>NC_044982.1:110655765-110955765 GCF_008728515.1 Papio anubis | reverse complement strand
AGGCTGGTTTTGAACTCCCAGGCTCAAGTGATCCACCCACCTTGGCCTCCCACCCAAAGTGCTGGGATTATGGGATGTGAACCATCATGTCTGGCCTCATCTCTTGTTTTTTAGAAAAAGAAGGAGGATCAAGAGTGCCCTTCTTGCATCTGCTGTTTTTCAAGTGGCTTTAACTCAAATACTCAATATGCCAGAGCAGCATATGTTGTGGTGGCATGTTCTGAACTCCTTCCCCATCCACCAAATGGAGTCACTGCTATCTTTTTGGGGTCCAGCCCATACAACTGATATTTCTAAACTCAGAACAACTGAATCAGTAGGTATTATCTCCATATTATAGGCAAAGAGATGGGCTGAGAGAGGTTCAGTAACTTGCCCAGGGTCCCACAGCTAGGAATTACTAGAACGTGGACTGGACCCAGGCACTGGCTCAACATACCATTCCACAACTGAAAGTGGACTTTGAAGAGATCAGGACTTTTTTTTTTTAATTTTTATATATATAAAATAGAGATGGAGTCTCACTATGTTGCCCAGGCTGGTCTCCAACTCCCAGGCTCAAGTGATCCTCCTGCCTCAGTCTCCCAAAGTACTAGGATTATAGGCGTGAGCCACCATGCCTGGGTGAGATCAAGACTTTATGCTTTAAAATGCATGGTTTGTTACTTTAGGATAGTGGTTCTGAAACCACCTGGGAGCATGTATCAAAATTACTTGGGAGGCTGTACCCCTAGAGATTCTGATTTAGTAGGTCTGGGGTGGCTAAGAATGTGGGTATCAAAAGAGTTCCTGGGTGATGCTGATGCAGCTGGTCTTGGAACCACACTTTGAGAATGATTGCTTAGGCTGCTGAGGCTTGTGGGTTCTGATGGGAACAGGGCTCCAAGTTTGGCAGATGATCCCTCGTGGTTTTAGTTTTCTTTTATATCTGAGGCTACTGGTTGGGGTTTTCCAACCTTGTTTTGCCACTCCCTGGTGAGAACAGCAGCCATCAGCTAAACAGACATGTCACCCTATTGAAATCACAAGAGTCTTCAGAGGCACCATCAATTGCTATCAGAGGAGTAAGAAGCAATTCATTAGCCTGGGGATTGGTGACCAGCCTTCAGGGGTCACCTCACCATCTTTTCTTCATTGTGGACGCATGCAATAAGGGCCTCACCCATGGGAAAGAAGGCAGGATTTATCCCCAGAGATTCAGAGAATGTGGAATTTTAGAGCAGAGAAGGCACATTTAAAGGATTCTTCTGTACCTCCCCTTTCTCCCATGTTAGAGTTGGGGAAAAGGAAACCCTTTTGAAACCGCATAACCACTATTACACAAGTTTTCCTTCTTCCCATCTTAGATTCCACATTGTGCATGAACAGGCCAGAATTCTGTGTGTCCAGATCCTGCTCTGGTGCATACTTGTACAATTGCTAACATGCTGCTCATTTGCATACCAGGTGTTCCAGGTAGAAAATCTGGAACCTCTACAAAGAGGACTGTGTTTTCAGTCCCGGGAGCCCTTCTTCTCATAGGGGAGAAATAGAGGCAACCAACCAGACTAGAAAATTCCTCTCAAAAATCCTTTTAGGCCAGGTGCAGTGGCTCACACCTGTAATCCCAGCACTTTGGGAAGCCGAGGCAGGCAGATCACCTGAGGTCAGGAGTTTGAGACAAGCCTGGTCAACATGGCAAAACCCCATTTCTGCTAAAAATACAAAAAAAAATTGGCCTGGCATGGTGGTGCGCCTGTAGTCCCGGCTACTCAAGAGGCTGAGGCAGGAAAATCACTTGAACCTGAGAGGCAGAGGTTGCCATGAGCCAAGATTGTGCCATTGCACTCCACCCGGGGTGACAACAGCGAAACTCCATCTCAAAAAAAAAAAAAAATCCTTTTAGATCATTATTACCGTTGCCTATCTGAAGCTCTCTCTTGAGCAATGCTGTGAGGAGGGGCAAGGGACACAATTCCCATGTTATAGATGAGAAACCTCGGGCTCAGAGAGGCCAAACTCAGAGATGCCACCCAGCTGGGAAGTAGCAAAGCAAAGCTCTAACCTCGTTCTCTGATTCAAAATCTTGTGCTTTAGCTGCTCCCTGATGTTGAGTGTGGTCCCTGAGGAACAGAGTGTGTGTGTTTGCTGGAAGGGAGGATGGGCCAAGGGAGAAGAATGAAACATTACTGATTACCTATCTAGTGCCCAGAATTGTACTAGATGTGCTATGTTTACTAAATTTGATTATTCCACAATAGCCTCCTCAGTCTGTAGAGTTTCATATTATTGTCCCATTTCACAGATGAAGAAACAGTTTCAGAGAAGGTGACTTGCCCAAGGTCACACAGCTGGTAATAGGTAGATTTAAATCTGGGCCCTGACTCTTCTTTCTTTTTTGAAACAGAGTCTTGCTCTGTCGCCCAGGGGCATGATCTCAGCTCACTGCAACCTCTGCCTCCCAGGTTCAAGTGATTCTTCTGCCTCAGCCTCCTGAGTAGCTGGGACTAAAGGTGTGAGCCACCACACCCGGCTAATTTTTGTATTTTTAATACAGACGGGATTTCACCATGTTGGCTAGGCTGGTCTCGAACTCCTGACCTCAAGTGTTCTGCCTGCCTCAGCCTCCCAAAGTGCTGGGATTACAGGCGTGAGCCACCGTGCCCTGCCAGACTCTTCTCTCGATCACACAGTCTAGGACAGGGAAACGTGATTACCACTGTTTAAAGGGGGCTGACTCCTTGTCAATTGTAGTCGTATAAATAACATAACAGGAAAAGGCAGCAGGGGTGCCAGATACTCATTAAATGTTAGGTTATTTTTTTTCATTTCTGACTCACACAATGAAGTTTATTTTAAAATTTGGAAATAAAACAGGAATAAATGCTACCAAGTGCTGCTTTGGGATGAGAGGTCATCTTGACCTGCTGCCCAAGTGCTCGTTTGCGATGAAGATGCAGTTTGTGATCGAGATGACCTTGCATCACAAACAAGCACTTGGTAGCATTTATTGCAGAACAACTCAATCTGCAAGTTGTTCTTCTAAGACTTAGAATCGAGGTAGATCTTTTTGTTTGTTTGTTTTTTGTTTTGTTTTGTGTTTTTGAGACTGAGTCTCGCTCTGTCGCCCAGGCTGGAGTGCAGTGGTGTGATCTCAGCTCACTGCAAGCTCTGCCTCCCGGATTCACGCCATTCTCTTGCCTCAGCCTCCCGAGTAGCTGGGACTACAGGCGCCTGCCACCACGCCCGGCTATTTTTTTGTATTTTTAGTAGGGACGGGGTTTCACTGTGTTAGCCAGGATGGCCTCGGTCTCCTGACCTCATGATCCGTCCATCTCAGCCTGAATCTAGGTAGATCTTAATGACAGATGGAAGATCCCTCAGCCCAAGGTCTGGTGGGACCATCTCTTAAAGTAAATGAAGCCTGCAGCCTGCCTTCTAGCAGCCCTGTGGGCCCTGTGAGTCATTCCCCAGTCTTCCACTCAAATCCTTTACTATCCCACCTCTATTTTTTATCAGCTCAGGGCCTCTTGGCTCATGGGAGTCTTCTCTATCTTAGGGGCAATTCAAATCTTACTCTTATCTTTACCTATAAAGCATTGTGATCTTGGCGTCTTCCCTGACATGGCTGTGATTTGTAGTGTGTGAGCAGTTACCAGGTCTGCCTCAGTCTCTTTCTCTTTCTCTTTCTCTCTTTGTCTCTCATACACACACACACACCCCTAGTTTAACCTGACCTAGATCCTAGCACTGAACAGCTTGTCTCTGTTTCTCTAGCATTTTGCACATAGCAGGTTCTTAATGAATATTTGGTGGATAAATAAATACACACCCTGGGACTTTTTTTTTTTTTTTTTTTTTTTGTCATGGGGAGGGTTATTTTTCCCTCTCAAACACTAAGAAACAGGAGAGCTGGGATTACATGTTCATCTGCATCCCCAGACAGAGAGGAATCTCCCAGGGTCTAGCACATGGTCTTAGCAAATGTAAAACTAACACCCTTTAAAAGAGTACATTTTCCTGGACCTGTTCATAACATTGAATCAACTAGATCCCCAAATATTCTGACTTGAAAAATATTTTCTTACCGGAGGATTTAGTGACTAGTCCTTTAGTACAGAGCCAACAGAATGAAACCCCTTTCTCCCTTCCGGGAGCCTGACCTGCCCTAGAGCCTTCCCCAGAAGCTACTCTGGATGTGAGAAGTTATTGGATGGCTCAAATGGGACCCCAACTGGATGGTGACTGTCCTGTTGTTGAGGGAGGAGCGGGTCAATTTCCCCCACACATCTGCTTCTTCTGGATCCTGTCCCACACACTCTTTTGGGTACCTTTGACATCTTTGGAGGCACCCTTGATTTTTCTCCTTTCCTCAGACCCCACACACTCAGTTCATTAGCACAGCCAGTCGTATCTAGAAGCCAGCCACTTTTTAGCACTCCATTGCTATCACTGTGATCCAAGCCCCCCTCACCTCTCTCCTGTTATGGCCATATCTATCATGAAATGACCTAAACCAATTCATCCACAACTAGGTTCATTTTACTGCAGATCTCAGTAATCTCCAGTAATGAGTGATAGGTAAGGGTGTTATGTTTCCTTCCACAAACAAAACAAAAATGAGGGGATCTGAGGCAAGCAAGTCTCAGACTGAAGTCCACACCTTGTACCATCACTTATCAGCAAGCAGGTCCCCAACAGGCATATAACCTTCTCTATGAGCTCAATGAAGGCCTAGCTCCTGACCTTTTGCATATTTCAATAAGCTTCCCTCTTGAAAGATTTAGTTCAGGCTGGGTGCAGTGGCTCATGCCTATAATCCCAGTACCTTGGGAGGCTGAGGCAGGAGGATCACTTGAGCTCAGGAGTTTGAGACCAGCCTGGGCAACATAGACGCCCATCTCTAAAAAAAAAAATACAAAAAATAGCTGGGCATGGTGGCACACACCTGTAGTCCCAGCTACTTGGGAGGCTGAGGGGTAGAGGCTGTAGTGAGTTGAGATTGCACTACTGCACTCCAGCCTGGGCAACAGAGTGAGACTCTGTCTCAAAAGGGGGAAGGGATTTCATTCAAGGAAGATGCAAACAATATTTAAGGGGCAAGATTTGAACAACCTTCAATTTGGGATCAGACAACTGCATCCTTACCCAGAAACTTGAATCTGAGACCAGACGGACTCCTAAGACCTACACCCCATCAAAACTCCCTAGGTTTTTATGTCCTGTGTGTGTAAGAGCAGAGGTACTTGAACAACCCTGCAGGTATCTAAAATACCACTCATTTGATCAATGGACAATTATTTCAGCCATCCATTTTGCTAATGAACAGACCTTCTGCTGCTGGAATGGCATCAAGACAGTTGAAGCCCTTATGGAAGGGTGTCTGGAGTGTGGGCTTCTGGGTAAAGTCCCAGCTGCTTCGAGAATGGCCTCTCTCAGGGTGTGATCGTGGGTCTCCTGGGGTCTCTGGGATCTTTGCAGAAAGTCTGCAAGGGCAACAATATCTCATAATAATACTGAGACATTATTTGCCTTTTTCATTCTCATTTTCTCACAAGTGTAGAGTGAAGATTTCCAGAAGTTATGTGGGTGTGTGATATTGCAACAGGTTGAATGAAGAAGCAAATGCGGGAATTCAGCAGTTTTCTATTTGTTTTTTGTTTTTCTTTTTTTGAGACAGAGTCTCGCTCTGTGGCCCTGGCTGGAGTACAGTGGCGCCATCTCTGCTCACTGCAAGCTCCACCTCCCGGGTTCACGCTGTTTTCCTGCCTCAGCCTCCCGAGTAGCTGGGACTACAGGCACCCACCACCAAGCATGACTAATTTTTTTGTATTTTTAGTAAAGACAGGGTTTCACCATGTTAGCCAGGATGGTCTCGATTGCCTGACCTCGTGATCTGCCCGCCTCGGCCTCCCAAGTGCTGGGATTACAGGTGTGAGCCACTGCGCCCAGCCTGAGCAGTTTTCTATTAAGCCAAGCTCTAAAGACATTTGCAAGCATGTAAAACAATGCCACTCTTCTCACTAGTTTTGTTTTCAAATATATGATTATTTTTCATAAAAATGTGTTAACTAAGCCAACATATAATGGTTTTGTTTTTGCAGCGGGTAGGAAGAACCCATTGGGCGATTATACTTGCCAAGCTTTCAGTATCAGAGAGGAAGGTGGGGGTGTCTGTGGGGTGAAAATAGCACCCCAAATGTCTAAGATCCTCATACTTGGTTTTTTGTTTTTTTTTTTTTTTTTGAGATGGAGTCTCACTCTGCCGCCCAGGCTGGAGTGCAGTGATGTGATCTCAGCTCACTGCAACCTTGGCCTCCCAGGTTCAAGCGATTCTTGTGCCTCAGCCTCCTGAGTAGCTGGGACTACAGGCGCCCACGACCACGCCCAGCTAATTTTGTGTGCGTGTGTGTGTTTTTTTGTTTTGTTTTTATGGAGATGGAGTTTCACCATGTTGGCCAAGCTGGTCTTGAACTCCTTACCTCAGGTGATTCGCCCACCTCGGCCTCCCAAAGTGCTGGGATTACAGGTGTGAGCCACCGCGCCTGGCCAGATTCTTATACTTTTTAATAACAGGCTGCTTTCATCATCACTGGGATGAAAGTGATGGATGATGCTCATCATTTCAGAGCACTGAGAAGAGTTCTTCATCACACTTAAGGTAGTTCTGCAAGACCTCTGGGAGAATCCCAGTGAACTGGGGTTCCTGTGTCTGTAGAGGCCTGACATCATGGTTTACACAAAAGGAACAAAAACTACCTGGGAATCCCTTAACCTTTCCCAAGCTCCATCAACTCAGGTCACATTGATGTCTCTGAAGCATCTTGTCATAATATGAACTGTCTTCTAGAGCTATCTTTCTGGCTCTCCCAGGCTACTCTGGGTTCCTCAGAGGCAGGCCCTGAATGATTAGATGTTCATTTCTGTGTTTGGAGGATTGTTGGGAAGTTTGTGTAGGGAGGGTTCTGATTTAATCAATTTCCCTGCATCTTCTGATCTTCTGATTAGCCCAGGAGAATGGGCGCTTCAGCAGGTCTGTGTTAGGCCATTCTTGCGTTGCTATAAAGAAATACCTGAGACGGTAATTTATAAAGATAAGAGGTTTAATTGGTTCACGGTTCTGCAGGCTGTGCAGGAAACATGGCTTCTGGTGAGGCCTCAGGAAGCTTTTATTCACGGCAGAACGTGAAACAGGAGCTTGCATAACACAGGTGGAAAGCAGGAGCAAGGGGGAGGTGCCATACACTTTTAAATGACCAGATCTCACTATAACTCACTATCACAAAGACAGCACCAAGCCGTGGGGGATCTGGCCCCAAACACCTTCCACCGGGCCCCACCTCCAGCATTGGGGATTACACTTCAACATGAGATTTGGGCAGGGACAAATATCCAAAGTATATCAAAGTCTTTTGTCATTCTGTTAGCTTCAGCTTACTCAAACATCTTTAAAGATGTTATAAGGTGTCACATTAATCAGAGAGTCTTCTGAATTCTCCGTGGGAGTGTTAACAACTCCATTTTGCAGGTGAGAGAATGGAAGGTCAAATTCACACATCTGGAGAATGTCAATGTGAGAACTGGGACCCAGGTTTGCCTGGAGGATCTTCCACTATTGCCCTGGCACCTACACTGAGAATAAATGTTGTCCCTTTATAAGGGGCAGCTAATTCCTCTGTCCACCCCAGAGACTATGAGAATAGGCTTTCAAGTATTTACTCCATTAACCTTGCAGCCCAAGGCTCAGCTACTCCAGGAAGAGAGATGGACTGGGAGTCATTATCTGCTTTGAAGGAAGTTTTATCACTGTTTTTATAGCATCCTCTGAACTTGACCCATGGACTTAGGCAGATAGAGCAAAGCCAGTCCCTGCAGTATAAACAGATGGGAGATAAGTCAGGTCAATTTGATTCGATCAACACCCCTGATGGCATTTATTTCCTTATTTCTAGGCTGGCTCCAGAGATGCTATCTCCAAATGGGCCTCTGGAGGACAAATCTTTTGGTGAACATTCATTAAGCAAAATAATGCACTTATGAGTAAAGCACATGGTGACTTGGATGGCGCCCCATTACCTCCCCAGGACAGAGTCCAAGCTGCTTGCCATGATAGGTGCATGTGGTCTGGACCCTGCCTTTCTCTACTTCTTCCCACCTGGCCCTTTGTTCCTGGTATCCTTTCTGCCGGGCACTCCTTTTCTTTCTCTTCTTTCTGTTTGGAAAATTGGCCTCCCTTAAGTCTTGTCTGCTTGTAACAATCTCTGCTGTTACCCCCATGACACTCTGTCTCATCTCCCCTAGTTCCTGAGGTACCCCAGGCTTACAGGATCCACAGACCCTGGAATCCATATTACAGCATTTGTTTCAGTGGATTGGGATCAACTGCTTGAATATTTACCCTCTAGATCAGTGTTGTTACGGGAGGGATACTGCTCCCTAAGGAATGTTTTGAGCTATATGGGTGTTTTATGGATGCAATGACAAGAGGGTACTATTTCCACTTAGTGCCTGGGTTTTGGGGATGCTGATGTTCTGTAATGCTGGGACAATCCTGCCGAGTGAAGAATGTCTCATGTCCTGCAGGACCTTGAGGAGATCAATCAGATACTCCTGTAGGAAACAAACCTGTTTATAATGACCTGAGTTTGGAACGCAACTCTGTTTTATAAACAAACTCTTTTTTGTGTGATCTTAACATATGTTCAATTGTCCAGGAATACAAATCAAGGGAAGAATAAAATTTACTTTGTTCAAAACTTTAACAAGACTTGATCACCATTTTGGAGGTAACATCGGAGATGGCAACATGATTTGTGATTGAGAAAGAAGAAATTAACCCAGATGCCTGTAGCAACTAAGAATTTTGCTTCACCTGGCCTGGCGCAGTGGCTCATACCTGTAACCCCAACACTTTGGGAGGCTGAGGCAGGAGAACTGCTTGAGCCCAGGAGTTCCAGACTAGCCTGAGCAACATAGCAAGACCCTATCTCTACAAAAAATTAGAAAGTTAGCTGGGAATGGTGGCTCATGACTGCATTCCCAGCTACTCGGGAGGCTGAAGTAGGAGGATTGCTTGACTCTGTCTCAAAAAAAAAAGATTTTTGCTTGACGCCATACAGCACACCTGTATTCATCTGCATTTGTGAATGTCACCATCACTGTGATTCATGGTCTATTAATATCTACTTTTTTAGCTCTTATTTTTAAATGTCAAAGATAAAAACTGTGGCCTGAATATTATCATACCTCTCTCAAATCCAAACTTGTTAAAAGTAGATGCAAGCATGTGACTGCTTCATAATGTCTTTTAGAGTATTAGGCCTGAGCATTTATGTATTGAAACACATTATTTTATTACAGTATTCCTTTTATTTCTCTTTCATATTACAGTAGCAGCATTATATTGATTTTGTTTTTTCATTATGTGTATAAGTGGTTTAGATTATCCATGAATTTCATTTCAGGATGGCAAAGAGGATATTCAAAATATTTGTTATAAAAAGGGAGCATCTGGCAGCATTGAGAACCACTCTAAGGTTCAGGAGGCAGGGACTTCACCTCCCCTGGGTCACTCCATTCTTCTTTGTGCCTAGCATAGGGTCTGGAATATCATAGATGCACAGAGAATCTTTTTCGAATGAGTGATGAAGGAATTGAGGCTGATACTCTGGTTTGGTAACCACCTAGGTAGGTGATGAGGCCCTCTGCTGAGATGGGAACACAGGAGAGAGGGCAGGTTTTGGGGAGAGTAATGAGTTCAGTTTTCATTGTGAAAGTTTGGAGAGCCCTGAAATTTCTAGGTGGCGGGGCCTGAGGGCCAGTGGCTCTGTGGGCCTTGATTTCTCTCTCAAGGCCATGGAAGAGTGGAAGTGCAAAGTCATAGTAACAATTCATCTTTTTAATCAGTAATCATTGCTGAGTCTCTCCATGCAGGATGAATAGACCAGTGAGAGCTGCCCATGAGGTGTCTCCCTGCTGCTGTGGCGATCTGTGTACTTGCTCAGACCCTCAGAGGCTAGGAGCTCCCTCCAAGGTAGGGGATAGAAATGCTTCATCTCTAGCCCCTCTGACTTCCTGTCGCATCCTGACATAGTAGGTGGCTCAGCAATGACGGCTGGAGGGACCACACAGTAAAACCCATCTGTGGAAACACAAGTATTCAGGGTAACTTTTTTTGGCCTGAAGTCACTGCAGTGGAACATTTGGGAGCGAGTTTCCCCAGGGCCCAGCTCCTTCCCGCTAGGCTCTGCCATGTCTCCTGTTTATTAACAGGGAGGTATGACAAAGGGAAAAATCTCTTGATTGAAGACTCATCTCAGACATCTTTTCATTCCTCCAGGGAAGCATGCAATTTTGGGCTTTAATGACGTATGACAGGGCACGGGCAGTGGAGGTGGTGTGCATTTTAGGTAATACATGTGCTGCTAGAAGGTTGAGGTATAAGGACTTTTTAGGAACACAATTTTTATTGACAAGTAACATTTTAAGAACAATAAAGGAAATCAGAAAGAAAACATATGTTCATAGCAGCGTCATGCATAATAGCGAAAACAAACGGTCATCAACTGACGAATGTATGAATAAAATGTGGTCTATTCATGTGATGGAATATAACTTGACCGTCATGAGGAATGAAGGACTGATGCATGCTATGATATGGATAAGTCTTGAAAACATCATGCTAAACGAAAGAAGCCAGACATAAGAGACCAGATATTGTATGACTCTGTTTATATGAAATGCCCAGAGTAGGTGAATACATTGGGATGTAAAATAGATATTGGTGGTTGCCAGGGACTGGGAGAGGGGAGATGGAGAGTGGCTGATGGAACAAGCCATGTGAAAAAGCATTCCAGGCATTGGGAACAGTAAGTGCAAAGGCCCTGCAGTGGGAGGAAGCATGGCCTGATTAAAGAATAGCAAGGAGGTAGGTTGGCTTCAAGGGAGACAGTGGTGGGGGAGAAGCTCAGAGAGGGGCTATCAGGACTAGACCCTTTAGGGCCTTATGGGGCACTTCCAGGGCATTGCCTTTTACTTGGAGAGAGAGAGGATGTCGCTGGCAGTTTGGGGCAGAAAAGGATGTGTCTGTCTTATGTTTGAACACAATCCCTCTGGCAGGAGATGGATTTTAAGGGGCAGAAGCAGGGAAGCCAGTTTGGGGGCCACTGCATTGGTGGCTCAAGAGATGACTCTGACTTGGACCCTGGTGGCAGCAGCTGCCAAGGGGAAAAATGTCCAAAACTAAACCTATTTTGAAAACAGCTGATCTTCAAGCTTTTGGCCTCAGCAACTAGGAGGCTGGAGTTGAATTTTATTGGGTGGGGGAATTCTGTGGGAGGGAGCAGGTTTCCTTCTACTCTTTGTTCACATATAAAAAGAAGTTATAAGAGAACATAGATAAGAGTTTAAATTTTGATTTTTTTCTGAACATTCAACCATAAACATTTACCAAGATGCTAAAGTCTTCATAAAAATCACTTAAAAAAATTTTTTTTTGGCTAGGTGTGGTGGCTCACACCTGTAATCCCAGCACTTTGGGAGGCCGAGGCGGGTGGATCACGAGGTCAGGAGATCGAGACCATCCTGGCGAACATGGTGAAACCCCGTCTCTATTAAAAATACAAAAAAATTAGCCAGGCATGGTGGTGGGTGCCTGTAGTCCCAGCTACTCAGGAGCCTGAGGCAGGAGAATGGCGTGAACCCAGGAGGCGGAGCTTGCAGTGAGCCAAGATAGTGCCACTGCACTCCAGCCGGGATGACAGAGGCTGGAGTGCAGTGGTGCAATCATGGCTCACTGTAGCCTCTTAACTCCTGGGCTCAAGCGAGCCTTCACCTCAGCCTCTCAAGTGGCTGGGACTACAGGTACATGCCACCATGCCTGGCTAAATTTTTGTATTTTTGTAGAGACAATGTCTTGCTATATTGCCCAGGCTGGTCTTGAACTCCTGGCCTCAAGTGATCACCTCGGCCTCCCAAAGTGCTGGGATTGCAGATGTAAGCCACCATGCCAGGCCACTGATCACTTTTGAAGGCTGCATGATGGTCCATTTCATTCATTTCCCCTAAATTACATAACCATTTCCTCTGTTAATCATTTAGACTGTTTTTGTTTTTCTTTTTAGTTTTCAAAATTAAGGATAATTGCATAATGAATATCTTTGTGTTGATGGCTTTTTTTTCCCGGATTTTTTTCCCCCAAGAGTTTAATTCTCAGGAATGGATTTACTAGGTGAAAGAGTAAGAACAGTTAATGTGTCTCTTGAGACACATTGCTAAACTGTTTTCCAAAGAGATTGTGGAAATTTATAAGGCCAGCCAAGCAGTGCACTATACATTGGATGGTATAAGGCATTGCATTTTATTAATATTTTAAAATAAAAATAAATTTTTTAAGAAATTTGCATGCATTTGACTATTGTTAAGGTCGACCATTTATTTAAAAGTTTCTTTGGCTGTGTATTGATTATTCAGGTCCTTTTCTCTTTTTTTTTCCCCGAGATGGAGTCTCACTCAGTCACCTAGGCTGGAGTGCAGTGGTGCAATCTCACCTCACTGCAACCTCCACCTCCCAGGTTCAAGTGATTCTCCCGCCTCAGCCTCCCCAGTAGGTGGGACTACAGGCGTGCACTACCATGCCTGGCTATTTTAAGTAGAGAGGGGGTTTCACTATGTTGACCAGGCTGGTCTTGAACTCCTGACCTTATGATCTGCCCGCTTCAGCCTCCCAAAGTGCTGGGATTACAGGCATGAGCCACCGCACCAGGCCTATGTTTTTTGTTTTGTTTTGTTTGAGACGGAGTCTTGCTCTGTCGCCCAGGCTGGAGTGCAGTGGCGTGATCTCAGCTCACTGCAACCTCCACCTCCCGGGTTCAAGCAGTTCTCTGCCTCAGCCTCCTTAGTAGCTGGGAATACAGGTGCCCGCCACCACGCCCGGCTAATTTTTTGCATTTTAGTAGTAATTTTTTGTATTTCACCATCTTGGCCAGGCTGGTCTTGAACTCCTGACCTTGTGATCCACCCACCTCTGCCTCCCAAAGTGCTGGGATTACAGGCGTGAGCCACCGCGCCCGGCCCCCCTTTCCCATTTATTTACTAAAGTCCTCATACCTTCTTCACCAATTTGTTGGGTCTTTTCCTAACTTAGAGAAAGGGATGAACCCTTTGCCAATCATATCTTTAATGAAAATAATATTTTAAATCAAGTAGGAAAACTGTTGAAATGAATTTGTTTCTTTTGTACCAAAAAAGAAACACTTGGTATGTGAATACTTATATTCTGTTTTGCTGATTTGTTCACTTAAAAATTGCTATCTTGATTTTATTATTTATTTATTTATTTATTTATTTGCGGCAGAGTCTCGCTTTGTCACCCAGGTTGGAATGCAGTGGCGCGATCTTGAATAACTGCAACCTCTGCCTCCCAGGTTTAAGTGATTCTCCTGCCTCAGTCTCCTGAGTAGCTAGGACTACAGGCGCACACCACCACGCCTGGCTAATTTAGAGATAGGGTTTCACCATACTGGCCAGGCTGGTCTCGAACTCCTGACCTCAGGCGATCCACCCGCCTCGGCCTCCCAAAGTTCTGGGATTACAGGAGAGAGCCACCGCACCTGGCCTCTTGATTTTAAAATCCTTTTTTTCCCTTAGAGTGAAGCACACCTGGATTGGATAGTGCTTGTTTTTACAGATAAGGGTGCACTTTCTAGATTCTTCTCCTGAGTGGCAAAGTTTTCCCACCATCTTATCCAAACATACCTTGCTGATGGTATCTCTGGGCACTACACAGTGCAAGGGACAGGGAAAAAGGGCTTTTCCAGAGGAGAGTGATCTGCATCTTGGAGGAATTCTAGAACATGTTCGAGGAATGGTGACTGGGGCTTCTGGAGCCAAGGGCTGACTCAGGGAACAGATCTCAGCTCAAGGTGAGGTCATTTTTTTCTCCTGCATGTCCCTCTAGCTGCTGACATTTTACCTCTTCAAGGACTGACTCAAATGCCATCTCCATTGTGGCATCTTCCTTGATCACCACCCAACCTGCTTCTGAGACTTCTGAGTTTCTCCCTCGCTAGATCTGGAGGGCAGCGGTGGGTCTTGTTCATTTTTTGTTCTCACAGTGCACTTCATAGAGACTGGCTTGGGAAGCCTTCGTAGGATTGGACTGGCCCTCAGAGGAAGTTTAGCAGGTAGGAGAACTGCCTTAATACTTAGGAAGCTTCCTAGTGTGAATGCCAGCATCATCACTTACTAGCTGTACTTCAGTTTTCTCATAGGGTTGTTGTGAAGATTAAATGAAGATTGGACAAAGTCAATCAATGTTTATTTCACAATCACTGAGCAGCAAGTATTCCTTGTGTACCAGTGTCTGTTCCAGAAACGAAGTCATAAGAGATCATCAAGATTATCTCTGGACTTAAGGCATATCTTCTCTCTCTCTCTTTTTTTTTGAAAGAGTCTCGCTCTGTCACCCAGACTGGAGTGCAGTGCCATGATCTCGGCTCACTGCAACCTCTGCCACCTGGGTTCAAGCGATTCTGATGCCTCAGTCTCCTGAGTCGCTGGGATTACAGGCATGTGCCACCACGCCCAGCTAATTTTTGTATTTTCAGTAGAGACAGGGTTTCGCCATGTTGGTCAGGCTGGTCTCCAACTCCTGACTTCAAGTGATCCACCTGCATCGGCCACCCAAAGTGCTGGGATTACAGGCGTGAGCCACCACGCCTGGCCCAAAGCATATCTTCTCAATGGCACACAGCAGAAGAGAATGTGATGTTTCCCAGGAGAGGTGGGAGCCAAGGGCTAGAGGACTCTGAGTAGGGAGAGGGGGACACATTTGTGGGTCTTGGGAGCTTTTACAACTTTTACTACTTCCGAACATGTAAGCTGAGTCTTGACAAGGAGCTGGAATTTCAGCCAGTAGAAGTGGGGCAACAGGGCATTGAAGCTGAGGGAATGGCATGACCATAGGCACAGAGAGGTAAAATATGGGAAGTATTTGGGGGCTGGCCAGCAGTCCTAGTTGGCTGGCGCTCCAGGTCTTTGGGGCTGGAAGGGGTGGTGGGAAATCAGGCTGAAAAAAGACAGTGGTGTGAGAGGAGAGTGCAAGGGAGAGCCAGGGGGTTTCAGAGCCAGGGCGAGCCCTGGTCAGAGCTGTGCCTGAAGGGGAAGACCGGGAGGGCAGGTTGGCGGGTGAAGAGGCTGTTATAAGAGCCTGTGCCCGAGGTGCTCAGACCTGAAGGAGGGCAGGGGTGACACATTGGGGTTGGAGGAACTGTGGGAGAACACTTCAGGATGGAACTGTCAGGGCCTGATGAGGGGGAGAGGCCCAATGGAAAGGGGCTGATAAAAGCCCTCCTTCCTGACAAGGCCACAGACTTAGCTGCAGTTTATTATTTAGGTCATAAAAGCGCTTGGGATCACTCCTCTACTGCACTCATCACCTCTCTGGGTGGGTGGGCAGCTCCTCTCTGGATAGAACCCTTCCCAGGGTAGGGTAGCAGAGACCTGGTTTAAACACCTGACCTCCCTTGGCACCCAGCTAGAGGCCTGGCCATCAGCAGGAGAGGAGCTCAGGAGTTTGTGATGGACAGGGAGAGGACGAGGGGAAAGGTAAGTATGGATGTTATTTCTTCAGAGAAGCATTCCCTGATCTCCAGGTTAGGTTTGAATCAGGTTGCCTGATTTTGCCTTGCCATAGCTCCTTGCTCTTTTGCTTCTTGGCACAACAGTTTTAATGACATATGTGTGTGACACTTGATTGATGCCTGTCTTTCCTACTGGACACTAAGCCCCAGCACTTAAAACAGTGCCTGGCATCTAGTTGACCCTCAGAAATATTTGTAGAGCTAAAAAGACAGATTAGTAGTTGCCTGGGATTGATGACAGGAGCGGGATTGACTATAAATGGACACAAGGAACATTTTTATATGCTCAAAAACTGGATTGTGGTGATGGTTGTGCAACTGTTTACATATACTAAAAATCATCGAACTGTACACTTTGAGTAAACGTTATGATATATAAATTGTACTTCAATAAAGCTGGTAAAAAATAAAATTCGGCCAGGCACAGTGGCTCATTTTGTGAGCCTGGGGCGAGCAGATCGCTGGGCTTAGTAATTATTTGATCCCAGGAGGTCGAGGCTTTGTAGTGAACCTCTTCGCGCTACTGCACTCCAGCTTGGGTGAGAGAGCGAGACTCAGTCTCAAAAAAATAAAAATCAAAATTTGTGGAATGAGAAAATTATGTGTCTTCCTCCACGGGATTGTAAACTCTATGAGAAGCGCTATATCCCCAAGATCCTAGAAGATTAATCAGCACCTAGTAGGTGTGGAACAAACGTCTTATCTAAACAGCGAGTCAATGAACCAGGGAGTAGAGGAGGAAGCTTTCCCTGAGATCCCGGCTAGGCAGTTTCCGGGTCCGCCTGGCGCTCAGCCAGGAAAGTCACAGAGAGACGAGCCCGGCCATTGGCCAGTGGAATGTCCAGGGGCGGGGCAGCGAGCGAGCGCGAAGCCATCCTGAGGCGGTCTCGGGGGCGGGGCTCCTGGGGGGCGTGGCCGTGCAGGGGCGGGCTCCGAGGGTGGGGAGGGCGCTGCTGCTGCCGCTGTCGCCGCGGAGCCAGGAGGGAAAGCGATGGCTGGGCCCGCGTGGATCTCCAAGGTGAGCGCTGGCAGGCCGGCGTGTGGCAGGGAGGCTGGTCGCGAGGGCTGGCAGGAGAGCCGGCCGCGTGCCAGGTGTGGGCGGGCGCGCAGGCCAGACAGGGTGGCGGTGGCGGCCCGCGGGGTCAGCTTAGGAGCCGGTCCTGGCCGCCCGTGCCCCGCGCTCCGTGGCCGGCTCGCAGTTTATGGGCCGCCCCGGGCCCGGTCAGCAGCGCAGAGGCGGGGACGGCGTCAAGGTCAAGGCGGGGGGCGCCGGTCCTGCTCCTGCCGAGACCCGGCTGCCGTCACCCGCATCCGCCCGGGCCAGAGTCCAGGCTTCGCGCCGAGCCCGGGAAAGTTACGGGAACCTCTGCCCTGGCTGCGGCCCTGCTGCCGGACTGATCCTCTCAGCAACGCCCAGACCTCTCATCCGCTGTCTCTGCGGCTCTTGGCCGGGGAACCGCAGGTGCCACGGGCACTGGCGTTGAGCTTGGGAGGTTTTCCCAGGTGAGAGAATCCTGGGGCCCTTTTCCCTATCAGATTGTTTTCCCTTTGGCGCTCTTCCCAGTCAGACCTCTAGTGCTCTTGTAGCTATTTCCCCTTCAGAGGATATAGGGCATCTTACACCTTGGAATTACCATCTGAACCTTCAGAGAGAGACCAGGAGAGCCTTCCTTTTACCTTTCATTGGTGGGAATCCTGCAATCTGGATTCCCAGATTTAGCTCTCCTTGACAGCTCAGATGCCGGAGCTGGAAAGGGTTTTAGATCATCTATGCGGTTCCTTAGCTTCTCAGTGGACCTAACCTGTGCCTGAAGAAGAACTTGCTCAAGGTCACACAGGAGGTCGGTGTCAGCTGGGAGAGGAACCTAGGTGTCTTGGTTCCCATTTCCCAAGGTCACATAACAAATTATGGGTACAGGCCATCAGACCTCAAGTCTCCTGTTGCTACGAAAGGGTGGTCCCCTAGGAATCCATAAACAATTTAACGTTTTTCTATAAGTTTGATACTACTTTTCTCTCTTTTTTTCGGTTTAAAGAGAGGTCCAGAGATGCACTGTTATTTAATGAAAAGATCTCTGTACTGGAATTTAGGAGTCCCAGATTTAAATCCTAGCAATGCCACTGATTGACTATGTGACCCTAAGTAAATTGCTAAACATCTCTAAGCCTTAATATGCCCATCTGTGAATATCTATACTTAACATCACGGAGTTGTTTGAGTATTAAATAAAATAATGTATGCGAAAGCACTTGGTATTTACGGAAGGAACACAAAAATCTGAAGCTTTCTTATCAATATGTTTATCTGTCATCCAACAGACAGTGGTTTTCATGGGCATCATTAACTGTTTTTTTTGTTTGTTTGTTTGTTTTTTGAGACGGAGTCTCGCTCTGTCGCCCAGGCTAGAGTGCAGTGTCGCGATCTCTGCTCACTGCAAGCTCCGCCTCCCGAGTTCACGCCATTCTCCTGCCTCAGCCTCCGAGTAGCTGGGACTACAGTCGCGCACCACCACGCCCGGCTAATTTTTTGTATTTTTAGTAGAGACGGGGTTTCACTGTGTTAGTCAGGATGGTCTTGATTTTCTGACCTCGTGATCCGCCCGCCTCGGCCTCCCAAAGTGCTGGGATTACAGGCGTGAGCCACCGCGCCCGGCGTTAACTGGCTTTTTTGTTCAATAACTAGATTCTACTTTGTCACGCTCTTCAGACCCAGATTTGCTTGTGTTGATAAGGCTTATGTCACATTTGCTCCTAAAAGTAAAGCAACTTCTGTGTCACTGTGAAAACTGAACTCAGTCCTTTAATCTCTGAACTTACATTAAATACCCAATTCATCTTTGGTAGGTACATTTGCCTTCACAGTGAGGCACTAAAGCAACACTTGATAATGATTGTGCTGGTAAATTTGTTTTGCCTTTAGTGTGATCTGCACGAAAAAACCCTCATAGTAGGTATTCAGAAAGTGTTGGGTTGTGGAGTCAGACGATGAGGTTCTCTGACATGTACTCCCTGTGTGACCTTTGGCAGAGTCATTTGACTTCTGGGCCAGCTTCTCACTTTAGGGATTGGAGCAGAAGGTGGCTCAGAGGCTGACCCCAGGATGGTGGAGGTGCAGAACTGGATGCAGTGGTGGAGGTGCAGATGGTGGAGGTGCAGAACTGGATGGTGGAGGTGCAGAACTGGATGCCGGTTTCAATCAGGACAGTTCCTCTGTTGAGTTTCCATTTAAGATTGATTGTTTGTGGCCAGGCATGGTGGCTCATGCCTGTAACTCTAGCACTTTGGGAGGCCAAGGGGGGCAGATCACTTGAGGTGGAGAATTCAAGACCAGCCTGGCCAACATGTTGGAACCCCATCTCTACTAAAAATACAAAAATTTGCTGGGCATGGTGGCGTGCTCCTGTAATCCCAGCTACTCAGGAGGCTGAGGCAGGAGAATCGCTTGAACCCAGGATGTGGAGGTGTGGTAAGTGGAGATCATGCTCTTACCTGGGTAACAGCAAGACTCTGTCTTAAAAAATTTTTTTTTTTTTTAACGCATCTCAGAACCCGTGTACAACATTATTTACATGTTTTTAAGTTGGAGCCCGGAGGTAAAAAAGGAAATGAGTTACAGATTAAGATGGCCCACGACCTGAAGTCCAAAGTTCAGGGTTTTGGTCCAGGCTCCATCAACCTGGCTTCAGTTTCCTCATCTGAAAAGTGCCACTAATGCCTATCTCTACAGGTTTTATATAAATAAAATGATGTGAGATATATATATATATATGAGTATATGAGTATTCTATATAGTAGAAATCCTGCCGTCTCAGGTCTCAGCCTTCCATGTAGTTGGGACTACTGGTGTGTGCCACCATACCGGCTAATATTTAAAATTTTTTTGTAGAGGTAGGAGTCTCACTCTGTTGCCTAGGCTGATTGGTCAGATCTTCTGTCACAAAGACATAAGCTAGTTTTGTGTGAATGTCTTTTTCCTCTTTTTTGGGCTGGGAGAGGAGAAAGAACTCATGTCACTTTTTTTTTTTTTTTTTTTTTTTGAGACAGAGTTTCGATCCTGTTGCCCAGGCTGGAGTGGAATGGCATGATCTTGGCTCACTGCAACCTCCACCTCCCAGGTTCAAGTGATTCTCCTGCCTCAGCCTCCCAAGTAGCTGGGATTACAGGCACCCACCATCACACCCGGCTGATATTTGTGTTTTTAGTAGAGACAGGGTTTCACCACATTGGCCAGGCTGGTCTTGAACTCCTGACCTCAGGTGATCCACCCGCCTCAGCCTCCCAAAGTGCTGGGATTACAAGCCTGAGCCACTGCACCCGGCCTTCTTTTTTTTTTAAATAGAGTTTTGCTCTCGTTGCCCAGGCTGGAGTGCAATGGCGCGATCTTGGCTCACTGCAACGTCTGCCTCCCGGCTTCAAGTGATTCTCCTCCCGCAGCCTCCTGAGTAGCTGGGATTACAGGCATGTGCCACCACGCCCGGCTAATTTTGTATTTTTAGTAGAGACAGGGTTTCTTCATGTTGGTCAGGCTGGTCTTGAACTCCTGACCTCAGGTGATCTGCCCGCCTCAGCCTCCCAAAGTGCTGGGATTACAGGCGTGAGCCACCGCACCCAGCCTCATGTCAGTTTTATTCTCTGTCCGTCACAAAGTAACCTTTAAAGGGTGGTTTGGGAAGTTTTATTTTACTTAAAGTTCTGGGTCGTTGTGATGACTTAGGTGCGGTACTACTTTATTCTAAGATCATGCAAGAGTGATGACAAACATGGAAAAGAAGATCATTGCAAGTATTAATGCTATTTGCTGGGTTGGAAACTCTTCAGGTAGAGATGTGACTGAGGCTGGACTCAGTTTCTTTTGTTTTTAATTATTGATTACCTTCTATGAGCCAGGGACTGTTCTAGACACTAGATACAACAGTGAACAAAACACAAATCCTTACGCTCCTGGGTTTCCATTGCTGCCCCCAGCATACGCAGGTAGGATGGGTTTACATGTTAAAATCAGTCATTTTGGTCTGGTCCTTTTCATTCTTTCCTTTTTTTTTTTTTTTTTTTGGTCCGTTACCCAGGCTGGAGTGCAGAGGCTGATTTTCATAGCTCACAGAAACCTCAAACTCCTGGGCTCAAGCAGTCCTGAGCTCAAGCCGACTCAGCCTCCCACGTAGCTGAGACCATTGGTGTGCGCCACCATACCTGGCTAATTTTGTAGAGACAGGGTC
This sequence comes from Papio anubis, assembly GCF_008728515.1. Taxonomy (NCBI): domain Eukaryota; kingdom Metazoa; phylum Chordata; class Mammalia; order Primates; family Cercopithecidae; genus Papio; species Papio anubis. The sequence goes on along the minus strand of NC_044982.1, from coordinate 110,934,929 downwards.
TCACTTTGTTGCCCAGGCTGGTTGGTTGGGTCTTCTGTCACAAGGACATGAGTTTTGTGTGAATGTCTTTTCCTTCTTTTTTGTTCAGGGAGAGAAGAAAGGACACGTGCCCATTTTCTTGTCACAAAGTAGCCTTTAAATGGCCTCCCTTCTAATAGCCCACTCGCTGGTGGATGAATCATGCCCTAGGATTAACATTTTGGCCAATGGTTTTGGCATAGAGTATTCTTTTGGATTTGGCCGTGTCTTATTTTCAACGCAGAGTCATCACTATAGATACCAGAAGATTAGAGAATAAAATTCATTCATACCTTTTTTGGCTATTGGTTGTTAGATGCCAATAAATATTTCAGCAAAGGTTCGGACCCCAGAAAAAAATATCAAGACAGGGTACAACAAATGTGTCTTTGCTCATGTATCTAGCAGGAGAAAAAGTTGCTTTTAAAAAAATTTAATGCGGCTGGGTGCGGTGGCTCATGCCTGTAATTCCAGCACTCCTGGGTGTCCAAGGTGGGTGGATCACCTGAGGTCAGGAGTTTGAGACCAGCCTGGCCAACATGGAGAAACCCCATCTCTACTAAAAATACAAAAAGCTTAGCTGGGCGTGGTGGCGCATGCCTGTAATCCCACCTACTTTCAGGAGGCTGAGGCAGGAGAATCGCTTGAACCCGGGAGGTGGAGGTTGCAGTGAGCCGAGGTTGCACCATTGCACTCCAGCCTGGGCAACAAGAGTGAAACTCTGTCTCAAAAAAAAAAAAAAAAAAAAAAATTAATGCATTTTAATACCTTTGGTCTATGTAGATTCTTTTTTTATATTGTTTATAGTAACGTAGTATGACTTTGTACCTGTTCTCAAGGACTAAGTTATTAAAGTTTATAATAAACCTTTAAAATTTATATTTCTGGTATATGATAATGTTAATTGGAGAGAAAAAAAAAAAAAAACACGTACCAGTGGTAATATCTTGGTGTGGTAGGATTACTGGATAACTTTTATTTTATTTTTTGTATCTTTTCCTAGTCCCAGCAAACTGACAGTAATGACCACATTACCTATATTATTAGAAGAAACAATAATTTATTTAAAATCTTTATTCTGTATGGCATGGGCATCAGATGGTATTAAATAAACTTTCTTAGATTTTACTATAAAGTGTAATTTCTTAATATTCACAGAATAGATACAATGTATAATTGAAGGAGCACTGGACCAGGAGTCAGAAGACCTGTATGTGGGTTTCCATTTTGCCAATTATTCGCTGTGTGACCTTAGGCAAATCCTCTTCTTTGGGACCAGTGTCTTCCCTTATGAAATAAGCAAGTTGCCAGGTGTCGTGGTGCACACCTGTAATCCCACCTACTCAGGAGGCTGAAGCAAGAGGGTCACCTGAGCCCGGGAGCTGGAGGCTGTAGCGAGTTATGATTGTGCCTTTGAATAGTCACTGCACTCCATCCTGGGCAACCTAGGGAGACTCCGTCTCAAAAAGCCTAAAACAACAAGAAATAAGTGAGTTGTGCTCTGGATTTCATGAGGAACATCCTGGCTCTAAAATTAATAGTTATTTTCTTAGAGTATATATTACCCTTAAATTGACCTGATGGTCAAGAATGTTGGCACAAAATGATCCACTCATCTGAGAAAAGTCCGTATGTTTGAGCTGAAAAAGTAGGTTTATTCTATCTTCAACATCTTTTATTTGACAACTTATATTAGTTAAATTGACTTTGAAATATATAGTACTTAGGTTGTCAATCTAAAGTAAAAATTTGAGTATTTAGGCTTTCAAATCTGAGATAGCTTGCCACATTGAGCTAATACATGAGATTTGTATTCCTGGGAAGCTACTGAATATATCTGTGCCAAGTTGCAGCATTACCAACCATCAGGACTTCCTCGCTCTTCTTTACTGTGTGTGGTTTAATTCTGTGCATGATGTCTCTCTGTTGATATTAATATAGGTCTCTCGGCTGCTGGGGGCATTCCACAACCCAAAACAGGTGACCAGAGGTTTTACTGGTGGTGTGAGTATAATTATGTCTTTTATTTTTTCCTTTTAGAAGTTTCTCAAGAAAGATGCTCTAATATATTTATTACACAGCATTTTATCTCCATTCATTTAAAATTAGGGAAAATTGGCCGTATTTATAATGTATGTTGAAATTATTGACTGACATGCACAAATCTATTAGGTTACTTGCACATTTGAAAGAATTGTCTGACAGCTGGCTATGTAAGTTTGTCACATTAATATCTTCAAGGAGCCTTATTAAAAATAGATAGAAAGTACCCTTGAGCCTGTTATTTTATTTCACAATCTTGTTTCGGTGAGACAGCTTTTTTCAAAACTTGTACAAGTTGAGAGAAAATTGTTGAGAAGCTTCAAAACCTGCTTTGCGTTGTTATTTTATGAGCTTCCCTAAACCCAGTAGATGGAATGCCAATTAGGAATGCCTCGAACATCTATCAGCCCTATAGGCTTGTACTTTCCTTATATAGGCTTTGTAGACTATCGCAGTAGTAGATCATCTGTTGTTCATTAAATCTGCTGCTTTTAGAATTCCTAGCATCAGAGTTCTGTGCTTTAAAAGCTGATACCACATTTTTGGAACATTCTAAGACTGTGGGTCAGTGACTTCCTATTTGTTTTTATTCCCGCCCCCGCCTTTTACGGAATCTGATTTGGATTTCATAATTCCTATACTCCCATATAACATCTATGCCATGTAAGATTTATAAGACCATAGTACTTTTTTTCCTCCATTTACTTTCTGTATTGTGGAAGAAAAGTAGATTTTCTGTTGACTTGATGACATTTATTATTACATGTTGGGAGAACAGGAAGAAGCAGCCAAAGCGTTCTTTTGGCTCTGCTTATGCCAAGAATGCAGGATAGGGCTTGCACTTCAAGCTGGAGGATAGCCATGCTAGCATTTCAAACGCATTCTGAAAGCGAATAAGATGATCATTGCTGTCTGCTATTATTTAATTTTCAGGCGATTTATTTGAAAAAAAAAATTTGCTTGATGGAGGAGATTATTTTTGAAGAAATAAGATAATATATTTATTTTTTTAAAGATTTCTTCAACCTGAGAAAACTGGTATGAGCCTTAGCCCTGGCTAAGACTGAGGTGGGAGACTGAGGTGGGAGACTTGCTTAAGGCCAGGAGTTCGAGGCTGCAGTGAGCTGTGGTGACACCTGTGAGTAGCCACTGCGCTCTTGCCTGGCAACGTAGTGAGTCCTCATCTCTAAAAAATAAAAACTGAAAATTAGAAAGATGAAAAAAATAAAAATGTCTCTTCAGTTGTACAGAAAAAAATCAGAAATAATTAGTCCACCAATCTGGGCAGACAATCATTGGAAGCAAAGGACCAAGGAAACTTGAATTAGTGATTTTTTTTAAATGCAGTTCAAGCAACTAGAATTGAAAAAAAGCCAAGCCCCTAGGTGGGGTGAAGTCCCAAGATAATAAAATATATGGTTCCCAAATGGAAAAAGAGGTGCTCATCTTCTCCCTTACGTATTTTTATTTCTGCGTTTGAAATGCTGGCTTCGTTTTGCCTGAAGCCTTAGAGTAAATCATTGCTGTTACATTATAAAAACAATAATTGTCATTCTAAGTGTGACTCAGGCTTTGCAGGTATGATGACGGATATTATTCTTTTTAGTTGCAGATCAACTTTGCCAAGCTTATGTAGATTACTCTTAGATTTAAGCAGACAGTTTTATAGCGGAACTAAGAAAAAAATGGAAGCTCTCTTGATAAAAAGTCTGATTTTCCCTGAGTACCAAAACAGACCTCAGTAATATTTTAGAAATGTGTCTGAAAGTGTTTTGCAAGACTGAAGAAGAAGTTGCATGAGAAGCTTTCCGGGATCACAATGAAAAGGAAAGGAAAACACTTGCCTTCATGAGAAACCCTCTAAATTTTAGTGAGAGAACATGGTTAATTTTTTGTTGTTGTTGTCTTTGGTTTTAAAGGTTTGAATTAATTGGTCTCTTTGCAGCTTGTCTGAAAGAAATAGCAATTAGGAAATCTACTTGATAGTTTAATTTATTTTCGTTTAAGTAAAGAGTATCATTTGGGTTCTTTTTAAAACCTCTGAACTCAGGTAAGAGCAGGATTGCAGAGTCTCTGTCTGTTGATTCCTGCCTCCCCTTTGATGACCCTGGGGGAGGTATATCTGTTTTCTTAACAACATTTGAATCTCTCTGAGACATCTCATAAAGTGGATTTCTCTGTCAAAATATTCTTTTTTAAGCCTTCAAAAATAAAAATTCTTATTGTCTTCTTTGATGATTTCTTATGTTCAGGTTCAGACAGTAACTTTAATTCCAGGAGATGGTATTGGCCCAGAAATTTCAGCTGCAGTTATGAAGATTTTTGATGCTGCCAAAGTAAGTGGACTTAAAAAATACATTTAATGATGATTCACTGAAAAGTTTTCTTAGCCAGTTGGATTCTGTGAACTTTTAGGATGCATTGTACACATTTCTATGAAATTTAGTAAGGTCTGTTGTTCATCTCCACAGATTGTCACTTTAACAGTGTGTATCTCAGTGTTTGCTACTGCCATTATTTCTTTCCTTCCTTCCTTCCTTCCTTCCTTCCTTCCTTCCTTCCTTCCTTCCTTCCTTCCTTCCTTCCTTCCTTCCTTCCTTTCTTCTCTTTCTCTCTTTCTCTCTTTCAATGAGGTCTCACTCTATTCCCCAGGCTGGTCTTGAACTCCTAGGGCTCAAGCGATCCTCCCACCTTCACCTCCCAAAGTGCTTGGATTATAGGCGTGAGCCATCGCACCTGGCTGGCTGCTCCTATTGTTGATAGTTTAAACTCCTGCGTTGGCATCAGTTGTATGTAAAGTAATCAAAGTAGTACTGTAGTATTTGTGGATCTTTAAGTCCTGCTTGGGTTTGAGATCTTTTAAGCCCTGCCAAATCACCCACCTTTTTGCAAAAAAAAAAAAAAAAAAAAAAAAACTAGAATTGATGTTTCAAAAATCTATATAGGCGCTTTTGAAATAATCTATATAGGCGCTTTTGAAATAATCTCTTTAAAATAAAGTTTTTGATGTGTTATCAAGAATGGAGTGTTATTACTTCTAACAGCTGAGCCTTTGATACAGGTAGATAATTTTAAAATTCTGTAAGTGGATTCAGCTGTAAGCTGCTTGTGACCAGCACTGTGTCTGTCTCTGAACTTCTGTCCTAGGACATGCTCAATGTGCTGGCTGTTAAATGTGTGTGTACACACATGAAGGATGTAGGTAGAGAGAAAGGGATGTTTGTTTATACCTTCAACTGGTACATTCATAGGTTATGCAATACATATATATATATATATGGGATCTGATTTGGATTTCATAATTCCTATATTCCTATATATATATTCCTATACTTCATATATATATTTCTATACTTCATATATATATATATATATTTTTTTTTTTTTTGAGACAGAGTTTTGCTCTTGTTGCCCAGGCTGAAGTGCAGTGGAGCGATCTTGGCTCACTGCAACCTCTACCTCCTGGGTTCAAGTGATTCTTCTGTCTCAACTTCCCAAATAGCTGGGATTATAGGCACATGCCACCACACCTGGCTAATTTTTGTATTTTTAGTAGAGATGGGTTTCATTATATCGGTCAGGATGATCTCGAACTCCTGACCTCAGGTGATCTGCCCACCTTGGCCTCCAGGATTACAGGTGTGAGCCACTGGGCCTGGCCTATATATATATATTTTAAAATATAATATTGTTTTTTAAAAACGGCTTTATCAAGATATAATTCATCCTTTTATTTATTTTTTATTTTTATTTTTCATTTGTTTTGAGACATTGTTTCACTCTTAATGCACAGGCTGGGGTGCAATGGCGTGATCTTGGCTCACTGCAACCTCTGTCTCCCAGGTTCAAGCTATTCTCCTGCCTCAGCCTCCCGAGTAGCTGGGATTACAGGTGCCCGCGACCACACCCAGCTAATTTTTGTATTTTTAGTAGAGGCGGGGTTTCACCATGTTGGCCAGGCTGGGCTAGAACTCCTGACCTCAGGTGATCTACCCACCTTGGCTTCCCAAAGTATAGGGATTACAGGCATTGAGCCACCACGCTGGGCCTAATTCATCCTTATAAAGTGCACCTTTCAATCCAGTGGTTTTTAGTACATTCACAGAGTCATGCAGCCATCACCACAATCTAATTTTGGACCATTTTCCTCACCCAAAAAGAAACCCCATACCCTATGCAGTCGCTCCCCATTTCGTCTCTCTCCCTCCCTACCTCCTCCCCCTTTTTCCTCCCCAGCCCTAGGCAGCCAACCACTCATCTACTTTCTATATCTATAGGTTTGCCTATTTGGGACATTTCATATAAATAGAATCTTATATGGTCTTTTATGATTGGCTTCTTTCACTTAGCATGATGTTTTTAAGTTTCATCCATGTATCAGTACTATAAAATGTTTCTGTGAACCATATTCCTCTGTTCTTTATGATACTCTAATTATAGCCACTCTTAAGAGCCCTTGTGGAAAACAAATAAGTGGGCAGGTGGTGGCTGGGAGTGATGACTGGGCACAGGTAATGTGGAGAATTCCTCTGGGCCTGCTAGAGAATGACATCTCTTCTTGCATGCCAGGAACTTTCTGGACCTTTACTGTTTTTAGCAGTCACATCCAAAGTTGAAAAAGGGCTGAGCATGGTAGCTCACATCTGTAATCCCAGCACTTTGGGAGGCTGAGGTGGGCAGATCACCTGAGGTCAGTAGTTCGAGACCAGCCTGGCAAGACCCCGTCTCTACAAAAAAAAATACAAAAAATATTAGCTGGGTGTGGTGACGTGCGCCTGTAATCCCAACTACTTGGGAGGCTGAGGCAAGAGAATCGCTTGAACCTGGGAGGCGGAGGTTACAGTGAGCCAAGATCGTGCCACTGCACTCTAGCCTGGTCAACAGAGCGGGACTCTGTCTCAAAAACAAAGTTGAAAGTTGAATAAGTTTGTTCATCATTGCAGTATGAATGTCAGTTTCCTTTAAGTCTCTCCAGCTCACTGTGCTCTGTAATGTGGCATCTAGGCACCTATTCAGTGGGAGGAGCGGAACGTCACTGCCATTCAAGGACCCGGAGGAAAGTGGATGATCCCTTCAGAGGCTAAAGAGTCCATGGATAAGAACAAGATGGGCTTGAAAGGTAGCACTGAAGTAGAGACCGGGGTTTTTACAGATTTCCACTACAGGGGTTACATAGTTTTGAAAATTTATGCATTTAAACTGAATAAGGCCTGGCCTTCTGTGAAAGTAAAGCCATTCTTTTATGAAGAAACTACTCACAGTAAGATGCTTTATTCATTTGGGATATTTTTTTCCCCCAGTAAAAGCATTAAAGTATTACTGGATGATGCCAAATGACAGTATCTCTATTTAATCTTGAACTATATGTATCTTTTGCTTAATTTTTACATTTGTATATTTATTTATTTATTTTAATTATTTTTTGCGACAGAGTCTCGCTCTGTCGCCCAGGCTGGAGTGCAGTGGTGTGATCACAGCTCACTGCAGCCTTGACCTCCTGAGCTCAAGCGATCCTCTCACCTCAGCCTCCCGAGTAGATGGGACTACAGGTGTGCCACCATGCCCAGCTAATTTTTAAAAAAGTTTTTTGTAGAGATTCGGTCTCACTATGTTTCCCAGGCTGATCTGGAATACCTAAGCTCAAGCAATCCTTCTGCCTCTGCCTCCCAAAGTGCTGGGTTTACAGGCCTGACTGAGCCACTGTGCCTGGCCTACATTTTTATCATTATTTTAATTAATACATGTTTAAGCCCATGATTCAAAAATACTAGCATGGGGTAGATTTAAATTCAGCATAGGCTTTATTTTTATATTTTTTGAGAGTCTTGCTCTGTCGCCCAGGCTGGAGTGCAGTGGCGTGATCTCGGCTCACTATAACCTCCGCCTCCCAGGTTCAAGCTATTCTCCTGCCTCAGCCTCCAAGTAGCTGGGACTACAGGCACGCACAACAATGCCCAGCTAATTTTTGTATTTTTAGTAGAGACAGGGTTTCCCCATGTTGGCCAGGCTGGTCTTGGACTCCTGACCTCAAGTGATCCGCCTGCCTTGGCTTCCCAAAGTGCTAGGATTACAGGCCTGAGCCACCGCGCCCGGCAAGCATAGGCTTTAAAACCACAGACAGAACCAACATTGAATCTCATCTCTGCTACTTACTGGCTAGAAGGCTTGGGCAAATTTTTTATTCTTAGTTTCTTTTTTCTTTTTTCTTCATTTTCAAATGACAGTAACAGAGTTGCTGTTGTACAGGTTGATGGTAAAGATTAGATCATGTCAAGCACATGATTACAATGCTTGATCCTCAGGAAGTTCTTAAGATAAGAAATGCAGTTCATGTTTCAGAAAGCTCCCATGAGGAAGTTTTCCTCCTTCATTTGAGTCTCAGGTAGAGAGTGAATTAGAGGCAGAACACATTTCACAAGGTAGCCTAGGTGGGTTAGTAGGTCACAGCTGAGACCAGAATGCCTTCTAGTGTCATCTGAGTTTTCTTCTGTATAACAGGCCCTTTGAAGACCCCAATAGCAGCTGGTCACCCATCTATGAATTTACTGCTGCGCAAAACATTTGACCTTTATGCAAATGTTCGACCATGTGTCTCTATCGAAGGCTATAAAACCCCTTACACTGATGTAAATATTGTGACCATTCGAGAGAACACAGAAGGAGAATACAGTGGAATTGAGCATGTGGTATGTTCACTCCAGATTCCTTTTTATTCCTGCTTGGACTGCTTTCTGTGCATCTGGGACCCCAGAGACAGAACTGCTTTATCTCTGTGAGGAATTGTGGGTGTTTGTCTTGGTACCGGGTGTCTGGCTGACAGTACTCAAACAGATGTAAGGCATGGTGGTTCAGGCCACAAGCTTGGGAATATGCCCTCTGAATTTTGAATCCCTCACTTCACAGGGATGCTCTTCCGCAGGTGACTGTTCCTGCATCTCAGCTTTCTTCATCTGTGCAGTGGGGCTCATAATACCTCTTATGGCTGGAGTTAATATGAACCCCATTGACATAACAGTGTGTGTGATTAGTCATGCTAGCTGGCACTGTGCAGGCCTGCCACAAATGTTACTGTCTACTCCCCACCCTCTGTCTCCCACGGCGTTGCTGTCACACGCTTTCCAGCGAGGCGGGACTTCCTCTCTTGCAGATCGTTGATGGAGTTGTGCAGAGTATCAAGCTCATCACCGAGGGGGCGAGCAAGCGCATTGCTGAGTTTGCCTTTGAGTATGCCCGGAATAACCACCGGAGCAACGTCACGGCGGTGCACAAAGCCAACATCATGTGAGCTCCTTGCGGGGACCGGCACCCCATCTTGCTTTGTTGTGGGAGAGCAGTGACAGGGCCTCCCTTTCTCCTCTTCAGCTTGCTCCTTGATTCCTAATATCTTTGAAAAAGAACTTTGTAACAATCCAAAGATCCGGCATCTCTCTTCTGTCAGAGTCTCCCCTTTTTTTTTTTTTTTTTTTTTTTTTTTTTTTTGAGACGGAGTCTCTTTGTGTTGCCCAGGCTGGAGTGCAGTGGTGCGATCTTGGCTCACTACAACCTCCGCCTCCCAGGTTCCAGCAATTCTCCTGCCTCAGCTCCCTGAGTAGCTGGGACTACAGGCCCATGCCACCATGCCTGGCTAATTTTTGTATTTTCAGTTGAGACGGGGTTTCACCATGTTGGCCAGGCTAGTCTCAAACTCCTGACCTTAGTTGATCCACTTGCCTTGGGCTTCCAAAGTGCTAGGATTACAGGCATGAGCCACTGTGCCCGGCCTGGAGTCTCCTGTTTACTGTGCCTCACTGGGCGAATGACAGGAGCAAATGAGGAGGGGATAGTGATTCAGGTCCTGGAAGCTCAAGGAGGGACTGAGGGTTATCAGGAAAGGAAGCTGGAGCCTCTGGGTCCCCAGATGCTGTGGCCATCAGCAGAGGCCACATAGCATACGTTTTAGAAGTGGAATAGTGGGAGGCTTAAAGTAGTGCTAACAATACCTGATGTGTTACTTTGGCCATTTAAATTCTCATTCAGAGGCTGTTAAAGTCCTCTGAATATGTTAACAGTTTTCCTAACCTAAGAGAAGCATTGAACATGCAAAACAGTAAAACTATTTAAATTATTATGTTAACCTTTGAAAGCAGTTTTAATCATATTAGTGGATATTTCTTCATTCTTGTTAGACAACACTATAAAAATATAGTCTTCTCTATTATCATCAAACTATTTTATATTTTTACCCTTTTATACTTTCAGAAGGATCCTAAGATATTTTCAGCTTATATTTTATTAACTACCTAAGAAATAATTTTATTGTAATTGAGATCAGGTAGCTTGGCTTCTGGAACTTAAATTTCTTGAACTTACTTTACTTCTTTGATTTGATTCTTTTCTTTCTGTAAGACTTTTTTTTCAGCAGTTTTTATTTGATTAAATACAGGCGGATGTCAGATGGGCTTTTTCTACAAAAATGCAGGGAAGTTGCAGAAAACTGTAAAGATATTAAATTTAATGAGATGTACCTTGATACAGTATGTTTGAATGTAAGTATATATTCACACTTACCTGCTACTTTTTGTGGTGAATAGTGTGTGTGTTGTGGGGATGCAGATTTTGATTACTAAATGCACAAATGTATTCCTTGTAGATGGTACAAGATCCTTCCCAATTTGATGTTCTTGTTATGCCAAATTTGTATGGAGACATCCTTAGGTGAGTCTGGCTGCAACCTTTTTATTTTAGCCTATAATTTACTTATAAACATCCTAACATAATTATGGCTTAACATTTTCAATTGAGTATTATAAAATAAAGTGTTACAACGTATGAATTGAATTCTAACAATTCAGGTTGTGATATGAATTATTACATGTTGGGTGGCTTGTTCCTTCATTTATTTGCCAAATCATCACTGGGCTCTTTCTCCCTAATCATTAGCTCACTCTTCCCAGTTTTTAAATGTTTCATTGATTGACTGATTTCAAGGTTTTGTTATGTATAGCTAGGTAGGTGGGTGGTGGTTGTTACTATTTTTTGGTAACTTTTGACATCATTTCAGACTTACAGAAAAGTTGTAAGAATGGCACAAAGAATTCCCTTGTACTCAACACCCAGATTCCACATTCCCCAGATGTCAGCATTTTATCACATTTACTTTATTACTCCTTCCCATTTTCCCTCCCTTCCTCCTTCCTCCCTTCCTCTTCCTCCTCTCCTCCTTTGTCTGTGCCTCTCTCTCTCTCTCTCTCTCTCTCTCTTTTACACACACACACACAGAGTGAGAGAGAGAGATAAGATGTTGGCCAAATGGTGATTTTCTAAGGCCATTTTTTCTGTATTTATGAGTTGGCACACAACTGTAAGAATGTTTTTCCTTCTTGTTTATCTGTCAATATGGACATGGTTTTGTTTTTCTTTCTTTTTTTTTATGATAGGGTCTTGCTCTGTCTCTCAGGCTGGAGTGCAGTGGCACGATCTTGGCTCACTGCAACCTCCACCTCCCAGGTTCGAGTGTTTCTCCTGCCTCAGCCCCCTGAGTAGTTGGTATTATTACAGGTGCACACCACCACACCTGGCTAATTTTTGTATTTTTAGTAGAGACGGGGTTTCGCGATGTTGGCCAGGCTGGTCTCAAACTCCTGACCTCAAGTGATCTGCCCACCTTGGCCTCCCAAAGTGCTGGGATTACAGGTGTGAGCCACTGAGCCTGGCTGTGGACATGGTTTTCTGTTTTATTCAGTGATATATCCATAATAATCATGAATATTGATGCCTAGGTTGTCCTAACTTGGCTGGTGGGGATCCCTTCACCATGTCTCCTGTGTCCTTTTGACACGGCCCTTCGTTCTTTGAACCTTGCCTTGCTTTCTGACACAGTAAGCTGCTCGAGCTCATCTGTATTTTCCTAACCTTAGCCCTGGAATCAGCCATTTATCCAAGGAACGCTAGTTCCTTTTAGTGGAGAATGATAATTAAAAACTAAAATCTGGGTGCTAGGTGAGATGTTTTATTTTTCAAAACATTCTTTGAAATGCTTTTCTTCCCCTAGTGACCTGTGTGCAGGATTGATCGGAGGTCTTGGTGTGACACCAAGTGGCAACATTGGAGCCAATGGGGTTGCAATTTTTGAGTCGGTAAGGAGCCTGACACCTGAAACAGAATTCAGGTCAGAACAGCATGTGAACTCAGGAGGAGTTATCTGTATAAGTACGCTTTAATTCATTTTTCAAATTGTCAAAACAAAATGATGCTTTTTTTTTTTCTTGAGATGGAGTCTTGCTCCATCACCCAGGCTAGAGTGCAGTGGTGCGATCTTGGCTCGCTACAACCTCTGCCTCCCAGGTTCAAGTGATTCTCCTGCCTCAGCCTCTCAAGTAGCTGGGATTACAGGTGTGTGCCACCACACCTGGCTAATTTTTATATTTTTAGTAGAGATGGGGTTTCACCATGTTGGCCAGGCTGTTCTTGAACTCCTGATCTCAGATGATCCATCCGCCTTGGCCTCCCAAAGTGCTGGGATTACAGGTGTGAGCCATTGCGCCCAGCCTGTGTTTGTTATATGTACATATATATATGTTTGGTTTATCTCTTCATTTCCCTCCAGATATTTGTTATGTATCCTTCCTTCCTTAAAATATTTTACCAAAAATTGACTGAAAAAGATTGTTGGTCTATATTTTTATACTTAAAAAAAATTAGTTTAGCTCTTTATTTCTCCAAGTCTTTATTTATTTATTTATTTTTGAGTTGGGGCCTTGTTCTGTCACCCAGGCTGGAGTACACTGGTGTGATCATAGCTCACTGCAGGCTTGAACTGCTAGGCTTAAGCAATCCTCCTGCCTCAGCCTCCCAAGTAGCTGGCACTGTAGTCACACACCACCACACCTGGCTAATTTCTAATTTTTTTGTAGAAATGGGGTCTCACTATGTTTCCCAGGCTGGTCTTGAACTCCTGACCTCAAGTGATCCTCCTGGCCTATCAAAGTGTTGCGATTACAGGTGTGAGCTATCACGCCCAACCCAGACTTTATTTCTTCTGTCCGTATCAGATGAATTGCACGCAGTAGCTTTCAGTGCATATTTTCTATTGCTGAGGAAAGATGATTAAGACTCCAGCTTCCCCAGAAGAGGACTGTTAGTTCTTGTCTCTCCCCTGATGATGCTACTTTTCCCAATGTGTAGGTTCATGGGACAGCTCCAGACATTGCAGGCAAGGACATGGCGAATCCCACAGCCCTGCTGCTCAGTGCCGTGATGATGTTGCGCCACATGGGACTTTTTGACCATGCTGCAAGAATTGAGGCTGCATGTTTTGCTACAATTAAGGATGGAAAGGTAACAGGAATCTTGATTTACTGATGCTGGGTAAAATGCATTGCTTCCATGTGTTTTATCTGAGTAAAAGGGACAGTGACAGATAATAGTTCTCACGCGGACCCAAGCATTTGATGTTGAACAAGGATTCTTAATGTGAGTCCCAGATTGAATGGGGTATGTGTGCATATGTGTGCATTTTCTGAGGTGAGGATCTAGATATTTCATCCAAAAAAAGTTAAGAAGCACTGACATCAAGACATCAGTGTACAGTGGAAAGGTCAGTGGTTTGGGAGCCAGCATCAGGTACATGCCCAATTATCCTATTATTAGCTGTGTGACCTTGGCAAGGTGCATTGATTTTTTTTTTTTTTTTTTTTTTGAGACAGAGTCTTGCTCTGTCTCCCAGGCTGGGGTGCGGTGTCACAGTCTTGGCTCACTGCAACCTCCACCTCCCTGGTTCAAGTGATTCTCCTGCCTCAGCCTCCCTAGTAGCTGGGATGATAGGTGTGTGCCACCACGCTCAACTAATTTTTGTACTTTTAGTAGAGATGGGGTTTCACCATGCTGGCCAGGCTGGTTTCGAACTCCTGACCTCAAGTAATCCTCCCGCCCAGCCTCCCAAAGTGCTGGGATTACAGGCCTGAGCCACTGCACCCAGCCAGGTTCATTGATTTTTATAGACAACTTTTTCCTCTTCATAACAAACGTCTATTGAGTGTACCTTATAAGGTGTGAAGAATAACATGATGAATAGGGTAACATGCTGAGCCTCAAGGAGCTGGGAATCTAGTGGCAGATACAGATGCAGATGTGCCTCTAATACAATAGTCTTATATGTCACACTATGTGCATCTATAATACAAAAGCAATCCAGAAGTTTTATAAAAGTAATAACTAATATTAATTGAATACTTACACAACTTTCAAGTTCTTTATATATCTCAGCAAAGTTTTTCTATAACTCTTTGAAATAGATGCTATAATTCCATTTTATAGATGAGGAAACTGAGGTACAGAGAGATTAAATAATTTGTCCAAGGTTTTACAGCTCCTAAATGACCAAGTTGGTATTAACACCCAGTCTGGGTCTTACCCAACAAGCTTCTCTGCCTCCGTAAGCAACTGTGGCCCGTGGAAGAAGTGTGGTGGGTTATTTCCAAAGTGAGAGGAGATAATGCACTTGAAGACTCATCCCTAATTTGAGGTCCTTTTTAACAAAAATTGTGAAAAATATGCGTAACATAAAATTTACCATTTTAGCCATATTTAGGTATACAGTTCAATAATGTTAAGTACATTCACATTGTAACGTAACCATCGCTGTCAGTCATCTCCAGATCAGTTTCATTTTCTCAAACTGAGACTCTGCACCCATTAAACAGTAACTTTCCCTTCCCCCTCCCATCCTCTGGCACCCGCCGTTCTGCTTCCTGTCTCTATGAATTTGACTACTCTAGGTACCTCATGTAAGTGGAATCATACAGCATTTGTCCTTTAAGTCTGGCTTATTTCACTTAGCATAGTATCTTCAAAGTTGGTCCCTTCTTTTAAAAAGAATTCTGTAATTTGAAATTATATCGTGATAGTCACATTGGAGGTCATATGATTTTCTTATTCTTTAAAGTTATATTTGGGAAGTTATAATCTACAGCCCAGTAGGGAGGTGCCTGAATTACACAGTGAGCCCTTTTATTGTGTAGGATGGAAAGATAAAGAGAATTAAATATATTGGGGTCTGTATGCAGGAAAGAAAGGATAAGCTGGTAGAACAGATCGGTTGTATGGGAGGCTTTCTTTCCTAAAGAGGGAGGTTTAAGAGTTAATGATTTAGGCAGCTGTGGTGGTGCATGCCTGTAGTTGCAGCTATAGGCTGAGGCAGGAGGATCACCTTAGCCTCTGAGTTCAAGACCAGACTGGGCCACATAATGAGACCCCATCTCTTTTTTTAAAAAGAAGAGTTAGTGATTTAAATATTTCCTTCGTATTTGTTTCCCAGCCTCCAAAAATAGATCAGATACAAAAATTAGTTGGGTATGGTGGCATGCACTTGTAATCCCAGCTATTCGGGAGGTTGAGGCAGGAGAATCGCTTGAACCCAGGAGGCAGAGGTTGTGGTGAGCTGGGATCGTGCCACTGCACTCCAGCCTGGGCAACAGAGTGAGACTCCATCTCAAAAAATAATAATAAAAACAAAAATAGATCAAAATATGTCTCAGGTCTATTCCTGAGACATATTTCCCAAGGATTTTTATGAAACTTCTTGTTTAGATTTGCTCTTATTTAAATATCCATGACCAACTAATCTGTATTAGGGTCCATTGTGTGAACAAAGGGAAAATTTTGGTAAAGCTCCCTTTGCATCGAGAGCGCCTTATTCTTTGCGGAGTGTGTTGTATACACTATGAGATTGGATCCCGATCCTCCTGGGCTGGGTAGATGGTGGTGGAGTGGTTCCTCACTTGGAAATGAGGAACTAAATGAAAGAGCAGCCAAGTAACTTGCCCAGGTGGCATCTCACTGAGGGCTTTAAAATCTTCTTGGTTTAGTTTAGTTTGTGGATACATCTTTTATTTTTGCTTTTTCCTTTTCTCAGAGCTTGACAAAAGATTTGGGAGGCAATGCAAAATGCTCAGACTTCACAGAGGAAATCTGTCGCCGAGTAAAAGATTTAGATTAATGCTTCTACGACTGGTATTTGCATCAGTCACTCTAAATGGACACCACATAAACCTCTATTTAGAATACCTACGTATGTATGCATTGGTTTACTTGTTTCTTGACAGTACATTTTTAGATCTGGCCTTTTCTTAATGAAATCTGTGCAAAAGATGCAGGTGGATGTCCCTAGGTCTGTTTTCAAAGAACTTTTTCCAAGTGCTTGTTTTATTTATTAAGTGTCTACCTGGTAAATGTTTTTTTTTGTAAACTCTGAGTGGACTGTATCATTTGCTCTTCTAAACCATTTTACACTTAAGTTAAAATAGTTTATCTTCAGCTGTAAATATCAGGATACAGAATTAATAAGAGAAAATGTCTAACTTTTTAAGAAAAACCTTATTTTCTTTGGTTGTTGAAAAACATAATGGAAATAAAACAGGATATTGATATAATAGCACAAAATGACACTCTTATAAAACTAAATGGGCACAAGAGAAATTTCCTGGGAAAGTTCACATCAAAGAGTGAATGTGGTATATTTCTAAATGATATGGAAAATAGAGACAGATTTGTCCTTTACAGAAATTACTGATTATGAATAAAAACTTCAGATCCGAGAAATATATAATGAGAGATATAATTTTTGTTAATGACAAAGGTAATATATTGGATACAAAAACACAAATGTATTGCGCATTCAATTATTTTGTTGTCTTGAGATTTAATATTCTTTCCAAGAGCTTTTAATGAAGCAGAGAGCTAGTACTTCATTTTCATTGGATACATTTTCAGCATCATGAGTTGTCACAGCCTCTGAGCCCCTGATCTTAAGCCAGAAGGTCTGAGTGTATTGTAAACTTATTCTTGCACGTTGCTGTTTGGGAATGGACCACACTGCAGCTGGTAGTTCTGGGGGTGATACTGCTGAAAGGCCTGAACACATGTATTTTGGCTGCAATTGAGGAACTCGGGATGCTGACTATTAATTTTGTATTTCAGCAACTGCCCCTTCTCCTATCCCAGAGCACCAATTACTGCCCTCTGCCTCAGCAGTACAAGATGACATTCCAAAGACTGGAGGCGACTCAGCCTGAGTTAATTCACAAAATTGTGCCATGCTGGGGCCTGAGCTTGGGCTTAGGCTTGGGCTCAGCTTTTGACCTTCAGGTGTCTCCTTTCCCTTCCTGCCTTCCTCTCCCTTATCCTCCGCTGCAGCATGATTTTCTTAATCTTCAGACACTCACTATTTTCATGAACAGTTACCCTCTGGCCCCACAACCAAAGACAACTCATGACCTCCCTTGGCCCTTGTGTAACATTGCAAACCTGTGGCTTTGCCAAATGTACCCAGGTCACAAGGGGATTTTTTTTTTTTTTAGCAATGATATTCCTGTCTGGGTCACTTTTTAAGCTTGTAAGCAGACTTATAATCTTAAATGTATTTTCCTTTGTTTAAGCTGCTGCTTTCTCTGTTTCATTGGCTTGAGCTAGTTATCAGTGGCTCTTGGGTTCAAAGTAATAAAGAATTCCAAAACTGATTGAGATGTTTGCTTTCTCTACCTGTTTCCTGTTCAGATGCCTTCAGTCATTTTGGCTCCGCCTGCTACTGAGAATGGCTGCTTCCCATATTTAGAGTGGAAGTGGGGTGGTCTGGTGGCGACAGGCTAACGTAGAGTTGGCTGTTTTTATGAGAATGCTCCACTTGATGCCATCCTGCACCTTTGTTTATTCCAGGGCACTAATGGTTACTCGCACGCCTGCTGTGCACAGTCCTGTGAGTTAAATACCCACTACTGTCTGCACTGGTCCCACCTGCTCAATTGACAAAAAAATCAGGTCCTTGTTGACAGTTCTGTTAAAAGGTTTAATATTCAAATTATACATTAAATAGAATCAAATCGGCAGCAGCAGTTTTATTAAGCATCAAGTCAGTTGGCATGTGTGTGGCAGAGGAGTGCCTGGTAATGGAATAACAGGTCGGCGATGTCCTCCGCGATTCCAGAGTAAGTCAGGTCACTAGGTAAGTTGTAACTGATTGCTTTTCCTGCAGCGCACACGAGCAGTATCAGCCATCTCCCTCCCACCCCCTCCACAGCCTGCTGCTGGCTGTCCTGTATGTGAGCTAGCAGCTTTTTAATCTACCTGGAACTAAGGCCAAAAATTATCAGCCCTTTCGTTCTGGAAGGAGAGTTGACCTCATTTGTCACCTGAACAAAAAGCAATACTTAAACTGAATTAAAACTACCCACACGTGAAGCTTGTCGGAATTGTCAGCTATTGTTGGCGTAAGACCTGGTAAATGTGGAGCCAGTGCTGTGCCCTGACCTGGAGATCTAACAGACTTGCCAGAAATGCCTGTGTCCAGACTGAAGAGACCTGGGGCTCAGGAAGAGGCTCGGAACGCCTGCCCTCTATTCTGTAGAAACTGCAAGCATGGGCCCTGACTACATTTTTTGCTCTTGGTAAAAGGAGTCAATGATATCTTTGTACTTGTCCAAAACTGTGAGCCGTTTCAGTTTCATCGTGGGACCTAAAAGGGAAATGAGAAGAAATGAGTGAGAAATTCTCTGAGAATTCTGAGAATGTGTGTGGTAAAGACTCACACTCAGTGAGTCCTATATATAACTCAGGAATTAAGCCAGATAATCAGGACAGTCAGTGGCCAGCCTCCAAGACAGTGATGGCTCCTGGTATTCACATGGCTTGTGTGTAGTCTCCTGTGTTACACCGCTGGTTGTGGGCAGTGGAGTATAGATGAAGGGTTGGTATGTCGTTTCTAAGAATAGGTTATAAAAGACTGCAGTTTCTTTTATATACATAGGAAGGTGGTATAAGCTACATCTGCCTTATCCTTGACCTGCACCCAGTTTTGATCCTCAGTCCATTTTCTCTGAAATGGATTTATTTGTTCCGTCTCTTGAATGAATAAATTGTTGAAGCAATTAAAAAAATAGACTAAGTTTCTGTCTTGGGCTTTCTCTTGGACCACTCTTCCTGGGCAAGCCGGCTGCCATGTTGTGAGGACACACAGGAAGCCATGAGAGGCCCACTGCCCACACACAGGTTTCTGGCCAGCAGCCAGCAAGGAGCTGAGGCCTGCCAACAGCCACGTAAGTGAGCACGGAGGTGGACCCTCAGCTGCAAGTGACTGCACCCGACTCATAGTGACTGTAATCCCATGAGAGCCAAGCCAGAACCTCTCAGCTAAGCTGTTCCTGGATTCCTGAGCTACAGAAATGTGGATAATAAATGTTTATTGCTTTAGGCTGCTACATTTTTGGGGTCATTTGTTACACAGCAATGTATTAGATAACTAGTACACATCACCTCTGCATTTTTGTGAATGTTCATACAACATTATGCTTTGATGGTTGTGACGGGCCCAGGGGACGTCCAGGTTATGGGGAGCCTCTGCCGTGGTCTTTGTGAGAGGTCTTCCCCTAATTCCTTTTCTTGAACTTGATTTACCACCTCAAAAACAAGGTTGAAAGAGCTCTGATTTGAGGTCCTGGGTAGCTTAAAGTGCCTACCTCACTCTTGACTGTGTAACTGGAAACTTTCTGTGTTAAAATCATTGTATTAACTACTTAGCGAGGACATCTTCTCTGTCTGACCTTGCATTCAGTGTGCTGGCAGCAGACAGCCAGATAAGCTCAAGGTCTTTAATTGCAGCTCAGCATTGCTGTAGACAGTTGCATCTGGGTTCAGCCTTAATGAATTTGAGGGAATCACACTGGCATAACCATTTCTACCTCCCCTGTTCCATGAACACTCCATGAACATCTCTTGGCTACAGCCAAGAGTGACTTCAGCTGAGGCTGCACCAGAGCCCTCTCCTGGTTCTGTAGGCAGTGCTCCGGAACAGCCTTATCCCTTTATCACACAAGCTGACTTTCCAGAAGATCACAGTAGTCTCACCCCTAGAACCACGTGACTCCAGCCTGAACACTAACAGGGCCTTGGTGTTGGCCTGGTAGTTCCATTGTGATTTTAGGGGAAAATAGTCCCATAGTCAAGGCCAAGTTAAATGTCATGTTCAGATTAGAAAGTTCTAGCACATATCAGTTGGGCGCAGTGGCTCATGCCTGTAATCCCAGCACTTTGGGAGGCCGAGGCCGGCAGATCACCTGAGGTGGGGAGTTCGAGACCAGCCTGACCAACACGGAAAAACCACGTCTCTACTAAAAATACAGAATTAGCCGGGCATGGTGGCCCATGCCTATAATCCCAGCTACTCAGGAGGCTGAGGCAGGAGAATTACTTGAACCCACGAGGTGGAGGTTGCAGTGAGCCGAGGTCATGCCATTGCACTCCAGCCTAGGTGACAGAGCGAGACTCCATCTCAAGAAAAAAAAGAAAGTTCTAGCACATATCTTATACATTCAACAGGTTCCACATAACCACAAGCCCATGCATGGAGCCGTCAGTGTCCTCCAACAGGAAGTAGATGGGTGTCACCCATATTCCTGCCATGACCTTCTCCTTGCCATGGCTGCTTCATAACGGGCACCTCCTAGGCACTGCCATGGCCTCTGCCTTCCCACACAGCCGTTGCAACGGTGAAAAGAAAAAAACCTACCCAACTCTCCACCGGAAATGGAGAAGTCTCTCTCGAGAATGGCCCACTTCTGGATGTGGTAGGGCCGGGCTGCGGCATTCATGTTGACTCTCCGGATCCCCTCTTCGATGGCCTGGTACACGGCCTCATCCTTCCCTACGATCTCAGACACTGTGGTGGCTCTGCTGCCCACCCTCTGGCAGAACTCCACAGCTTGTTCAGTCAGATTATCAGTCGGGTCAGAGGTGTCTGGGTCCAGAGTGCACTGAAAAGCCAGAGATCAGATGAGGACCAAGCCTTACCCCACAAGACGTAAGCCCTGGTCCTAGAGGAGGTCTTACTGCTGTCGGCAAGGGTGTGAATCATGTGAGCTCTGTTTCAAAGAGACGGTTCTAGAATGAGTAGCTGCTACTGTGTTGAGCCTCGTGTTATTGTGGAAGGAGCAGTGATCTGATAATTAGAAGGGCTCGGTCAGTGACGTTATTGTCTGTAAAGCAGGGACCATAACTCCTGCCTGTCTACCACCCTGGGGCTCAAGTACCTGCAGAGAGCAACGAGGGAGGGCAGCAGCACTTTGTAAACGGGAAAGTGCCAGTAACATGTAAAGGATCATCACGGTGGCTTATGTGGGACAGAAGGAATTTCCGCATGCCACAGTTGCTCCAACAGTGCAGGCAGCATGGACTTGAGTCATTCCAAAATGAAGCCATGAGATCTGGATGTCCCCTGTGCTGAATGTGGCTGCCAGCCAGACCCACAGACCCCCTCACTGGCTGCTCCTTCTGAGCCGGAGCCCCCCAGACACACCTTCAAGGTGAGCAGCATGGACAGGAACTTCCTCTGGTCCCCAATCAGCATGGCGTTGCTAATGATGGGTAGCTCCATCTTCACGGCCTCCTCGATGGGCACAGGGGGCACATTCTCCCCACCAGCTGTGATGATTAATTCTGGGGAGGCAAGGCCAGGCCCCCGGCACAGAATGTAGTCCAGGTGCCCCAGTTGAACCACAACCCAAGCCTTAGCCACAGCCCGGAAACCTCAGCACAGCAGGCAGCACAGCTGGAGACGCCCCCTCTCTGGGAGCCAAGAAGCAGTGGCAGGCCCTCCAAAGCAACTCACACCTGCTGGGGGGCTGCTGGCAGCACCCCAACGACAAATGCTCATCCAGGGTTCCCTCTCCTCAGCTTGTCATCCAAGACTCAGCCTGCTCAGGCATCTCATCCATGTCCCCTTCTGCCAGCCCCAGTTCCTGCCCCCAAATAGCCCGTGTCATTTCCCTTCCCTGCCTTTGCTTAAGCAAAGTGACCATCCCTGTCACTCACACAGCACTCACCACCATGCTAAGCACTTCACATACAGTAATTCATTTAATTGTCACAACCTATAATGAAGCAGACACTCTTGTTTTGCAGATGAGGAAACTGAGGCACAGAGACGTTCAGTAACTTGTCCAAGCTCACATGCTAGTAAGTGGCAGAGCTAAGATTTTAAATCCAGTCCAGTTCCAGAGCCCATGCTCTCACCTGCCCTGCTAGGATGCCTCTCCCCTTGCTTGCGCCTTTCTCCCTGGAAGGTCCTCTCCCCTTCTTTCCTTCTGTCCAACAGACTGCCAGGCACTCAGTGCCCTAGCCTGCTGTTCTCTGATAGTAATGATGGCTTACTTCTAGGCTAGATGGCAATAAATTAAATAAAACAAATTTAACGAATGCACATTGACTAATTTTAGTGAGACTGTACTCCTGTCCCTCATTTTATCTAGGGCTAGCAAAGATGGAGATTGGCCACATTCCTGCTGGAGTCTCTCGTGCTGACATCAGGCACAGAATAGAACAAGGCTGTCCATGGCTGCAAGGAGCCCACAGTGCAGGGGGGCAGCGAGACAGAGGGAGGCACAGGGGCTGCAGGGCCAGGGCAGGGAAGCATCAGGCCCAGCTGCATGGTGAACATGAATGGGGTTGGCAGGCAGAGGGCAAGACAGAAAGCAGAAGCTCACAGGCCTTAAGGGAACTGCAGGTAGCAAGTGAGGCAGAGGCTGGAGAGTAGCCCGGCAGATCTCAGAGGCTTCCAGTGCTGGCTCAGGAGCTGGATTGTGGGCAGGTAGGTGGGAATCACTGAATGGTGTGAGATCAAAGTTTTAGGATACTCTGGTAGCTGGGGTGAAGAGTGGTTATTCAGGGGGCAGGCTGGCTAGAGAGGAAGCCATGGCAAGTGTCTAGATGATCAGGGTTTGTCTAGGACAGCAGAAGTCAGGTGAAGAGGAAAAGACAGACTCTGGAAATGTGGGAAGACAAAAACCCAGCCTCCCTCACATATGCCTCATCATTGCTACCTCATTCCTGCCCTCTTCTCCTCACCACCGCCCTCTGCATTCTCACCAGCATCTTTTACCATTAGTAAATGATTTTTAAAAACCCTTAGCAAACCAAGCCTAGAAAGGAACATCTTTAATCTGATAAAGAACATCTAAAAATTTTTACAGCAAACATACTTTTTTTAAGATTTAATAATTTTTTTTAAATAAATAGAGACAGGATCTCACTATGTTTCCCAGGCTGGTCTCGAATTCCTGAGCTCAAGCAATCCTCCTGCCTCAGCCTCCCAAAGTACTGGGACTGCAGGTGTAAGCCACTGTGCCCAGCCAAACATACTAATGATAAGATAGTGAATGCTTCTCCCCTGAAATCAGGAACAAAACAAGGATGACCACTATCACCACTTCTATTCAACACTGTCCTGGAGGTCCTAACCTGTGCAATACGGCAAGAAAAAAATTCATCTGTCATTTGCAGATGATATCGTTGTGTCCATAGAAAATTCAAAAGAATATACACACTACTGGATTGAATATGTGGTCTGATCAAATGATCCACAAAAGGTGATTTGATACAAAGCCAATATGCAAAAAGCAGTTGTATTTCTATATATCAGCAGCAAACAAATAGAAGACAAAAAATTTTTTTGCAGCAACATCTGAGCTGAAAAAAACTTTTAAGTGATATCATTTAAAATACCATAAAAATTCTTAGAAGTAAATATAAGGAAAGATGTGCAAAAATCTCTATGCTAGAAAACATAGGATGGATGCAGTGACTCACACCTATAATCCCAGCACTTTAGGAAGCTGAGACAGGAGGATGGCTTGAGCTCAGGAACTCAAGACCAGCCTGGGCAACATGGCAAAACCCCCTCTCTACAAAAATAAAAAGTTAGCCAGGTGTGGTGGGTCGCACTTGTGGTCCCAGCTACTTGGGAGGGTGAAGCTGGACCAGAGGATCACTTGAGCCCAGGAGGTAGAAGTTGCAGTGATCTGAGATCATGCCAGTGCACTCCAGCCTGGGCAACAAAGCGAGACCCTGTCTCAAAAATAAATAAATAAATAAATAAATAAATAAATAAATAAATAAATAACACATTATTGAGAGAAACTTAAAAAGACCTAAATAATCGGGAGGCTGAGGCAGGAGAATGGCGTGAACCCGGGAGGTGGAGCTTGCAGTGAGCCGAGATTGCATCACTGCACTCCTGCCTGGGCGACAGAGCGAGACTCCATCTCAAAAATGAAGAAGGAGAAGGAGAAGAAGAAGAAGAAGAAGAAATTTTAAAAAAGACAAGTAAATGGAGAGATTTATCATATTTGTGAATTGGAAGAGACAATACTATAAAGATGTATTTTCCTCACCAAATTGATCTATAGATTCAATGAAATCAAAATCAAAATTCCACCCAGTTTTTGAGGAAACATATAATAATTCTAAAATTCATATGGGAATGAAAATGGCCAAGAACAGCCAAGGTCATCTTGAAGAAGACAACCAAGGTTGTAGGGCTGAGCCAGATATCTAGCCCTGTCATAAAGCTATAGAAATTAAGACACTGGGTATTGGTGCACGGATAGGCAAATAGACTAAGGGAACAGAATAGAGTCCACACATAGACCTCTCATAGACAGTCACTTCATAAAGGACAAAGGTATCACTGCAAGGCAATGGGGAAAGGATGCCATGTCAGTTGGATATGTATTTGGAGAAAAACTATTTGGACCCTTACCTCTCACTATACTAGTTCTGAAAGGAGGGCCGGCTCTGGTTGAATTTGGTTTTCTGGCTACTATCCTCCCCCGTGCAGGGATGTGGGTCCCCCTCATCTGCCGTTACAAAGAGGCACACTAGGCGGCGCCCATGGCACATCCAAGCAGCCACCTGTCACTCCTGGGGTCTCACTGGAGGGTACCTGCCAGGGCTCACCAGCCTGCACATCCCAGGGCCCAAACGCCACCGCGAACTTTTGTCCCTCCCTGGGGTTACCGAGCCTCCATGGCCATCAGCTGGGGCCTGGGCACGGTCGCACACTGCCTGCATGACGTCCACAAAGTAGTTTCCCCACTCACTCAGCTTCAGTTTCCCCCATGAAGCCCTGGTGCGGGATTCCCACGTGGGTGCTGCGGGCATGACACCAACTTGGGTGAAGCAGGCAGAACATCCTCCCACAGAGGCATCCCCAACTATACCTGTCTCTGTGGGAAGTTTGTCTTCTTTTAAATTTTATATCCAATTTGCATGCTATTCCCCATCACATCTGTGTTGCATATAAAAATACATAATATGTATGCTCTTGAATCTTCTGGAAAGACTTGCCTTGTTTCTCTAGGGGTCTGATTTCCAACTCCACCATTTACTAGCTGGGTGACATTGGGCAAGTTACTTAACCTCTCTGGATGTCCTCATTAACAAGTTAAGGTTAATAGTACGTGCCCCATAGGAGAGTGGAGTAAATAAAATGATGTCACTAAAGGTGCGTGACACTTAATAAAGGCTCAAGACCAGCAGCTGGTATAAACAGTGGTGGCAGTGGAATTCCTGCCCCCACCCCACTGCAGCTGTCCAGGGCGCTTGCCTTTTTTTGTTTGTTTGTTTGTTTTGGTTTTGCTTTTGGAGACAGAGTCTAACTCTGTCTCCCAGGCTGGTGTGCAGTGAGGCGATCTCAGCTCACTGCAACCTCTGCCTCCCGGGTTCAAGCAATTCTCGTGCCTCAGCCTCCTGAATAGCTGGGATTATAGGTGCATGCCACCACGCCCAGCTAATTTTGTGTGTGTTTTTAGTAAAGATGGGGTTTCGCTGTGCTGCCCAGAGTGCTCTTGAACTCCTGAGCTCAGGCAATCTGCCTGCCTCAGCCTCCCAAAGTGCTGGGATTACAGGCATGAGCCACCGCGCCTGGCCTGGGGTGCTCACCTTTGAGGCGCCCAGTGATGTAGAGGAAGCCATCGGCATCCAGTCGGCCAGCGTCGCCCGTATGCAGCCAGCCTTCCTCATCAATGGCCTCACACGTCTTGTCCTCCATGTTCAGGTAGCCCATGAAGATGGTGCGGCCCCACAGGCAGATCTCGCCAATGCCCTCTGTGTCCTGGTTCACCAGCTTCACCCGACAGCCGGGCACCAACTTGCCTGAGCTGTCGAGGGAGGGGCCGGGAGACTGGTCAGAGGGAGCTGTCTCCTTCAAGCCCCCACTGGGGAGCCGGGGTCCCAACAGCTCAGTCTTCACTGATGGCTAGAAGGTATCACAGGGCTTTTGTATTTTAACAGGGGACTTACAGCTGAAAGATAGAGCCAATTTAAGAGTTTTAGGGAATGAAGGAAGGAAGGAACAAATGAAATGGTAATGGTAGAACTTGGAGCACTGTGATAGGCTGGCAGGGAGAGGAGATATTTAATCATAACTGATGATCCTGCAAATCACTCCCCAGAACTGACTGCCCTCACCGCCCATTAGGAGGCTGGCCTGGTCCCCCCAACTCCTACCTTAGCTGGCCCCTGGGCCATCCACTCTCCTAGAACATGCTGGAGCACACCCCACACCATGAGAGGGAGGGGCCAGAGGAAAACTGCTCCAGAGGTAGACCCCTGCTCAGGGGGCACCTGGGCTGTGCAGGCTGTTTTCAACCACAGACTCACACAACAAAGTGGCCGAGGCCACTCCCACTAGACTGAGGAGGATAAGCTAGGGACTTGGCCCAAGAGGGCAATGTTGGCTCTCAGGGGCTCCATAGCCCAGTGGCCAGGTCTCTGGGACCCAACTGGCTTGCAAAGAGAAGGTGGTCCCCAGGGCACTCAGCAGGCAGACACAAAGGAGTACCAGCAAGGGCGCATGGGTGTGCATGTGTGCGGCAGCCTTGAGCCTCACCTGTACAGCCGGTAGTTGCAGGGGCTGGACATGAAGTGGGGGCCTGAGGTCTCACTGAGGCCGTAGCCCGCATACAAGCGGATGTTGAGGCCCAGGAAGAAGTGCTGTGTCTCTGCTGTCATGGGGGCTGCTCCATAGAAGTTCTTCTGACACTTGGCAAAGCCCAGTGCCTGGCGGACCTTGGCTAGCACCAGGTAATCTGCCAGTCTGGTTGTGAAGGGCTTCAGGTCGCTGGTGGGACAGGGAGAATGGTTCATGGAAGAAATCACACACACACAAACACACACACACACACACACACTAAAAGGGTGGTATTCAGTGAGAACACTCTGGCTCGGCCATTCCGGTTGTCTGTTCCACTTGGTTGGTTTGAATATTGAACCTGCCCATGAACATGCATGCAGATGTAGGTATGCAGGCACATGGTTGTGTGCAAATGTGTCTTGAACCGGGAAGCCAAACAGATTCAGCTGTGTACAGGTGTACAGGCAACAACAAAGACACATGCCATTTTGCACACAAAATACACATGCACAGAGACTTGAAGTATGTATTCGTGTATACACATGTACAAACGTCGGACCCCAGTGAAGCCCACAATTGCTTTGTTCATGCATGTTCATGTTTCATGTCTGTGCAGATGAAACTGTGGATGCTCAGATATGTACACACATCTCATGAAACATACCGTTTCACAGACACATGGGGAATGGAAACTACTTCTAAATTGAAACCAAGCCAGATTTATGTCACTGACCCTCCATAGAACTATGTGGGAATTTTAAAAGCTATAGAAAGACAGAAAGGGTGAGACATTTGAGGGGTTACTTGGGATGCTGGAAAGGCTGGAAAGGCTAAGTCCTCATCACTGTGGCCCCTTCTCCGGCCACCTACTGAGGACAGAAGACCTCAGGAGACTGTGCCAGGAGCTGCTCCAAGGGAGGTGAATTTCACTTCAGAGAAAGCAAGTTAGTCCTCCCAGTCAGAATCCAAAGGTGGAGCCACTCTCCCCAGCAGGCCCTGGGAAACGCATAGGAGCTCAAGCCCAGTCACTGATGGGGCATCTGCATGGGGTCTCCAGAGCTGCCCGGCCACTGGAGCCGGGACAGGCATGGCCTATCAGACCCTCACTGTGT
Organism: Papio anubis; assembly: GCF_008728515.1. NCBI lineage: Eukaryota > Metazoa > Chordata > Mammalia > Primates > Cercopithecidae > Papio > Papio anubis. Next base: position 110,907,041 of record NC_044982.1, on the reverse strand, counting down.
TTTGGGTTATGACCCAGTGCACTGCCTCCCCAGGCCTCCCGCCCGTGGGCCCTCTGTACCTGCCAGGGCAGGTGAGGTTCTGCTCCAAGGTCACCGACATGGCCCACAGCAACATCTTGCGCCGGATGAAGCCAGACTGAGCCGCCACCTCCTGGATGCGCTCCATGATCTTCTCCCACACCCGGGGCACCCCCATGTGCGATGTGGGCTCCACCTCCCGCAGCGTGTTCACCAGGCTCCCCTGTTCACACCAGAAGAGGCAGCCCTGTTGGGTCCGGGACAGCTGGGGCCCAGGGGCCCCCTCTCACCAGCCAGGCAAGCCAGCAGCACACACATGCTCAACGGGCACCCACACACACCTGCACACAACGTATGGCACATACTGTTTCCTCAATGGTTGTTGCCTCGCTTTTTGCTCACAGAACCCTGGTGGCAGGCAGTGGTCAGGCAGCCGGTGCTTCAGAAGGACCTCAGTCTCATCCCAGCCCTAAGCCTGGCAACTCTCCATGAGTCTAACTCAGACACAAGAATCCCATTCCCCTCGGCAGCATTTGGTTTGAGAATAGACAGGTGACACTTTGGGACACTGAGATGCTGGTGGAGGGAAACTGGCTGGGGGGTTTCTGGGAACGTTTTCCTCACAGTTAAAATAAGGGTCCCAAGAACAGGTATATCCTGTGAGGCTGGGATTCAGGGAAGGGCTGTAGCCATCTGGTGATACTCTGAGGACACCCGTCCTTGATCGTGTTACAAGTCCCATGAACCACTCTCACTCCACTTTATGTAATGGCATCAGGTTCCCGCTCTGTCGCCCAGGCTGCAGCGCAGTGGCACGATCTCCGCTCACTGCAAGCTCCGCTTCCTGGGTTCACCCCATTCTCCTGCCTCAGCCGCCCAAGTAGCTGGGACTACAGGCGCGCACCACCACGCCCAGCTAATTTTTTGTATTTTTAGTAGAGACAGGGTTTCACCGTGTTAGCCAGGATGGTCTCGATCTCCTGACCTTGTGATCTGCCCACCTCGGCCTCCCAAAGTGCTGGGATGACAGGCATGAGCCACCACGTCCGGCCCAGTTTACCTTCTTGTTTGGTCATTTGAGTCAGGCTGTGCCCATTGCAGCTGACAGAATTCTGACTGATACATGCACAGGAACGGCACACACACAAATGCACACTCAGGGCCCACGGACACACGTGGACGTGGCCTGGCACACGGGCTGGGATGGACGCACAGTAAAGGCAGACTGACCTTCAGGGCGTCGGGTTCGGCAAAGCAGACCTGGGCCCCCCACTGGATGCCTGTCCACAGGTCGTAGATCTGGGCAGCAATGTGGCTGAGGGGCAGGTAGCTGACTACCACCTCCTGCTGGACTTCTGCCGGCCGGATGTCACCGGCCTGGCTGCCGTACCTTGCTGTCCATGTGATCTGGAGGACAAGTAGATGGATCCCAGCAGCGTCCACAAGCCAGCCCTGGCGGTGCTCACAACTGTGGCCACCCTGAGGGCCAGCCCCAGTGTGGTGCCCCCTGTGGCATCTTTGCAGGCTCTGAAAACCCTAGGACAGGCCTCCCCTCCCCCTTGCTGGGCTCAGTCTGGGCCACAGACTGATGGGCTGTTCTACCTATCCCAGCTTCTAGAGCAGAGGGGCCCAAGGAGCTTTCCCAGGGGCTACTGGGGCAGAGCCATGGCCCAGATTCACCCATAACCCCCTTGCCCACCCCCACACCAGGCGTCTGTCCTACATTGTCTTGACTCAGCATCACGCCCTTGGGGTTCCCAGTGGTGCCGGAAGTGTAGACTAGCACACAGCACTGGTTGGGCTGCTGGGTGTCAATGATGGCGTCCAGGGCTTCCTCGGGCACTTCATTCCCCAGCTCCATGAATTCCTCCATCTGTAGCCAGATGCAGGGAACAGGCAGGCTAGGTCAGCTGGGTGGGCCCAACAGACCCCACCTGGTGCCCAGGGCCCCACTGCCCATACCGTGTACACATTGGCCATCTTGTGTGGAGGAGGTTCTTTATATATCACGACTGCCTTTAGATGTGGCAACTGTTTCCAGACCTGCATTGACAGGAAAAATAGAGCAGGTTTCAGCAAGAGAAATGTCACCTTCTAAAAAGTACCCCATCTCCCTGTGTGAGCCTGCTTAGCAAATGTCTCTGGGTGCCCCGTCTCTGACCTTTGACCCCAGCAGGACAACTGCCACCCTTCACCCGTAGTTTCCCACCTAAGAACTTGGGAGCAGTAAAGGTGGGGATAGCCAGGGGGCTGGGGATGGCTCCTCATTGGAGGAAAACCACCAAACGAGCTGGGGCTCGGTTGAACAAACCATGACCCAGCCACACAATGGAGTAGTGCTATGTGACTGTAGGAGAGAGAGGGAGAGGAGCAGAGCACAGAGGAGAGAGGGAAAGAATTCTACGTGCAGAGAGTGAGTGGTTTCTAGGATATATTATTAAGTGAAAAAAGGAATGTTTACAATCTGCATATAGTATACTATATTTGTGTAAGAAAGGGGTGCAATGTAAATATATGTATGCAAACATGTATTTACTTATATTTACAAAAAGAGGCCGGGTGCGGTGGCTCATGCCTGTAATCCTGGCACTTTGGGAGGCCAATGCGGGAGGGTCATTTGAGGGCGGGAGGGTCATTTGAGGTCAGGAGTTCGAGACCAGCCTGGTCAACATGGTGAAACCCCGTCTCTACTGAAAATACAAAAATTAGCCAGGTGTGGTGGCGCATGCCTGTAATCCCAGCTACTCGGGAGACTGAGGCACGAGACTCGCTTGAGCCCGGGAGGCAGAGGTTGCAGTGAGCAGAGATCGCGCCTCAGCACTCCAGAGAGAGACTCTGTCTCAAAACAAACAAACAAAAAAAGAAACTCTGGAAGGTTAAACCAAAACCTGATTGAATTCACTATGTATAGGCAGAGAGGGAATAAAGGTAAGAAGAAAGGGATGGAAGCAAAAATTCTTTGAGTGTTATCTCACATGATTTTGACTTTGGAATCATGTAACTGTCTCAACCATTTGAAAAATAAAGTTATATGTAAAAGGAAGCCAGGTGTGGTGGCTCATATGCCTGTGATCCCAGCTACTTGGGAGGCTGAGGCGGCAGAAGGATTGCTTGAGGCCAGGAGTTTGAGACCAGCCTGGGAAATATAGTGAGGCCGTATCTTTGTGTGTGTGGGGGGGATCACTAAAAAATTTTTAGAAAGGGAAAACATGAGTTCCTAAAACTTGAAAACACTCTGAAATAAATGAATTAGCCCAAGATCAAGGAACCAGCAGAAAAAAAGAAAGAAATGAATTAGACCACATACTAAGTTAGTAACATAACCACACACACACAGAATTACATCAAGATCAAGGAATTTTATAATAGTGTACTTTGATTCCTTTTTTTTAGTGGCACTTACTCTAAAGGCAAAAAGGAATTTCAAATTATATGCAATAGTCTTATTGGTTTCTGGAGTTTCGTTTTGTTGGTTTTGTTTTGGAGACAGGTTCTCACTCTGTGGCATGATCATGGCCCACTGCAGCCTCAAACCCCTGGGCTCCCATGATCCTGCCTCCGCCTCCCGAGTAGCTGGGACTACATGTTCATACCACCACATCTGGATAATTACATTTTTTTTGTAGAGACAGGGTCTCACTATGTTGCCCAGGCTGATCTTGAACTCCTGGGTTCAAGAGATCCTTCTGTCTTGGCCTCCCAAAGTGCTGGGATTATAGGAATGAGCTCCTGTGCCCGGCCTTATTGTTGGTAATAATATTGATACTACTATTTCAAAATTATTTGATGTATACTATAGGATTATGTTAATCCTATTAGGAACTAAGATTTTAAGGTAAAATAAAAGAAATACAAGAATAAAATTTAAAAAGGAAGCTAAAACTTCACAATATAATATTTGAAATGTTATAGAAATAACAGAAATATCAGTGTGAACTCATGATTTTTTGCTAAAATATATATTCCTGAGACTTCTGATTCTGATCACAAGGGAGTAACATCCATCATTGCACTGTAAATACTAGGAAACTGGACAAATAGAATAGTTGGGTGGGTCCAGCAGGCCCCAGCTGGCCCCAGCTGGCACCCAGGGTCCCAGTGCCCATACCGTGTGCACATTGGCCATCTTGTTTGGAGAGAAAGCAATTTATTTCAGATACTGGACTACAGACAGCTCAGGACTGATATCCCTGAGAGAGGGAAACAGATGAGGTGAGCCTCTAAGTGTGCCCCAGCTTTCTGCCCAGGGGCAATTTTTGGGCTATGGGAGAGACAGAGATGGGGAGAGACAGAGAGAGAGGGAGAGAGAGAGGAGAATACAGAACCCAGTTGTCTTACTGGGTTGAGGTGACCAAGATCAGAACTCAGGAAAGCTGAGGTGGCTAGAATTTGTGAGACAGAATACCAGAGAGGAGAGAGCTATATAGAGAAAGAGTTCTAGAAATTATTTTAGGGTCTTTGATTGGCTCTCCATCTGCACATGCGTAGGGTGAAACTCAGTGAAGCTGGAGGAAGACCAATGACCAGGGCTGGAAGTCAAACAGCGGCTGATGTAGGAATTGCTCGTTTTCTCCCACCAGCATGGAGGGACCCCATCAGTCATTAAGCAGAGACCCAGAAGGGTCACGTCTTAGTGATGGGGCTAAATTGGCATCAAAGTAAAGGCTATCTAAAGGCCTGGCCTAAAAAGCCTTAAACATAGTCTCAAAATAAAGTTCAGAGAGAAAAAAAAGGAAAAAAATTGCCTGTGGGACAATATCAAGAAATCAAACATACATGTAATTGGAGTCCCAGAAAATTGTTTTAATTGAAAAACAGTCTGAGAAATTTTCAAATTTAAATTGGTGGATTAAAACTGTAAATCCACCAATTTCAGAAGCTCAATGACTCCTGAGCAGAATAAACACAAAGAATACCACCTTAAGATACAACATAACCAAATTGCTGAAAATCAGCGAAAAAGGAAAAAAATCTTAAAAGCAGCCAGAAAAACAAAACACTATGTGGAGAGGAACGAAAATAAGATATCACAGACTTCTTGTTAGAAATGATGTAAATGGGCTGGGTGCAGTGGCTCACGCCTGTAATCCCAGCACTTTGGGAGGCCAAGGCAGGCAATCATGAGGTCAGGAGATCGAGACCATCCTGGCTAACACGGTGAAACCCCGTCTCTACTAAAAAATACAAAAAATTAGCTGGGCGTGGTGGTGGGCGCCTGTAGTCCCAGCTACTCGGGAGGATGAGGCAGGAGAATGGTGTGAACCCGAGAGGCGGAGGTTGCAGTGAACCGAGATCATGCCACCGCACTCCAGCCTGAGTGATAGAGCAAGACTCCGTCTCAAAAAAAAACCAGATGCAAATGGAAAACATTGAAATGAAATCTTTAAAGTGCTGAAAGAAAAAAAAAAAAAAGCCCTGTGAACCCATAAATCTAAATCAGATAAAATGACTTTTAAAAAATGAGCAGAAAAACAAGCACCTTTTCAGACAAAGACAAGCTGAGAGAATGTATTGCCATCAGACCTGTACTATAAGAAATATTAAAGAAAAGTTCTTAAGGCTGAAAAGATGATATCAGATAAACTTGGATCTACATAAAGGAAGACAGAGTATCAGAAATGGCAAAAAATGTGGGTAAATATGAAACATATTATTTCCTTCTTTAAAAATTTCTCTGAAAGATACCCATCTGGGCTGGGTGCAGTGGCTCATGCCTGTAATATTAGTACTTTGGGAGGCCGAGGTAGGCAAATTGCTTGAGCCCAGGAATTTGAGACCAGCCTGGGTAACATAGCAAGACTCTGTCTCTACAAAAAATACAAAAATTCAGTTGTTGTCATCCATTTTACTTCTATAGAGGTTATAAACCCCACAATACATTGGTATTACTCTTGATTTCAACAGTTGAGTGTCTTTCATTATTTCTTTTTCTTTTTCTTTTTTTTTTTGTTTTTAAGACAGGGTCTAACTCTGTCACCCAGGCTGGAGTGTAGTGTTGCAATCACGGCTCGCTGCAGCCTCACATGGCCGTAGTCCCAGCTACTTGGGAGGCTGAGGTGGGAGGATTGCTTGAGCCCAGGAGGTTGAGGCTGCAGTGAGCCATGATTGCACCATTGCACTCCAGTCTGGGTGACAGAGTGAGACCCTGTCTTAAAAAAAAAAGAAAAAAGAAAGAAAGATACTCAACTGCTGAAAGCAAGAGTAATAACAATGTTTGTGGGGTTTATAACCTCCATAGAAGTAAAATGGATGACAACAGCTGAAAGGATGGGAGGGGAAGTGGAAGTATACTATTGTACGGTTCCACATTTCATGGGAACTGGTATATTTGAGAGTACACTGTGATAAGTTAAAGATGCACATTGTAAAATCAGAGCAAACACTGATATAGTAATAAAGGATAACTAATAAGCCAGTGGAGATCAAATGGAATATCAAAGCAAAACAAGATAAAAAATGCAAAAAAGTCAGGAAAGAAAAGAAAAGGGACAAAGAATAGATGGGACAAATAAAAAAATAGCCAAATGATGGATTTATACATAATTTTGTCAGATTGGATAAAAGGCAAGACGCAACTATGTGCTGTCTATGAGAAACTCACTTTAAATATAAAGACACAGATAGGTTAAAATTAAAAGAATAAAAATTATATACATGCAAACATTAATTATCAGAAACCTGGAGTGCCTACATTAATTTGAGGCACAGTAGTTTTGGAACAAGAATTATTACCAGGGATAAGGAGGGACATTTCTTAATGATAAAGGGTTAATTTATCAAGAAAACATAATAATCTAAACATGTATATGCCTAATAACAGAGCTCCAAAATACATAAAGCAAAACCTAATAGAACTGGAAGGAAAAATAGATAAGTCTACAATAATAATTGGAGATTTCCACATTCCCTTTCTTAGTATTTGATAGAGCAAGAAGACAGAAAATCAACAGAGACACGGAAGACAAAATTAAAACACTATCAACCAACTTGATTTAATTAACATTTGTAGAACCTTCTAGCCAACAACTGCAGAGTACACATTCTTTCAAATATGCATGGAACATTCACCAAAATTGATCATTATTCTATCACACGTACTCTGTACAAACAGAGTGTCTCAAGTACCAAAGAGCCCCAGGTAATGAGGGAAAGTATTTTCTTTGGAGAATTCCAGCCAATGAATTAGAAAATTAATATTTTGCTACCCCTAATAAAATAATTAATTCAGGCAAACATCATCAAGGGATGCTAAAACCATTAGGAGAAAGGTTGATGGGGAATTTCACAGTGGAAGAAGAGAAGGTGGTCATGACCTGAAGCCCAACATCACTGAAAGTGGTACTGCCTATCATCATGTGCCTCTTGAGCATAGGTGCTCTATGAAGGACATGGTACCACCTATGGGGTGTTCTTGCCAAAAAAGTCCAATCTGAAATGCATCAAGCCTTTAGATCTAACAGGAAATACAGAAGTTAGAGGGACAAGTTAATTGATAGCAAAAGCAAGCAGTCAGACAACCACAGAACATGAGACCCTGTACAAGATGACTCGCCTAGTTACTGCAGGGTCTATGGCAGAAGTTCTCACACCTGAATGTGCGTCAGAATCGCCAGAGGGCTTGTTAAATGTGAGTGCTGGGCCCAACACACTAAGTTTATGATTCAGTAAGACTGGGGTGAAGCCTGAGAATTTGCATTTCTAAGTTCCCAGATGATGCTAATTTGGGGACCACACTGGTCAAGGGTAGAGCTTTGTTCTAAATTAGAAGACACTTAAGAGACACCACCACATGCAACACGTGGGCCTGGTTTAGATCCTGATTCAAATAAACCAATGATGCGATGACATCGTGGGTATAGAGATAGAAAGTAGAATGATGGTTGCCAGGAGGGAATAGGGAGTTGTTTAATGAGTACAACATTTCAGTTTTGTAAGATGACAAGAGTTCTGGAGATGAATGTTGGTGGAGATTGTACAACAATCTGAATGCACTTACCACTGGACACTTAAAAATGGTTAAGATGGTATGTTTTTATGTCATATGTGTCTAATACAACAAAAAATTGGAAAACAGACATCATATGTGTATTAGATGATATGATAGAATTATTTTACTTGTGCTAGGTGTGATAAAGTTACAGAGCTTATTTGAGAAAGAGCTTATTTCATATTTTTTAGAGATGCATATTAAAGTATTCAGATAATGAAGTGACATGATATCAGAGATTTTCCTTCACACACTTCAGCAAAAAGGTGAATTGAAGAAGCAAGTGTGATGAAAACACATTGACAATGATTGGATCTGATGATAAATATATGGGGATTCTCTCTACTTTTTTGTTTGAAAACTTTCATAATACAAATTTTATTTTATGCCAGGTGTATTAGTATGTTCTCACACTGCTATAAAGATACTGGCCAAGACTGGGTAATTTACAAAGAAAAGAGGTTTAATTGGCTCACAGTTCTGCATGGCTGGGGAAGCCTCAGAAAACTTACAATCATGGCAGAAGGGGAAGCGAGCATGTCTTACATGGCGGCAGGAGAAAGAGAGCGAGTGTGTATTAGTGCAGGAAAAACTACCATTTATAAAGTCATCAGATCTCATGAGAATTCACTCACTATCATGAGAACAGTACGGGGGAACCACCCCCATAATCCAATCACTTCCCACCAGGTCGCTCCCTAAATATCTGGAGATTACAATTCAAGATGAGATTTGGGTGGAGACACAAAGCCTAACCATATTACCAAGCATGGTGTCTCATGCCTGTAATTCCAGGACTTTGGATTGCTTGAGCCAGAAATTTGAGACCAGCCTGGGCAACATAGTGAGACCCTGTCTCTCTAAAGAAAAAGTACAAAAGTTAGCCAGGAATGGTGCTGCAGGCACCTGTTGTCCCAGCTACTCAGGAGGCTGAGGTGGGAGGATTGCTTGAGTCCAGGAGGTCGAGGCTGCAGTGAGCCATGATCATGCTACTGCACTCCAGCCTTGGTGACAAAGTGAGACTTTGTCTCAAACATTTAAAAAACCAAGCTTTCTTTTAAATATTGACCTGGGGTGGTCATTTCCTAACTCTGGACCTCAGTTTCTTCAACTGCAAAATGGGGATGGGAGATGGTATTTGGATTAGACCAACAACTTACACAAGGGGGTTGGCCTCCCTGAGGGGCCTGGCAAAACCTACTGGGTGGGGAGGCTTTTTAATGTCTTCCACCCTTCCTACCCTGGATTCTGATAAGAGAGGGAATGGTGGGGCCAGTGTGACTCCCTCAGGTGAGGCTGAGAAGGGATGACTACTGGGTACAAGTGGTACAGGTAGCTCAGGCATCTGCCAGCCTGGCCCTCAAGCAAATCTTAAGCCTGTCCTGGGAGAGGCTGGATCAGTGCTTGGGTGGGGCTGTGAGGAGTGGAGCTCAGGAACTAGTCCAATGACCCCTTTGCCTCCAAGTCACGGGGCTCTATGAAGCCGCCAAACCTGAAGAAATTGAGTCACAGCAAGGCCAAGGTGCCTGGAAGGGCCAGCGACCAGAGCATCCCTGCTGGGAGCCAAAGGAGAAGGCGCTTCTCATTCTCTCTGAGCAATTCATCTTAGGTGGCATAATCTAAACCAATCTCAAGTATTGATTCAAGTCAGACAGGATGGAGATGTTCAGAATGAGAGATCCTGAAAACACAGGGTCAAAAGGAGCTGAGACAGAAAAGGATCTCCCACAGAGGCAAGACAAGCCCCTCATTCATGAAGTGGGCCCATTTGATACATTCTTCTGAGTAAAACACAAGTAGGCCCAAGTGCCCATTTAAAAAAGGGGTTTCAAAATAATCCTAAAATGGGATAAAACTGGGTACATTCACATGGATTAGAGCAAACCCCTGGAGGGGTCTGGAACCCGAAGGCAGAACTGGCCAGGTGCAAAATGCAAACGTGGGACCCCTTGTTCAAACCTTATTAAGAGTTTCAAGGCTGGGTGAGGTGGTTCATGCCTGTAAGCCCAGCACTTTGGGAGGCTGAGACAGAGGATTGCTTGAAGCCAGGTGTTTGAGACCAGCCTGGGCAACAGAGCAAGACCTCATGTCTACACAAAATTAGCCAGGTGTAGAGCCCCATGCCTGTAGTTCCAGCTACTTGGGAGGCTGAGGTGAGAGGATCACTTGAGCCCAGGATATCGAGGCTGCAGTGGGCTATGATTGAGCTACTTCACTTTAGCCTGGGTGGCACAGTGAGACTCTGCCAGAAAGAAAAGAAAAGAAAAGAAAAAAGAAAAAGAAAAGAAAAGAAAAGAAGAGAAAAGAGAGGAAAGGAGAGGAGAGGAGAGGAGAGGAGAGGAGAGGAGAAGAGAAGAGAAGAGAAGAAGGAAGGAAAAGAAAGAGAATTTCGTAAACTCGGACTTTGTGTGAGGTGAAGCATGGGCCACACCCCTTTGAAGCCAGCCCTGCTGCCATAGGCTGAGGGTTGAAACCCTAAGGTTGCTGACATTCCCAGCCCAGACATTAATGGGAGTGGGGGCCTCCCTCAGCCTTGTCTCACAGTGCCTCTGGCCTCCAAGAGCTGTAAGGAGCTGGCCACAGCTATATATTTCCTTCTTGTCCTCGCTGGAAGAGGAGGGGCTCGCTCTGCCTCAGTTGCTGATTTAGGGTATTCAGAGCAGGCTCTGGCACTTTATAAGCTCTCCATAAATGATGCTTTGTGGAGAGGTGTGGTCCCCTTGATTTCTCTCACAAATGGTTCTTATGGCGTCCTCTTAAGAAGCTGCAGCACAGAGTCACTCAACTGCCACCTGCCAGGGATGGAAGCCATACTTCACTGCTCTGGCCCTTGGTTTCCTTGCCTGTAAAATGAGTGAGAAGACCCATCTCTCGGGCTGCTGCAATGTCTGCAGGGCACTGAGTGGAGCCAGTGTGCCATGAACAGTTTCTATCCACTGCTACTGTGGGCTGTGGTGCCGCCACCTGGGACTCTCCTTTTCCACTCTGGGTCTGTTTCTTCATGTGTGAAATGGACAGAGGGTAGGTGTTGGATGGAATGCCTTTTCCAGTCCCTCCAGGAAAGCTCCCTAAGTCTTAGACAGAACCCCTTTCTTTCTTGTCTTACAAGTGAAGACTATGACAACATAATGATTTAAAAGCACTTATATGGTGCTGCCATGGCTTGAATTGTGTCCCCATCCCCACAAAGAGATATCCCAAAGTCCTCACCCCTGGTACCTCTAAGTGTGACCTTATTTGGAGACAGGGTCTTTATGGAGATAATGAAATTAAAGCAAAGTCATTAAGGTGGGCTCGAATCTAATATTCCTGGTGTCCTGATAGAAATGGGAAATTGGGACACCGTGACAGATACAGAAGGACGACAACGTGAAGACACTGGGAGAATGCCAGGTGAGGATGAAGGCAGAGGCCTGGGTGATGTGTCTACAAGCCAAGGAGCACAAAGATGGCCAGCCAACCCCAGAAGCCACCCCGTTCCAGCAGCCTTGGCAAATGAACGCAGGTGCCCACCAAGAGCCAGACGCTGGTCTAAGAGTTACCTTTACACCAGCCCTTCCAGTTGACCTCTGCGCCTGTCACCATCCTCCCCTAGGCCACACTGCATTTGAGCTCTGGCAGGTCCAGCCCAAGTGTGTGTGTTCACCTGCTTCTCTACACCACCTCTGGGTTTAAACCCTGCTCAGAGGCCTTTGTTCGTCCAGCCAGGGCAGCTCTGAGGTCTTCCTGGGGCTTCATTTTATTTTGCTGTGAGCCAGAAATTCTTGGCCTGGGCTGCCCACAGCCTCAGCTGAGGCTATTTTCAAAGTCACTCTGATTTGGCTATTTTCAAAGTCACAAAGCCCTCCAAGAGGTTCTGCCTCAAGGGTCTGGGCTGCAGCCTGGGTCTCCCCCAAGGATTCTGGCACCGCCCTGCTGGGAACCACTGGCCCCGCTTGCTTTTCTCTTTCAGGCTTCGGGAAACTTCTCCACTAGAAATGAGGGTAGGCATCTGCTCTGGCACCTCTGGGGATCCAGATCCCATAGTCATGGAAGGTTGGAGACCATTTGTCCCACCCTCAGGTACAGATGGAAGCTGTAGCCCAGGTGACATCTCCAGAATCAGAGGCAAGCCAACAAGTCAGTCTCTGGGGCCTCCTTTGGGATGCAGGGAGCCCTTGAACGCCTCAAAGCCTGTTGGGTTCAGCTGAGACACAGAGGTGTCCCCAGACTAGCACACCCCAGTATGGTGCATGAGGGGACAGAGCCAGTTAGGGGTGGGCCTTAGATCAGGAGACATCATCAACACTCCGGAAAAGACCCTGCTGGCTCTAGAGGCGCTCTGAGCTCCTGCTCTGCCCTCACTGTCTCTGACTTGGCTCAACCCTCACCCTGTGGCAGCCCTCGCCACCCCCATCACCCCGTTTCTCATCTAGACTCGAGTGCTCAAGATGTCAGAGCCCTAAGCCACTCACCTGCACATAACCCTTCCACTGCCAGAGGACCCCGGCCCCCACAGCTCTTGCTCTCCCTTAGGGGAGATCCTGTCCCAAAGAGAAAGCCATGGGAGGCAGTGGCTGGACAGGAGTCCTATCCAAGGCTTTATCACCACTTCTGGGGCATGTCCCTTGAGCCTCCATTTCCTTGCCTGTCAAATGGATAAATAGCTGTTGCCCTGCCTTGCTTGCTGTGTGTGAGTTAGAGGGTTGCTGTTGAGGATGGACACTCTGGATGGAGGGCAGGAAGGTCCCGTGTGAGTTGAAGTGAAGGCGCATGGAGATACCCAGCCTCTGACCGCATGCCCACTGCCCCTTCCCCAAACCTTCAGGATCTTTTCCAGCTGCTTCTGCGTGTCGACCACGATGACATTGGCGCAGCAGTCATAAGCGATGTACTGGCAGGCCTCGGGGGAGCTGGTGGTGTAGATGCCGGTGACGATGCCACTGTAGGAGACCCAGGAAGATTCACCTTAGGGGAGGTGCAGAGGGGCCACCCCCTTCCCCCACCCCCACGTCTGTAGCCCCCAGACCCAGAGAGCTCCCATAGCCTGGCAGGAGGGGCTCCCAAGGCACCTCAACACCTCTGCCCCTGCAGAGAGGGCGCCAGATGCAGGTCCACCAGAAGGCCCCAGGGAGGAGGCATGATGGTGGGGAATGGGTGGGGGCTACTAAAAAGAGATAAGGACCCTCCCCTACCCTCTACCCACCGCCAACCCACTGGAGACCCCGTCCCTGCCCCCGCCACTCACCCTGCAAATACTGTGCCCACTGCCGAGAAGAACCACTCCGGGGAGTTGAAGCCGAGGATGGCCACACTGTGGGCCCGCTCCAGGCCGAGCTCCAGGCCAAAGGCAGACAGGCCAGGTCAGCCAGGCAGGGACTGGGACCCTCATGCCCCTCTCAGAGCCCCCACCGAGACTGCAGGGGACCCTGCAGGCTCCACCCTCCCAGGGTCCCCTCGGTCAGAGAATCCCCTTGGAGGAGAAGGGGTTGGTCACTGAACAGCCCTCACTGCCCCTCCCAAGGCCCTCCCAAGGAGTCTGTCTGGTCCCTCAGCCCAGCACACTGGACTTCCAGCCTGCCCTGAATGTGATCACAAATGAAAAGTGAGTATCAAGTGCTTGGCACATGGTAGGGGCTCAGCAAATAAAAGCTCAGTACGCGGCCCAGCATGGAGTATCAGCTCCACGCACAGTGATGGCTTTTACAGTTATTGTTCCTAAGAGCCTTGCCCAGTGGGCAGTTGGAGAGGAGGCCTGTGAGGCCCAGAGCTGGCAGGCACATCTGGGGAGGGGCAAGGCCTTGCCATGAAGGGCCCCCTTACCTTCAGGAAACCCTTGGCGGCTCTGCGGGCGAGCAGGTAGTATTGGGAGTAGGAGATGTGCTCCCACTTGTCCTGGCACTTGAAACCCAGAGCGCTGAAGTCCCCGTACTTGTCCAGGGCCTCGTAGAACATCTGATGCACAGTGTAGGGAAGCTGTGGGCAGCTGGGGTCTATGCGTAGGCGCACTCGCCCATCGGCCTGAGTCGTCCACAGTGCCTCCTCTGCGGGGTAGGGGGAGACCACAGCTTGGATCACGCCAGCCTGAGGTTTTCCCCAGGGGACCCTTGTCCTGCCCTGGGCGGAGCTCGCAGCCCTTCTGGTGCTGAAAATGCCTTGGATACTGGGCCTTGAGGCTGGCAGGCAAGGGTAGGCTGGGGTAGGCTGGGGTAGGCTGGGGTAGGCTGGGAGACCGCCTAGAGGAGGAGGTCTGACTCAGCCTTGAAGGAAGAGCAAAGTTTAGGGATGCAGCAAAGAAGATGAGAGGAAATAACTGGAGGAAAGACGGAAGTCCTAGACACTCTGTTCCTTCTTTTATCCCAGCTGGAATTTGCCTCCCAAGGTTGGACAGTGGAACTGTCAGATCTCCAGAACTCCAGGTCTCCTTCAGGGTGTCTGGCTTTCCCTGCCCTCCTGTGAACCGGCTGGGGACAGACCCAACTAGACAGAAGGTCAAAGCACCAAAGAGAACGACCCTCTCGAGAGTCTGAAGGAGCCTGAAAACCATCAGCCCTGCTCTCCAGTCTCCCAGTCTCGGGAAATAACAACAGTCTTTGCTCACTCTCCCTCACAAATGAGGTGTCTCATTTAGTCTTCACAGCATGGGTTTGGAGAGCTCCGTTGCACAGATGGGGCAGCTGCAACTCAGAGAGTTTCAGTCATGTACCCAAGATCACACATCGAGAAAGTGCAGGGTCAGGATTTGAATTTAGGTGTACCTGATGCCACAGCTCACACTTAGGACATTGTCGGGGGTACTACCCCGCCTTTAAGAGTCAGAGGCTTACTCCGTGTGTGGTGGGTGGGAACAGAGGTTTACTACTTAGTATGCAAGACTTGGGCAAGCCACTGAACCACTGAATCGGTTTCAGGGGAAAGATGAGGACTCAGTTCTCAGGGTGGACATGAGAATCAAGAGAAAGGGTGTATATGAAGCTTTGACCTATGGCTGGTGCTCCATAAATGCACGTTTTCCTTCTTCCTCTTTTTTTCCAAATTTGCAAACGAAGCTTGAATGGGTGGTCTGGACCCTTTGGTCCCGTAAGACCTCCTTTCCTTGGGGCAAAGGTGGTGGTTCCATGATGATGGTGGGAAGGGATGAGGGCTGGCCAGGACACGTGGGCTGCTCTGCCACCTGCTGGCCAGACCCACCTCGCCCATTGTCCTGTCACCGGTCCTTCCCTGAGGCAGACAGATGAACAAGATGAGCTTGTTCCTCCTCTTTGACACTCTTAGGTTGCATGCAGACTCTGAGGTTGGCAGAAAGAGGTAAAGATCTGGGGGCTGGGACAGGAAAGCCCATTCCTCCTTCTGTGGAGCGCCAGAAGTGGGGATGACAAGGACATATCCAGACCCAAACGGGATACATGGCAGCCTGCAGGAAATGCAGGCGGGGCAGGGGAGGGTGCCAGAGAGAACATCTTATGTATGGCAGAGGCCAAGACCTCCTGGGGTGAACGCCTCTGCCACTGGCCATGCGGGAGCCCCGAGCCCTCAGGTAGTGGCGTGAGTCAAGGGCTACTGAGCCCTGTCCAATCACTCCTCAGCCCTCTCCAAGCCTTGCCCCATATCCCGGGATGCCAGCCTGGTGGACCCTGCTGATCTGCCTCTTCAGAGCCTCTAACTGTTGCATTTTGCTAAAGTCCATGCCCAGACCAGAAAGTCAGGTACACCTGGGTTCAAAAACCTTAATTCTGCCTCTGTGTGCTGTTTGACCTAACAAACCGTTCTCTCAGCCACATCTTCATCACCTGCAAATGTGAGGGGTTGGCGAGGACATGGGGACACAGAAGCCCTCATACAGTGCTGGTGGGAATGAGATGGTACAGCCATGTAGGAAAACAGGTTAGCAGTTTCTTAAAGAGTTAAACATAAAACTACAGCACGATCCAGCAACTGCACTCTTAGGTATCTACCCAAGAGAAATAAAAACACATGTCCCCCATGAAGACTTACACACGGATGTTCTTCACAGCATTGTTTATGAGTCAAAAAATTGAAACAATCCAAACGTCCACTGACTTGTAAGTGAAAAACAAAATGTGGTCAGAGAGTAGCATGCTATTCAGCTCTGAAAAGGACCAAAGTGGCCTGGGGCAGTGGCTCACACCTGTAAACACATGAGGACACCAAGGCGGGCGGATCACTTGAACCCAGGAGTTCAAGACCAGCCAGGGCAACATAGTGAGACCCCATCTCTTCAAAAAATAAAAAAAAATTAGCAGGGCATGGTGGTGTGTGCCTGTATTCCCAGCTACTTGGGAGGCTGAGGTGGGAGGATCGTTTGAGTGTGGGAGGTCAAGGCTGCAGTGAGCCATGATTGCACCACTGTACTCCAGCCTGGGCCACAGAGTGAGACTCTGACTCAAAAAAAAAAAAAAATCAAATTAAATAATAAATTAAAAATAGATAAAAAGGAATAAAGTACGGATAGAGGCTACAACATGGATGAAACTCAAAAACATGTTCAATGAAAGAAGCCAGGTAAGAAAAAGGAAAGGCAGAAAAGATAGTAGCAGATTAGTGGTTGCCCCAGGCTAGAGGTGGGAGTGGGGAGTGACCATGGAATAAGCACAGGAGATCTTTTTGGGGTGATGACAATGTCCCAACATTGGATTGTGGGGATGTTTTGCAACTCCGTAAACTTGCTAAAAATAATCAAATTGTGCACTTAAAATGGGTAAATTTCATGGCATATAAGTTATAGCTCAATAAAACTACTTAAGAAAAACACAGAGGGCCAGGCATGTTGGCTCATGCCTATAATCCTAGCACTTTGGGAGGCCGAAGCGGGCAGATCGCTTGAGGCCAGGAGTTAAAGACCAGCCTGAGCAACATGGTGAAACCCTGTCTCTACTAAAAATACAAAAATTTGCTGGTCATGGTGGTGCACACCTGTAATCCCAGCTACTTGGGAAGTTGAGGCATGAGAATTGCTTGAACCTGGGAGGTGGAGGTTGCAGTGAGCTGAGATCACACCGCTGCCCTCCAGCCTGGGTGATAGAGCAAGACTCTGTCAAAAAAAAATAGAGAGAGAGAATGTTGACCCCCCCACAAAGTGGTGCAAGGGTCCTGTGCAATGGCCCTCAGAGCATGCCCAGGGCCTGGCATCCAGTTGCCGCTCAGTGGTTATTACTTCTCTTCCCTCCCCTGGCGCAGATTCCTCCTAGGCCTGGACCAGAGAAAAGGCGACTTTCACTCTAGAAGCTCACGCTCCTCTGTATTCACCTGTTCACCCAGGTTGCCAAGAAGAGCAGAGGTGAGTCTTGGGATCTCCTAGCCAAACGTTTTAACTTGAGCATTTATAATCTCTCTCTTTTTTCTTTCTTTCTTTCCTTTTTTTTTTTTTTTTGCATGGAGTCTCACTCACTATATTGACCAGCCTGGAGTACAGTGGTGCTCTCGGCTCACTGCAACCTCCACCTCCTGGTTTCAAGCAATTCTCCTGTCTCAGCCTCCCGAGTAGCTGGGACTACAGTCATGTACCACCATGCCTGGCTAAATTTTTTGTATTTTTTGGTGGAGACAGGGTTTCACTGTGTTGGCCAGGCTGGTCTCGAACTCCTGGCCTCAAGTGATCAGCCTGCCTTGGCCTCCCAAAGTGCTGGGATGACAGGCGTGAGCCGCCATGCCCAGCCACTATAATCTCTTTTTTTGTTTTTGAGACAAAGTCTCACTCTGTCGCCCGGGCTAGAATGCAGTGGCACGATCTTGGCTCACTGCAACCTCTGCCTCCTGGGTTCAAGTGACTCTCCCACCTCAGCCTTCTGAGTAGCTGGGATTACAGGCGTGTGCCACCATGCCTGGCTAATTTTTGTATTTTTAGTAGAGATGGGGTTTTGCCATGTTGGCCAGGCTGGTCTTGAACTCCTGACCTCAGGTGATCTGCCTGCCTCGGCCCCCCAAAGTGCTGGTATTACAGGCATGAACCACCGTGCCTGGCCTATAATCTCTTTTTAATGACAAAAATGTGCATAGTTGTTCCAAGAAATACAAAACAATTTAGCAGTCTATGACAGAAAAAGTGATAGGACCTCTTTCTACAAATACACATGCAAGGACTTAGGTTTTATTTTGTTGTTGCAATTGCTTTTTATGAAAAATAAGGTGGCAGGGGGGGAGGTCATGTTATTAATGTATTAATCACCTGTAGCAAACCCAAAATGCTCCTGGGACCAGGTGGGTAGTGTATCAGCATCATAGTAAATAATGTATTGTAATACATAATAAATGAATGAAGTGCCCCAGGATTTGCAAGTGAAACCAGAGGCAGTCTTCTTTTCCAGGAAGAAATGAGCTCACTCTTACTTTCCTTGAGACACCTGGACCTTGGAGTCCACCTTTTGTTTCTCTGCTTTTGATAGAGACATGGAACAGTGCAATATTTTTCTTTTCTTTTCTTTTCTTTTTTTTTTTTGCCAGGGTCGGCAGGGGACAGAGTCTCACTCTGTCACCCAGGGCTCAAAAGATCCTCCAATCTCAGCCTCCTGAGTAGCTGAGACCATAGGTGTGCAGCACTAAGCCCAGCTAATTTTTTGTATTTTTGGTAGAGACGGAGGGGTTAGCCATGTTGCCCAGGCTGGTATCAAACTCCCGAGTTCAAACGATCCTCCAGCCTTGGCCTCCCAAAGTGCTAGGATTACAGGCATAAGCCACTGTGCCTGACCATATTTTTGCATTATAAGAAAAACTACAGGCCAAGTGCAGTGGCTCACGCTTGTAATCATAGCACTTTGGGAGGCCAAGGCAAGGGGATTGCTTGAGGCCAAAAGTTCCAGACAGCCTGAACAAAAGAGAGACCTTATCTCTACAAAAAGTAGACCCTATCTCTACAAAAATTTAGCCAGGTGTGTGAAGTATGTAAAGTAATGTGTATTCTAATTAGATCGATTTAGCCATTCCACAATGTATACATATTTTAAAACAACATATTGTACACAATAAATGTGTACAATGTTTGTCAATTTAAAAAGTAAAGTTTTTTAAAAAGAAAGAAAAGCTGCAGTGCAAGGGCAATGATAATCGTACCGACTGCAGCCTCAGTATCAAGGAGGCAGCAAGGAGTGGTTGTCATCCAAAGGAGACTGTGGAGGTGGAAGAATTCATACTTCATCCAAATGGGGTGGCCGCTCCTCAACTCTAGGATTTGGTACCCAGTAGGAATGGAGACCAAAAGTTACCAGAAATCTGGGTGTGTTTTAAATAAATTTAATAATTTTAATTTAATTTTTTTTGAGACAAAGTCTTGCTCTGTTGCCCAAGCTGGAATGCAGAGGCGTGATCACAGGTCACTGGAGCTCCCAATTCCTGGGCTCAAATGATCCTGCCACCTTAGCCTCCTAAGTAACTGGGACCATAGGGGCATGCCACCATTCCCAGCTATTTTTTTTTTTTTTTTTTTAATTTTAGTAGAGACGAGGTCTTGCTATGTTGCCCAGGCTGGTCTTGAACTCCTAGTCTCAAGCAATCTTCCTACCTTGGCCTCCCAAAGTGTTGGGATTATAGGTGTGAGTCACTGCATCCAGTCAAATGTATGTTTTAAATCATATGACTCAAATCAAACCTAGCCATTAGCCAAATCATCCATCTTTAATGTTGGTGATATTAGCATGCCTGCCCCATTGTGTGCATGCTGTGTGGCTGTGTCGTACTGCACGGTTGGGCCCTATCATAATTGATTCTGCCACTCTCCACTGAAGGATGCTCAAGTGATATCCAGCCTCCAGCCCTCCTTTTACGTTTAGATTATTAGAAGGAGGTTTATCGGATCAAGGGAAAAGAGTGTTTAAAATCTTGATGGACATTTTGGACAGATTTCTTCACCTGATTTCTCCTCTCTCATCAGCTACATGGTTCTGTCTTTTTCCTGTTTCTTCTTCCGTGGAGCCTGTGCTTTTGTGTCAGGTCATCTCACATCCTTCTTGGAAGGGGGGAATGAGGCATGGGAAGGGAAGGAAGGTTCATAGATCTGCAAGGTCAGTCTCCTATTAGCCCAGCTGTTTCCTGACAGGGACAAGAGCCCTGGCCCTGGAGGACCCCTTGTCACTCTTGGGAAGGGTGACAAGGCCTCCTAGCCAGCTGCGTGACCCAGCCCTTTCTCTACACAAGCTCAGCTGAGCCAGCAGGGCCTGTCTGAGCCCCTAGACCAACTGGAAGAGGAGATCCTGGTGGGAAAAGGGCTGCCCCTGGCCTCACTGAGGCCCCCATCATCTCTTGCTTACTGCTTACTGAGCCCCTGCCATGTGCCATGTCATTCTTTGACCATCACCACTGTCATCTCCCAAAAGAGTTGAGTGGCAGAGCTGGCATCCGAACCCCCACAGTTCCATACCCAAGTCTGCTCTGTTCCCATGGGGGTGCTGCCTCTCATGGTGAACTTCAAGGAAGACCCCGGCACCACATCTCCCATTTCCTCTGGGAAAGGACTATCATGTCTCCCGCCGAGTCCTGTGCCAGACTCAGGCTGGGTGATCTTGGGCAGCCATGACCTCCAGCCACCAGCCTTTTCCCACCTTCCTGAGGCTCCCAGAGTGACCTTGCTAAACCCAGGTCTGACCTCCTCAAAAGCCCCCAGCAGCTCTCATTGACCACAGGGAGATGTCTATACCATGGCTTCTAAGGCAGGCCCTCCCCAAGGGGCTCGCTTACCTTTCCCAGCCTCAACACACACCTTTCCTTAGAGCCAACCTGAACTGCTCCCAGTTCCCTTTGGTTTCCCGCCTCTGTGTCTTTGCCCGTGCTGTGACTCTGCCTGCAATACCCTTCCCTCCATCACACATCCATACTTTACCGCCCTTCAAGGACTATGTGTTGCCTCCTCACTAAAGACTTCCATCCTTGAGCCTAATGGAGGATGGGGTCATGGTCGGGGCTGCCTTTTCCACCAGCTTGGAGCTCTGGAAGTCAGGTTCCCTCCTCTCTGAGTCCTGGCTACCAGCAGCAACCTGGCCCCGAGCAGAGGCCAGGGCCCTCTTCTTTGGGAAGAACGAGCTGACCTCTGCCCAACCCTAGTCCCAGGAGGGCTGGAGACCCAGGGACTATGTCTGGAGGATCCAGGCCTTCATCTCTCCCCCACCTCACCCTTGCCACCCAGGGTGGCCAATGAGGAGGCAGGACACGTTGTGCTTAAGCACAGAGACAGGCTCACAGAGCAGGTATCTCCTCCGGCGGGACACACCAGCCTGCTTTCCCATCCTGCACCTCTGAGAGACCTAGGTAGGGCCTGCCCTGCTCAGTGTCCTTCTGACCTGGGCCCACTACAGTTCAGTGGCCTCAGCCTTGGGTGCCAGCTGCCAAGCTCACTCCCGCCCTTGAGAGCTGAAAGAAGGGAAGACAGATGCGTCTCCTACCCTGGGCTGCACAATCCTCCCCCATCTTCTCACGTCCATGTGTTCCCACTTGTGGGCTCTGCTCACACTGTGTCCTCTGCCAATATCCCTCTCTATAGAAGAAGGAGAAGTCTCTGGACAATGACTTAGAAGGGCTGGGCCTGGGTTTTAGCTACTGGCAAGGTGTGCCAAATGCAGGACAGAACAATCAGAAAGGGTTGCCCACAGCTGTTGAGCCTTGGACACTGGCCCTGCGACCCTGACCACATGCATGAGGCTGGAGCTGCAAGCCCTGGCCAGAGGCATGTAAGGTTGCCTGCAGGAGCACTGCTCAGTGGGAGTGCTCCCTGTAGGTGGTGACAGACGATTAGAGCCTCTCTGTTGCAGAGTTTGGAAGTGACTTGCAGAGATCAGGATAGCCAAGCTGAGATAATGGGGTGGTGGAAGTCACAGCATAGTGAGTGCAGTGCACAGAAGCAGGTGGTGGCAGCAAGGCAGGGAGGAGCTGAATTGCAACAATGCTGGTTGTCACCTGAGCAGGGAGCCTGGAAGGTCCATTCTTCCCATTCCCTGCTACCTCTTTCTTTTTTCTTTTATTTTCTTTCCTATTATTATTACTATTTTTTTTTTTTTTTTGAGACAGAGTCTTGCTCTGTCGCCAGGTTGGAGTGCTGTGGCACGATCTTGGTTCACTGCAACCCCTGCCTCCTGGGTTTAAGCGATTCCCCTGCCTCAGCCTCCCGAGTAGCTGGGACTACAGGCGTGCACCACCATGCCCAGCTAATTTTTTGTATTTTAGTAGAGACAGGGTATCACCATGTTGGCCAGGCTGGTCTTGATCTCCTGACCTCATGATCTGCCCACCTCGGCCTCCCAAAGTGGTGGGATTACAGGCGTGAGCCACCATTCCCGATCTCCTCCTAGCCTCTTTCTAAGCTTCTTTTCCTCCCTGCCTTTCCTCACAATAACCCACATCTCCTGAAGCCATCTGAACTCATCTCCTAACCTCCCTCTCTCCCTGGGTTTCTCCTAAAAGGAAAGAACCTGAAGCAACAAAGATACAATCAGGCAAATAGACAATATCCACTGTCTGGAAGGTGCAGTGCAGTGCAGAACATGAACTGGTACAACTTTCTTGGGGACAACTGGCAATATATATCCAAAGGTTTAAAACAGAAACATCCTTGCACTTAGCAATCATACTTTCCGGAAGTTACTCAAGGGAAGCAATCATAGACATGTACAGCGAGAATGTGGAGATGGATATCTGTACAGCTCCGTGTCTATTAGCAAAGCCATTGGAAACAACCCAAGTGTCCAACAGGGGACTGGTCTCCTATTCGGTTCATTATGGTAGAGCCATATCATGGATTCCTATGCAGTCATTAAAATAAAGTACTAAAAGAATATTTAATGACATGTGGAAATGTTCACAGTATAACATTGAGTGAAAAGAGGACCAAAAAATGTGCATACGGAAATGCATAGACCACACTGAAAAGATCTGTGTTAACGTGTTATTATTAAAAGGCTTAGCACATTGTAGGTATTCAAGACATCTCTCTCTCCCCTTTGTACCTAGACTCTGAGCTTCTGATGCAAGCACTGACCTTGCAATAAGTGTTTGCTGAAAGAATAAATCACATTAAGCATGTGATGCTTCTAGCTGCATCAGGAATACAGGCAGAGACCTCAGCCAGGTGGGTCATCTTGGGAAGCTGGGGCAGGGAGTTCCCACACGCAGCATATCAGAGGTAGATGGTCCTTTTACAGATGAGAAAACTGAGTCCCAGACTGGGCAGAGATGGCCAAGGTCATGGCAGAGTTAGGGGCAGAGTTGGGACTAGGCCTCAGTTGGTCCCGGCAGCTGCCTTGTGTCAGTAGCTGGCAGGCTGTTCAGTGAATGGAAGCTTGGGAGTCCAAAGTCTACTCTCCCTGGATGGTGCGGGGGTGGAGAGTGTGCCCCAGTCCCCTGACTCTGCCACATGCTGGGCTGCTCAGAACCAAGCATGAGGGAGGGATATGAGTGGGCCCAGGTCTGCTGTGGCACCTCTCAGCCTGCCTCTCTGAAGGTGGTTTCCTGTGGGTAGGAGGGACTTAGGAAATCAGGATGATTGCCAGTCCTTAACATAGTCCTCATCTCCCCTTTGTGCCCCATCAACAGGGGTGCAACTATCAGCTCTGTCCCAAACTAAGATCACTGCTTCACTATCAGCCAAGAATGAGGCCAGGACACAATCAAGGTCTCTGTTGCCCGGCAAGGCATCCAGATCCCAGCAGCAGCTGACTCCAAAAGGCAACCAATGACTAGATCCAGAGCACAGTGGAGACCCCAGAAAGCTCACAGCCTGCTGCCAAGGCAGCACCACCAGCACACTGCCCGCCCACCAAGTGCCAAGTCAGCTGAGAGCCGGGGGTGGGCTTTCCCAGGCAAGGCTGGTACTCTCTCTGCCACCTCCCTCTCCCTCTCCCCCTTCCTCCCTCTGCCACTTGTCTTGGCCTGACCCTGGCTTGTATCTTATCCATCCACCCTTTATGCTGGGGGCCACTGGGCAGGCAGGGAGCTGTGTTCTCTGGGGTTCTGGAATAAAGGCGTCTAAAGAGCAAAGGCAGTCACTCAATTAGCCGGGAAGGAGAACAACACAACAGCAGAGAGCAGGAGGCTGGGGCTGTTTTCTGTGGTCTGTGGGAAAGGCTGCAGAAAAGTAGCTTATTGTGCAGATGGAGGAATAACTGGTCCTGAGGAAGAGGTGGATCTCAGACCTCGAACAGATCTCTCTCCGAGAATGGTCCTGCAGGGCACCGACCCCAAAGGCCTTCCTCCAAAGGCCAGGCAGAGACCAGCCCCAGGAGGGGCCCTCTCTCCAACACGGGACCCTGAGCTGAGGGCCAGCCCAGTGCAAGACACTCTTGGGGATACAGAAGAGGAAGAGGCCACATTGGCCCCAGGACATGCAGAGAGATGAGGACAAGACCTATCACAGAAGGGTCTGTCAGCTGTTCGGCAGTTCCTCTGTGCCCGAGGGGAGAGGGTCCCTGCAGCTGCCACTCCCAGCCTTCTCGACGGGGACTCAAGAGCTCTGAGTTCTGGCCACCACAGCAGAGTAACCCTGGGCAGACCCCTGGTCTCCCTGGGCCTCAGTTTCCCCATCTGAATTACAATTGGGGTGGACAAGATATTCTCTATACGCTCCTCCATGGTCATTATTTTAGCTTTTTAATCCTGCCTCTAGGATTCCACTTGTCCAGGCCTGGACCACCAGGGTAAGGGACCCAAGATGGACCCAGAGGCTGCCGGGACAGGTAGGTCCTCTGCCTTCCACTATCCCAACGGCCTCCTCCTGCTACCCGGCCTCAAACTGTGAGCTTCTTGAGGACAAGGGTTGTATCGGGCTTCTTTCCGGCTCCCCAGCTCATAGCTCCAGCCTGAAACACCACCCCTTGCGACGTTTGAGAAGGGTGGGAGTGACAAACCGAGGGAGGTCCAGCAAATCCCTTGACCCACAAAGGGCTTCACTGGACTGGAGACAAGTGGGGCTGAGCACCTAGCTTCCCAATCTCAAAATCTCCTTAGTGTGTGTGGGAGTTTCCTAGGGAGAAAGCAGGTGGGGAGCCAGCCCTGGCCAGCACCTCCAGTAGTTTCATCCCCAGCAACTGCTCACCCCGGGTGCCCTTCCCTCTCTTTGGTCTTGATGCTGCCCTTCTCCAGCTGGGCTTCATGCTTAATATAGAGAGGCCTAGCAAGTAAAAAGTAATGTGCCTCCAGGGCCCAGCACAAGGCTGCCTTTGTGTGAAGGTCAGATTCCAGTGTCTCTGTGGCCGGACTTTGTGCAGCTGCTCCCTGTGAGTACAGCCATCAGGGCAGCTCAGAGCACAGCCTGGGGACCAGAGCTCAGGACTTCAAACTTTTTGGGAGCTCAAAGAGATCTGGGAGCCTCCGAGGGCTCCAGAGTGAACCCTGATTCCTGTGTACAAGACTCCAAGAGCTCCCCAGAGGGGCTGCCAGGGGCTGCAGTTAGATGGAAGGGAGGCAGGGGCTGGCCAGACCTGGGAGGGCCAGACCTGGAAGACCAGACTGTGTGATGCCATCTAGGTCCCAAAGAGGCAGTGTGGCCAGTTAAGAGTTCCGCCTCTTACCGGTTGTAAGACTCTGAGAAAATCACTAACCCTCTCTGAGCTCCATTTCCTCTACCAAATGGGAATGATACATATGCTTTCCCTGCTGCTGATATGAAGATAAAATGAAAGAATACAAGAAAGTCTCTTAGCACAGGACTTGGCTCTTATTCAGGGCACAACTGTGTGGGGAAGGAGGACTTTCAGCTCTCCTAATCCCACGAATCCCTCCTCCCCAACAGTCTTTGATAGGGATAGTTGCCTTTTCTCAATCTTATCAAAAGTGCTTTGTGAAAGGGCAGCTTCAAGACCCCTCCCAATCTGTGCCCAATCCCCCTTCTTGCACAGAGACTAGAGCCCAGGGCTCCCAAGCTTCTGGGGAGTCAATGAGAAAGAGTCCAAGCTCCGCTCCAGGCCTGGCACGCGGTGGACACTCCATCCATGAGAAACTGGAACTCATCCACACTCTAGCGCAAAGGCTCCTCCTCCACCCCCAAGGACACCAGGGCTGCAGGAGAGGGTGCTGGGCAGAGCATGGCCCCCGAGCCAGGTCTGTGGGAGCCCATGATGCCTGCTCAGCACTGCCCTGGGAAGCACCTGGGATCCCTCGGTGGCCTCCGCTCTGGGGGCCTGCTGACAACCATGGTTCCTTCTTAGCCCCTCCCAAACCGCCCCTTTCTCCTTGTCACCAGCCCTGGAAGCTGAACTCCCAAAGGCAGAGCACTCAGTCCAGACCTCTAGGCCTAGAGGGAGCTTGCGGTTCTGAGGACAGCTGGAGGTCCTTCTAATGCAGGAGGCCCACTTTGCCCCCACAGCTCCCAGAGAGCAGCCCTCCTTCCTCAGCCTGTCCCTGCCCTTTACAGAGGACCTGTCTGCCCTCAGACTGGCGGTTCTTTGAGGGCAGGAAAGAAGATTGTCCATCTCAGTCTCCCTCACAGCCCAGCACACAGGATGGAGGATCCTGGGGCATGTCTACCTTGGCCGTCCCTGTCAGCTTCCCAAATTCCTGATACACTAGATCGTGATGGCCTTGTCGCCTCGCCTGCAGTTGCCCACCCAGGCCCTGCCTCGCCATTAAACTCAGGGCCTTCTCCCTGCCCCCCATCTGGCCTCTGGCTGCTCAGATGCCTCTACTCCAGCCCTGTCTGAAGGCACCCTCTCTGGGACTCCCTCCCCTGCTTGTTTAAAACCTGCCCATGCTGCGTGTCTGCTGCTGCAAGGCTGCCAGACGACAGCCATTCAGATGAAGGCATTGAGGCCCACAGGGCTGGGGATTGTGTGTTTCTCCCTGGGGATGCCAGATGCTTTTCTGGGGCTCCAAGGGACACGGAGCCTCCCCCACGCTGGCTCTCTTCCTGCCCCTTGAATTGCAGGAATGCCAGTGCCATCACTCATGCTCAGGACTTGCTGAGCCCCAGGGTTTTTCTGTGGCCCAGGCCCCTGGTGCCAACACCTGCTCTTTGAGCACCCCAGAGAAGGGATTATAAAGTCTGGGGTGTCTGAGCCTAAGCGAGCTGGTGGGACCTGCTCCACGTGGCTCAGCAAGTCAGCGAGATGCCTTGGAATCCTGGGAGGATGAGCGTGGGAGGCTCCCTGGACCCAGCTGGCCCTGTTCCTGGCCTCTCCCCAGTGTCTTTCAAACCATTCTCAGAAACCAGTTGATCCTCTTCTTGGCCCAGTCCCTTCTCCTTTATCTCTGAGGCGAGGGTGGGGGGCATGAGAGGAAACACCCACCCCTACAGTTCAGGCCAGATCCCTGCCAAAGCCACCCAAGACACTCGGCCTGGGAGAGGGGCAGCTGACCTGGCGGCACTGACCCTCTGTGCTGGGTACCTATTGTTTTCTTTTTGTTTTAAATTTCTGTTGTTGTTACAATGTTGTTGTGCAGCCAATAAAAGTGCACAAAAGCTATATTATTGTTATCATTTTGATGACTCTTCAGAGTCAGAGTAAATAACTCTGCCTTCCTGAAGGCACCATTATTTGATGGTGAAGATCAAGAAAATAATATGTAATGTTTCAAGCCTCCAAAACAAACCTTTCTAGTCTGCACCTGTCTGCCTGCCCCTTGCCCCAGTTAACCAGGCCAAAAATCCCAAGGCATTGCTTATCTGGGCTTTCTCCTGTCCCTCAGCAACCCTGTGCTAGAGATCCAAGTTCCCAAGGCCTGGCCCCAGATGATGTCCTACCCGTCTCTATCTCTGGCCTCTCTTCTTCCCAACTTTCTTGAAGAAGAAATCTCCCCCCGTCCCCTTTCCTTTCCATCACACCTGGCCCTGATGGTGGCCATGAAGGAAGGGGCTTGGTGGAGTCCCTGGGAGCGTGGAGACCAGTAAGATCCCCAGCTGCCCCTTCCCGCGGTTCTGTGTGGTGGTCCCCCACACCACCCACCCCTCCAACAGACCCAGCACAGTGCAGTTTCCCGCCCTGCCCCTCCCGGCAACCCCCAGCTGGCTTACCTGGAGCATCCCACTGGGCATTATTCACCTTCTCTGGCACTGAGAGCTTGAGAGCATGGTTCAGGGACTCTTCGGAGAGTGGCTGCCTGTCAGTCAGTGAGCTGGGGTGGTGAGGGGACCAGGAAAAACATTCATTAGAACGTGGGGGACTGGCCTGGGCTCAGGGACTCTAGCCTGGCACACATCTCAGCACACCCAGGGGGACACTGGCACCTCTGTCTCCCACAAATGCTGGGGCCATCCACAGAGGAGACCCCAGTAGGTCAAGGGACAAGACCTCAGTGGTTGTAGGGGCTAACCCTTCCCCCACCCAGCCTCCCTGTAGGCTCTGAGGGCTCGGGAGAAAGGGAATTCAAGGCCTTCTGTGCTCTACTTCCTGGTGTGACCCTGGGCAAGTTCATGCCTCTCTCGGGGTCTCAGCGCCCCCATCTGGTTGAGGAAGGGGCTGAGGTCTGCACTGGAGGATTCTGAACACCACTCCTGGAGAGGGCAGACTTTTGGGGTGGGGCTGCCCCCACCTGTCACTCCCTGGACCCACCAGTCCCCACCCATGCCCAGAAACTCTAAGTGGGGCTGCAGGTGCTCATAGTGCTCTCAGGGGTCCCTATTCCGGCCCCCAGTGAGGGCCTCCCCTCTTCCATGGAGAAGACAGGAACAGGTCCAGGGAGACCTGAGGCCCAGGGATTTGTACCTTCACCCCTGACCCAGATCCCCTTTGCCTCCCAGGCTCAGTGACCCTGGCTAAAGGGTCTAACCTTCTGGCCAGCCCGAGTTTCATGGGTTTCTGGGCTTTCATTAGCATTTCAGCCTGACTGCCCCTTCAGCATCATTTTTCCTCAGGGCTCACCTGGCCAGACCTCAACCTCCTACATGGCTGAGCAGATGGATTTCAGTACACACTTCAGGACTGCAGCAAGATTACACAACTCCAGAGACATATTTCACAGTCAACAAATATGTAAACAGAATCCACTGGAGTTGTGCAGCATGCAACCTGTGCAGCTGGTCATGGTGTCCCTGAGGGAAGGACCCTGGCTCCAGGGAGTCCTGTCTGTCTGTCAGTCAGGGTGGGGCCAGCCCCGTACCTGCCCAGTTCCCAGGAAGCTGGGCCAATTACCTGCTTCTCACATTCAGCCTTACTCCTTGTCGGCACTGCAGGTTCCGAACAAAACTAAGTTTGTGAACACACCCAGGCCCACCTGGCAGCAGTCTGTTTAAGAACCTGAGATAGGTTTTAAAGTGAAAGATATCAGAAGGTTAGGAAGGGAGGGGAATGGGGAGAAGGGGGATGATTGGGGAACCGAGGTGGCGCCGCTCTTGGGATATTTGTGAGCAAGGCCTGGGCCACAGGGCTGGAGCAGCCCTTCCATTGCTATGGCGACCCGCTCCAGGGAGGTTGTGGAAAAACTGAAGAGATGGCAACGCGTGCTTCCGGGGCGAGGTCTCCTGTGCTGGGCAGACAGAGGCGCCTGAATGCTGCAGAACTCGTCCTCCTGACTTTGGATCCTTGGTTACAGCTCTCTGGGATAGCCAGATAGAAGCTGCCTCCACTTTGGGCTGCAATGTTACCAAACGGCCCCTGAGCTCTGGGTTCAGGCAAACGAGGGACACGTACACTGCTAGGCTCAGGGGCCCACACTGTGATCATCTGGGGAAGACTGTGAACTTGGTTGATGTCCCTGCCCCATCTCGGCCTGTGTCCTCAGAAGACGGTGGACAGCACCCCAGGTTAGAGTTAGCAGCTCTAATTAGCCTCTGAGATCACCAGCTGGGCAGCCACCTCCACATTAGCCAGGCAGGAGGCTGTCCTTGGCTGTAATGTCCCACCATCTGAACTGCTTCCTCACAAACAAACCTGTTTTTAAATCCTCCTAATCAAAAGGTATGAGCAGCACTTCTCTCCCCACAGAAAATTAGTGTAAACTGGTTCTGATTTTAAAATAGCTACACAAAGACTAAATGAAAAGACAGCCACCGAAGGAAGTCAAGGGTCAAGCGGACTTATTGTGATTAGAACCTTCTGTTTATAGGGAGGTTGAGGCTGTTGGCAGCACCTTCTTGCTGCGAGTGGGTGCCTTTTCCTGGAGGTCCAGCACCCAGTGCAGTGTCAAATTTCTTGTTGCTCAGACACTGATCTTGTCCAGCAGCCATGGTCAATGAGAGGGTGGACCCTGGCCCTCTGCCAGTATCAGTTTAACAAGAACATCTTGCTTATCCCTGTGGCTGGTCCAAGGCACTGATTCAACTCTCTATGCCCTATGCTTGCAGAATTTGGGGCGCATGATTAAGAGAATGTCAAAACCTAATTTTCCAAATGAATTAAGCCTGATCTTTTCCTTAATGGGGGCCTTGAGAGGTAGTCCCTTTGAGGAGATGTCATCCACAATAGAATATGCTAAACCTCCAGTAACTTCCTGCTCACTCAGGGTTATAACCAGTAACAGGCTTTCCTGACCTGACCTGCCACACAGAAACAAGTGAAACTGCTCAGGCCATCTGCCTCTCCTCATTGTGACTGCTGTCTCACCCTCGTTGTTGTTGGTAATGGTCGTCTTTCAGTTTTTGTTTTGTATGTATGTATTTATTTATATTTTGCAGACAGGGTCTTGCTCTGTTGCCCAGGCTGGAGTGCAGGGGCACAGTCACCACTCACTGCAACCTCAAACTCCTAGGCTCAAGCAGTCCTCTCATCTCAGCTTCCTGAGTAGCTGGGACTACAGGCCCGCACCACCAAACCTGGCTAATTTTTGTATTTTTTGTAGAGACAGGGTCTTGTTATGTTGCCAAGGCTGGTCTCCAACTCCTGGGCTCAAGCAATCCTCCCGCCTTGGCTTCCTAAAATACTGGGATTACAGGCGCGAGCCACCATGCTCGGCCATTTTTTAGTTTTTCATCCTCTCCTCTGTGACTAGCAGTCACTTCTTGCTACTTTCAGTATGCTGGCTTCTAGCAATTCATCTCACTCCTACATTGCCATTTCTTTTTGTAGCAGAATAGAAAACAGCCAAGCTCGTTAGAACTGTAGGTTATATCGGGGGACATGTTCCACAATGGAACCTATCACGTTTTCCTTGAAGAAAAGAAGCTGAGGTTTGGGGATCTGCCCCTACTCTATCTTGACTCCTCAAAAACATTTTGGGCCCTACTCCTAATTCTTGCTGCTATTCCAGGAACGACAGGTGGCCATAAATGATTCTACAGGTGAGTTGATATTACTGTCATCATGATCATCATAAGCATGCCGAAGGTGATTAACATATTATTCCTGTCATTCTGGAAAATTATGCTCCTTCTGGAAGGCGGTACTCCAGAGGTTGGCAAAAGTCACCTAACATGATTGAATGACAATAATGGTGGGAGAATGGCCTGAGGAGGCTGACTGGCTTCTGTTTGCATTTTGAATTTCCAAGAGGAAGAAGAGCCTACAAGGGTGGCCCTCTTTCACCCGGATGAGAACAAGGATTCATTCTCTGACCTCAGCTCACATAAGCACACTTTAAGCTCATTGCCTTGCTCTCCTTTCTTTCACAGAAAACAAAAACGCTTTATGAGCACCTACCCAGCAGCATGGGAACAAGAAAACAAAGGGCGTGTTTGAGCAAATATGATGTAAGATGTGTGTCGGGGGCAGAAGAGCCTGGAAGCGTCTGCACGTGCCTTTCTCTTAACCATCTCTTGGTGGATTGGTGTCTCCTTACTCCTACCTTGCCAGAGGAGCGGATGGGAACCATTTGCGCACAGAGCCTTCCAAGCCTCCTTCAGCTCCTCTTCCAGGAAGCCCTCCGAGATTTCCCCAACACCCTCTCACCCCTATGGACCTTGGACACTCAGGTTTGGGTTTCGACGGTCACACACGGCTTGAGAGCTGGGGCCACTTCTGATTCAGCTCTGTCCTCTGGCCATGAGTACTCACTGTTGGAGCTCAGCACATATTGGTTGGACCTAAACCTTCTCAAGTTGTCGCTATTTGTGAGACACATAAATTGAGGAGGGCCCTCATTTCCCATGTGAACACTTCATGGATGAGGATCCGTTTCCTATTTATTTCTGTTGCCCTTTCTTCTCGCTCAGCCCTTAGCAGCCAGGCCACTGTTGTGTATGAAGTAGGTGCTCAATGAATGCTTTCTTGAAACAGGATAGCATCAAAGTTCACCAGTCTGTCTGCCTACTCGGGCACAACTCACTTTACTAGCTGTGTGGCCGAGTCACAGATCCTCTCTGGCCCTCGGTTTTCTGCCCATATCCTGTGGCTATTGCAAGAAGGTGATATATAAGAAGTGCTTAGTACGTAGTCAGCTCTCATCATTATTACTCATGAGCTTTCATGGACCTTTGGGGGCACAAGAAGAAAAAGATAACCTGGCAAGATTGAGAGGGTGACCGACAGAATGAAAAAACCCTAAACCCAAGTCTGGGGGGCCAGGTTCCGTGCCAACTACTTTCGCTGGGAGACTGGCTGGGGGCCGGGAGGCGGGGGAAGGTGGGCTCCTTGTTCCTTACACGGTCCTCATAATGGAGCTGGCAGACCTGAGCAGGAACACCTCTGGCATGGTGCCTGGGGGGTGGCTGCAATCTGTGAGCTCGCCCAGGAGAGAGCCAGAACCTCAGAGAACGTGTCACGGAGTCCCCCCGGGAGAGCCACAGCAGCCCCAGAGAGGCCCAGCTCCACCGGACCGCCCTGCAACAGAGATACAGCGTGAGTCACTGCTGGCAGCCTGGCTAGGCGAGGGGACAGCTGCCCTCTTTCCTGGCCATGACTCATCTGCTCCTGGGGTGGGACACCTGGCTGTAATTTACAGCCTGGCCTCGTAAGCCCACACTTTCAGATTCAAAGGAGAAAACCTTATAGCAGGTGGCTGCCTTGGGGATGTGGTCTCCATTCCCCATGGCCAACTAATTAACAAATAGCTAAAATCTCCAGGACTCCTGCTTTGCAGAGGCTTCTGGCTACCATTCACCAGCCTTCCTGTCACTTCTGGTAGTTCTCACCTCTCTCTGCTCGGTGGGCAAAGCAGAACTGACTCCCCAATGGCTGGAGAATGTTCTCCATGGCAGGTGTTGCCTAACTAGTTCCCCATATCCTAACAACCCCAAACAGGGAGAAGAACAACGCCTCCTCCAAACCCCATAGTGCTAGTCACACAGGCCTGTGAACAGCCTGGTGCTCCCAATAGCAACAATATAGTCTGCAATGGCGATTCACGCTGGCTTCCCCATCACCCTGTGTGGCGGACTCCGCGTCGCCTGCTTCTCTTTAGTCTGCATGGACTGCCTCACCTCAAAGATCGGGCCTCTGGCAGCTCTCTCCTAATTCCCAATTCCCAGCCTGAGGACCCCCATAGAGGACTCACGGTAGAGGGTGTGCCTGGGGGTCTGGCTGCCCCAGGGTGCTCACCTTCCTCCTTCTTGCACCTGGCAGGCACAGGGCTCAGCATCCCTTCTGCTCCCTCAGCTAAAGCATGCTGAGTATGGGAGCCAGAGGCTGTGGGTGCCCCAGGTTCCGGGTGATGAGGCAGTGGGGTTGGGCATGAGTGGGGACCCGCCCCAGCCTGCCTTAGGGCTGCAGTCGAGGTGTGGCCCCAGATACCTCTGACCTACATGGCAAGGGACCCAGCTGCCCACCTGTGTGGCTCTTACAAAAGAAGGGCGGGAGGCAGGAGAAGGACCTGCCATTGCAGGCAAGAGACACAGTTTTTTGGCGGCCATCCTTGGCAGAGCCTTGGGAGACATGGCTCCTGCCACTGGGTCCCCCAGGGCTGGGCGAGAAGTGCGTCTTTTTGTTTGGTTTGGTTCTTTACTTTTCTTTACTAAGCACATGTACTATGCTGAGTGCCTTGGGTTGGCTTCTCCCATTCTCTCCATGGCCCTGCAATGTAGGTTTTATTAATAGTCACATTTTCCAAAAGAGGTGACAGAACACTAAACTTGCTCAGTGTTGCCCAGGCAGCAAAAGGCAGAGCCAGCATTGTGAACAGGGGTCTCCATGGCCAGCTCTGAAGCCAAGATGCTATGTACACAAGGTTTACCCAGTATGTGCATGTCATAAAACTCAGCTAACCACCCCAGCTCCCCCCATTCCCTCTGGAGAGCCCCTATTCCATGGTTACAAATATCCCTGCATCTTGCCCTGTGCCTTCTAATACCCCCTTCACCCTCCACCTCCTCCTTCACTATAGGGACTAGCCAGTCTGTGGCAGCAGCCAGCCCCCACCAGCACCTTCCTGCTTCCTGGAGTTTCCTGGGGGCTGTCCCTGGTGATCTGCCCACCTCTCAGCCCCCTTTCCCCCTTACGGAGCTCACATACTCCCTCATCTTTAATTATTACCTGCAAGCTACAACTCCCAAATTCCAAACTGCCTCTGGCATGAGGGGGGGTTAGGTGAGGTGAACAAATGGAGGCAGCCCTAGTCAGTGTTAGGGGGAAATTTTAAGCCCTAATTATTATTATTATTATTATTTGAGACAAAGTCTCACTCGGTTGCCTAGGCTGGAGTGCAGTGACCCAATCTCGGCTTCTTTCAGACTCCGTCTCCCAGGTTTAAATGATTCTCCTGCCTCAGCCTCCTGAGTAGCTGAGATTACAGGTGTGCACCACCACACTTGGCTAATTTTTGTATTTTTAGTAGAGATGGGATTTTGGCCATGTTGGTTAGGCTGGTCTGGAACTCCTGACCTCAAGAGATCTGCCCACCTCGGCCTCCCAAAGTTCTGGGATTACAGGCGTGAGTCACCACACCCAGCCTCAGCCCTAATTTTAAGGCTAAGGGGCAGGGCACAGAGGCAGCAATTGGGACAGGGGTTGTTCAAGGTCCTCCACCTGTCAGATGGCAAATGACTGTCATATTGCTACCCTAAACTGGTAGGTCAATGCCAGCACTCTAACTTCAAGAGAATTCTACCCTTCACCAAATTTCAATTCCGTCTCAGCAATTCTTGCCTGTTGCCACTTCAAGACACCCTGACAGTTTGACTCAAGTACTGGTCCTGAGCCTCTGATGCATTAGGAACCCTTTTGAGAAGCTGCTGGGAGCCCTCCCATAGACCCGCATCAAGGCATTTTGTACCCCCAATGCTCTCTTGCTGTTTTATGTTCTCACGGGACTTTGGAAGCCCATGCTATACTAACAACCCCAATCCTACTGAATCCCAGGAAGGAATTCAGACCTCTCCTTTGTCCTGAAGAGTTAAAGATGAACTTGTTTCTCTTCTCCCCCTCCCTCTCTTCTGGTGAGGGCTGAGCCATGATGTTAATGAATGGAGTTGTCACTGATACTTGACGTTGGTAGAGAATGACAACAGAAATGTCCTCAAATGTCCTTCACGGCTAGCTCTGGAATCACAGTGTCCAAATTGATGAGGTTTGAAAATCTCAACAGTGGCCGGGCTTGGTGGCTCATGCTTATAATCCCAGCATTTTGGGAGGCCGAGGCGGGCAGATCACCTGAGGTCAAGAGTTTGAGGCCAGCCTGGCCAACATGGTGAAACCTTGTCTTTACTAAAAATACAAAATTAGCTGGGCGTGGTGGTGCATGCCTGTAATCCCTGCCACTTGGGAGGCTGAGGCAGGAAAATTGCTTGAACCTGGGAGGCAGAGGTTCCAGTGAGCCGAAATTGTACCATTGCACTCCAGCCTGGGCAAAAAGAGCGAAACTCGAAAGAAAGACAGAAAGACAGAAAGAAATAAAGAAAAGAAAGAAAAAAGGAAGGAAACCTCAACAGTTATTACGCCAGCACATGGCTCATTCCAAGGTTAGAAAGGCTTGGGAAATGTGTTATCTACTCTTTTCGTCTCCTTACAAAACCCAGTAGCTGACCTGCTGTGGTAGAGCCGCCTATGACACTCTTCAGACCTCACCTCCTCTGGGAGGGACCTCAGCCCTCATGCTTCTTCCTGGAGCTGCCCTGGCTGATCTCCTCCCAAAGCACTTAGCATTTAGAAACTGGATATTGTTTTTTTAAAAAACATAATGGCCTGTCATGAAATAAAAATATTAATTAAGCCCTTATTCCCAAAGTTGGAATTGATTTCTCCCTGCCCCAGTGACTGACAGTTCCCTGAGGATCCTCCCTCCTTCTATGAGTATTGATTTAGCACCTCTTCTGTGCCAGATGTTGCATGGGACGAAGGGGTAAAGTGACAAAAATGGAAATGGTCCCTGCTTCAAAGATTTAGAGATGATGGGATCGATTAACAAAGATGCATTCTTTGCAGGGTTGCTGGGCCCAGGCTTGGGGAGGGGGTATAATGATGTTAAAGGAAGAAAGCTAGCAAGGAGTAAGGGTCTGATTATTTCATGGGAGACAGTGTGGGAGGCTAGTGCGGAGGAGAGGAGTCAAGGCCAAGGTGATAGACGTGGGCTGTAGACCATCCCCAGTCTTGGTTTTCCAGCTCATATGGGTGGGGTTTTGGGCGAGCAGAGATCTGCTAGGGACGTATAATCTTTCAGAAAGGTTGAGGGCAGGGGTGGTTTAAGATATATCCCCTTGAATCCACCAGAAAGAACATATTTGGAGCAGGTACCCTGGAGCCCTTGACTGACTGAAGCCCCCAGCCCAAGACCCCAATGGAAGTGTGTTTGCTGAGAGGCCTCAGTCCCCAAGGCTCATCTCAGCTCCACCTTGGCTCCTGCCTGGGTGGGTGGGGCAGCCCAGCCAGCTCACCTCTTACCCAATTGGCAGTGCTCATAGTGTCCAACTCTGTCATGCCAAATCCCACAGTCTGCTGTATACAAATAAATGTGTCAGACATCAAGTTCCACTCCAGAGCCCTAAAGGAGTTGGTAAGCAGCCTGGCTGTACCCAAGACAAAGTTCTCTGGGCACCAGAACATCAGAACATCTGGCTTCTAGCCCAGGCTCTGTTTCAGTTTTGTGACCTTGGGCAAGTCCCTGGTTCTTTCCAGGACTCTGTTTCGTCAGATGTCACAGATAAAGGGCCTTGTCATTTTCTATCTGTGACTGGTCATCTAGGGCTCTAGGCTGGAATCCTGCTGCATCAGGTAGGGACAAGGCTGCAAAGTTGGGTATTGCCAGGCTCCCAGGCCCAAGGGGGCAGAAGAAAACCAGACAGGAATAATCACAGTACTAGCTAGTAACTAACACATACCCAGCACTGCGTGTCAGGCAATGTTTCATGCAGCTTACACATGCAATCTTTGTAACAGCCCAATGAGGTACTATCACCACCCTCGATTTACAGATGAGGAAACTGAGATACAGAAAAATTATGGAAATTGCCAAGGTCCTTTGGTTAGCAGAGTCAGAATATAAACTTGGGCAAGTGGGTTCCAGAGTTTATGCTCCTAATAAGCCAGCCATACCCAATAGTCTCAGGCCTATTGGGTGACTGGGGTGGAGCAGGATAGGGACAAAGAATGGAGAGGTATAGAGAGTGAGGCACTTCAGGGTCCTCTAAACCCCTGCATCCAACCATTCATCCATCAGACCCTTTTGGAAAATGTTTTATATAAACAATGTGCATATATTAAATCATAATCCAGGTGTTTTCATATGTTGTATTGATGACAGACACAGAGAATGGCCAGTTGGTGGTTTTGGTCACCACAAGAAGGGCAGTGTGATGCTCAAAGCTGACATAATTCCAGCCCAAAGCAAAGGCTACTAGAAAATTACCATCTCCCCATTGCTTGTCATTTTTATTTGAAGTACCGCAAGTGTGACTTTAGGTACTCCTCTCCTAGGAGGGCCTTACTTAACCCATCTGTAAAATGGGGGAAGGGTGGATGGGATGGCCTATAAGTCCCAGCTCTCATGATAGGTGATTCTCTACCTTTCTTCCAGGGAGATGAGAAGAAGAAAGAACCCTGCCTATTCCTCAGACTCCAGAGGAACTTTATGGGGGTGAGGGTGAGGGTAGGGGTGAAGCTGGGGTGAGGCTTCCGCCAGTAGGGGCATTGTGCTCTGCAGTGGGCTAGTTCTGGCTCACAGACTTGCTCCCTGCCATGGAGGAGCCCAGGGTTTAAAGAGGAAGATAAAGAAACACATCCACAGCCTGTATAAGTAAGAGGCAGCTCTGAACATGGCAGGCAAAGGGGTCAGGCAGTGGGGACACAGAGCAGAAGGAGCCTGGCCTTTTAGGGGAATATTATTTCACTTTTTAAAAAGTGAGAACTAACATTTGATGAGCACTTAGTATGTGCCAGGCGCTGTTTCAATTGCTTTACACAAATTAATTCATTTGATTATCTCTATCAAGTGGGTGCTGAATTATAATCCCTATTTTATGGGGAAATGGAAGCATAGAGATATGAACTAACTTGCTAAAGGTTATACAGTTAGTAATGGGGATGGTTGAGTTTCAAATCGAGGCAATCTAACTTCAGATTGCATCTCCTTTTTTTTTTTTGAGATGGAGTATCGCTCTGTTGCCTAGGCTGGAGTGCAGTGGCGCGATCTCAGCTCACTGCAACCTCTGCCTCCCAGGTTTAAGCAATTCTCCTGCCTCAGCCTCCCAAATAGCTGGGATCACAGGTGCCCACCATCATGACTGGCTAATTTTTGTATTTTTAGTACAGGTGGGGTTTCACCACGTTGGCCAGGCTGGTCTCGAACTCCTGACCTCAGGTGATCTGCCCATCTCGGCCTCCCAAAGTGCTGGGATTACAGGCATGAGCCACTGCACCGAGCCGCATCTTCTTAACCACTACCATATGCACTGCCTAAACTTAGGTGAAGCTCTACGAGGTCCTTGGCACCTCTCCACACAGCTCAGCAACACAGGATTTCCTAGGAAGCAATTGACTGGAATTGCTTAGCAGAGTGGCTAAGATACTTGGTTATTGTGCATGTATTTTTACTTGGTTATTGTGCATGGTGATGTGTACCTGTGATCCCAGCTACTTGGGAGGCTGAGGAAGGAGAATCGCTTGAACCTGGGAGGGGAGGTTGCAGTGAGCCGAGATTGTGCCACTACATTCCAGTCTGGGTGACAGAGTAAGGCTTTGTCTCAAAAAAAAAAAAAAAAAGTGAACTTGAAGACAAAATAGTAGAAATTATTCAATCCAAAAGGTAGAGAGAAAAAACTGTTTTTAACTTGAACAGCACAAAACATTGTTGAACGAAATTAAGGAAGACCTAAATAAATGGAAAGATGTCTCATGATCAAGAGACTTAATATTGTTAAGATGATAATGCTCTCCAAATTTATCCACAGGTCAACACAATTCTTATCAAAATCCTAGCTGGCTTCTTTGCAGAAATTGACAAGCTAGTCCTAAAATTTGTATAAAAATTCAAGAGACCTGGCTGGGCGCCATGGCTGATGCCTGTAATCCCAGCACTTTGGGAAGCTAAGGCAGGTGGATCACGAGGTCAGGAGATCAAGACCATTCCTGGATAACGCGGTGAAACTCTGTCTCTACTAAAAATACAAAAAATTAGCCGGGCGTGGTGGCGGGGGCCTGTAGTCCCAGCTACTCAGAAGGTTGAGGCAGGAGAATGGCGTGAACCCGGAAGGCGGAGCTTGCAGTGAGCTGAGATCACGCCACTGCACTCCAGAATCTGGGTAACAGAGTGAGACTCTGTCTCAAAAAACAAACAAAAGATTCAAGAGACCTAAAATAGTCAAAACATTCTTGAAAAAGAACAAAGTTGAAGGATTTGCACTTCCTGATTTGAAAACATATTGAAAACTTACAGTAATTAAGACAATAAGGTACTGGCATAAGGACAGACATATAGGTGAATGAAATAGAATTAAGAATTCAGAAATCAATTCACATTTACAGTGAACAGATTTTCAAGAAGGCTACCAAGACAATCCAATGGGAAAAAAGTTGTCTTTTCAACAAATAATGCTGGGACACATGCCAAAAATAAATAAATAAAGTTCGATTCTTTCCTCATACCACAGACAAAATTAACTTAGATGTAGCAAAGATGTAAACGTAAATGCTAGAACTGTAAAAATATTAAAAGAAAATATTAATAAATCTTTGTGACCTTGTGTTAGGCGAGCTTTTTTAGATAAGGTGAAAAAGCACACAAACAAAACAAATAATTAGCCTTCATCAAAATTAAAACCTGATGTGCTTCAAAGGATATCACCAAGAAAGTGAAAAGTTAACCCACAGAATTGGAGAAAACATTTGCAAATCATACATGTGATAAGGAAATTATATCTAGAATATATAAAGAACTCATACAAATCAATAAGAAGACAAATAATCCAATTAAAACTGAGCAAAGGATTTGAATAGACATTTCTCCAAAGAAGATATGCAAATGTACAACAAGCACATTAAAAGATGCCTGACATCATCAGCCACCGTGAAATGCAAATCAAAAATCACAGTTAGATAGCACTTCATACTTGGTAGGATGGCTATGAATAAGAAGATAATAACAGTGTTGGCAAGAATGTGGAGAAATTAGAACCCTCCTATACTACTGGTGGGAATGCAGATACTTTGGAATACCATCTGGCAGTTCCTCGAAAGGTTACGCATAGAGTTACCATATGATCCAGCAATTCCACTCCTTTGTATATACCCAAGAGAAATGAAAACAGATGTTCACACAAAAACTTGTACATAGCCCGGTGCGGTGGCTCACGCCTGTAATCCCAGCACTTTGGGAGGCCGAGACGGGTGGATCACAAAGTTGGGAGATCGAGACCATCCTGACTAACACGGTGAAACCCCGTCTCTACTAAAAATACAAAAAATTAGCGGGGCGTGGTGGCGGGTGCCTGTAGTCCCAGCTACTGGGGAGGCTGAAGCAGGAGAATGGCGTGAACCCGGGAGGCGGAGCTTGTGGTAAGCTGAGATCGTGCCACTGCACTCTACAGCCTGGGCCACAGAGTGAGACTCCACCTCAAAAAAACAAAAACAAACAAAAACAAAACCCAAAAAACTTGTACATAAATGTTCACAGCAGCACTTTTCATAATAGCCTAAACATTAAAACAACCCTGAAGGGGGCCTGCCCCTCCACACCTGTGAGTATTTCTCCTCAGGAGGGATAAGAGACTGAGAAAAGAAATAAGACACAGAGACAAAGTATAGAGAAAGAACAGTGGGCCCAGGGGACCCGTACACTCAGCATGCAAGGACCTGCACCAGCACCGGTCTCTGAGTTCCCTCAGTATTTATTGATTACTATTTTCACTATCTAGGCAAGGGGAGTGCGGCAGAATGGGGTGAATAGGGTGATAGTGGGGAGAAGATCAGCAGGAAAACATGTGAGTAACAGAATCTGCGTCATAAATAGTCATAAATAAGTTCGAGGGAAGGTACTGTGCCCAGATGTGCACTTAGGCTAGATTTATGTTTCTCTTTACCCAAACATCTCAGTGTAGCAAAGAGTAACAGAACAGTATTGCTGCCAGCATATCTCTCCTCCAGCCACTCGGCGGTTTTCTCCTATCTCAGAATAGAAGGAACAGTCGACTTTACACGAGACATTCCGTTCCCAGGGATGTGCGGGAAACAGAGGCCTTCCTCTTATCTCAACTGCGAGAGGTCTTCCTCTTCTACTATCTCCTCAGCACAGACCCTTTACGTGTGTTGGGCTGGGGGACGGTTAGGTCTTTCCGTTCCCACGAGGCCATATCTCAGGCTGTCTCAATGGGGGGAAACCCTGGACAATACCCAGGCTTTCTTGGGCAGAGGTGCCTGCGGTTTTCCACAGAGCATCGTGTCCCTGGTTAATAAAGAATGGAGAATGGTGATGACTTTTGCCAAGCATACTGTCTGCAAACATATTGTTAACAAGTCACATCCTGCACAGCCTTAAATCCCTTAAACCTTGATTCAATACAGCACATGTTTCTGTGAGCACAGGGCAAAATGGAGTTTCTTATGTCTACCTTTTCTACACAGACACAGTAACAATCTGATATCTCTTTCTTTTCCACCCACACAACCCAAATGTCCATCAATTGAGGAATGGGTAAACAAAATGTGGTATGTCCACATAATAGAATATTATTTGGTCATACAAAGAATGAAGTACTGATACACGCTACGACATGGATGAATCTTGAAAACATTATGTTAAGAGAAAGAAGTCAGTCACAGTAGATCATATATTGTATTAGTCCACTTAAATGAAATGTCTTAAAAGTGAATCTATAGAGA
The DNA here is from genome assembly GCF_008728515.1 of Papio anubis. Taxonomy (NCBI): domain Eukaryota; kingdom Metazoa; phylum Chordata; class Mammalia; order Primates; family Cercopithecidae; genus Papio; species Papio anubis. The sequence goes on along the minus strand of NC_044982.1, from coordinate 110,865,017 downwards.
CAAGCTGTAGTAGGTTTGTGGTTTCTTAGAGCTGGGGGGATTGAGGAGAAACAGGAAGTAACTACTAATGGGTATAGGGTTCCTTTTTTAAGATAATGAAAATATTCTAAAATTGGTTGTTAGGCTGGATGCGGTGGCTCACGCCTGTAATTCCAGCACTTTGGGAAGCTGAAGTGGGAGAATCACTTGAGGGCAGGAGTTCAAGACCAGTCTGGGAAACATAGTGAAACCTTGTCTCTACAAATCATAAAACAAATTAGCCAGACATGGTGGCAGGTGCCTGTGGTCACAGTTACTTGGGAGGCTGAGGCAGGAAGATCACTTGAGCCCAGGCAGTGAGCCAGGTTTATGCCACTGCACTCTAGCCTGGGTGACCCAGCGAGATCCTGTCTCAAAATAATAATCTAAAAAAGATAATATTTTAAAAGCAACCAAAGCAGAGGTGAGGTGAGATGGAGTGGGGAGGACACATTACATAAAAGGAAACTGATAGAAATGATAACTGACTTTTCATAAGAAACAATGAAGACCAAAAGATATTGTAACAGTATTTTAAAGTGCTAAAATAAGTAAATGATCAAACCAGAATTCTTTTCCAGTAAATATATCCTCAAAAAATAAGGTGAAAAAATGACATTTTTATTTAAATAGAAGATGGGAGGATTTGTCACCAGGAAACTGGTGAGGTTGCTTGAAATCTTACCTGCAAATTATTTAACACTTGTCCCAACAATAGGTAGAATCTCATTTCCCTCTCTTAGAATCTGGGCTGGCCTTATCACTGGCTTCTAACTAACACAATGTACGGGAAGTAACCTATATGACTTCTAAGGCTAAGTCATAAAAAGCAATGCAGTTGCCACCTGACTCTCTCAGGGCACGTGCTTTTTGGATCCCTGATCTACCATATCAGAAGTCTGGCTACCTTGAACAAGTGATGTTGGAGTGATGTTGGAGTGATGCTACATGAACAAGCATGTGAAGAAACCACACAGAAATAGAGGCGCTGGACAATGAGAGCACATGGACGTAGGGAGGGGAACAACACGCACTGGGGCCTATTAGGGGGTGGGGTGGGGGGAGAAACAACATCAGGAAAAATAGCTAATGCATGCTGGGCTTAATACCTAGGTTTTAAGTATTGGTTTGATAGGTACAGCAAACCACCACGGCACACATTTACCTATGTAACAAACCTGCACATCTGCGCATGTACCACAGAACCAAAAATTAAAATAAATTTAAAAAAAAATAGAGACACTGAAGGGCCCAGCTATTCCAAATCCTAGTTTAATGAGTCTTCCTATTTCAGGCACCAGATGTGATAAAGAAGACTTTGACCTGTCCCTAGCCTCAGCCACCAGCTGCCATGTCACAGACACTCAAAGAGCTTATGGAGAGGCCCATTGGTAAAGAACTAAGGTCTCTGGCTAACAGCCAGTGTGGTAAATTGAAAATGTCCCTCAAAAGTTATCCACATAGTGTTACCATGTGACCCAGCAAGTTGAAAGCTGTTAAAATTAACTTAAATGGCAAAAACTTGGAAAAGATTTGAAGATGTAATTAAATGAAGGATCTTGAGACCGAAAGATTACCTCGTGTTATCCAGTTGGGCTCTAAATTCAATCACATGTATTCTTGCAAGTGGGAGCAGAGAGAGATTTGACATGCACAGAAGAGAAACAATGTGACCACAGAGGCAGAGATGGGAGTGATGCAACTACAAGACAAGAGTGGAATGCTGGAGCACCAGGAGCTGGAAGAGGCAGGGAGCAGATTCTGCCGTAGAGCCTCTGGAGGAAAAGCAGTCCTCCTGACACCTTGACTTTAGCCCACTGAAACCAATTTTGAACTTCTGTCTTCCAGAACTGGGAAAGAATAAATATCTGTTGTCCCATCCTGGCTAACACGGTGAAACCCCGTCTCTACTAAAAATGCAAAAAATTAGCCGGGCGAGGCGGCGGGCGCCTGTAGTCCCAGCTACTCGGGAGGCTGAGGCAGGAGAATGGCGTGAACCCGGGAGGCGGAGCTTGCAGTGAGCCGAGATCGCGCCACTGCACTCCAGCCTGGGCGACTAAGCGAGACTCTGCCTCAAAAAAAAAAAAAAAAATAATATATATATATATATATATATATATATCTGTTGTCTTAAGCCACCAAGTTTGTGGTAATTGTTATAGTGCAGTGGGAAACTCACACATCCGGTGAGAAACAGGTTTGTCAACAACTTCATGAGTGAGATTGAAAGCAGGTCTTACCACTCCAGATGGCTGTTACCCTGGCTGACACCTGGACTGAAACATCATGAGAGACCTGAGCCAGAACCACTCAGCTAAGTTGCTCCTTTTTTTTTTTTTTAAAGAAAAAAAAGAAATGTATTCAGGCTGAAGGGACTTGGCCCTGATGGAAACATGAATCTACAGAAAGGAATGGTGATCACTGTAAATGCTAAATATATTGGGAATAAAAGAAGAATCTCCACTCTTACTGTCTCTACTCAACATTACATTTGGAGATCCTAAAAGATGCAATAAGGCAAGAATTAAAAGGGAAAATACTGGAAAGGAAGAAGTAAAACTTTTTATTAACAGATACCAAAATTTTGAACATAAAAGTCTTAGGGGAATCTACCAAAAAAAGTGTTTGAATTAATAAATAAATTTGGTATGGTTGCAGGATATATGGTCAATATTTAAAAATCAGTTATATTTATACTAACAGCAACTGACTAGAAAATTAAATTTAAAATACAGTTTTAGCTAGGCACGGTGGCACACACCTGTAATCCCAGCACTTTGGGAGGCCAAGGCGGGTGGATCACCTGAAGTCAGGAGTTTGAGACCAACCTGGCCAACATGGTGAAACCCCGTCTCTACTAAAATTACAAAAAAATTAGCCTGGCATGTTGGTGGGCACCTGTAACTTCAGCTGCTTGGGAGGCTGAGGCATGAGAATTTCTTGAACCTAGGAGGCAGAGGTTGCAGTGAGCCAAGATCACACCATTGTACTACAACCTGGGCAACAAGAGTGAAACTCTGTCTCAAAAAATAAATAAATAAATAAATAAAAATAAATTTAAAAATAAAATAAATTAGTTTTCATAGCAACAAAAACATAAAATTTCTAGAAATGTTTAAGAAAAAAATGTGCAAGATATCTACACCGAAAGGTATAAAACATGGTTGAGACAAATCAAAGACCTAAATTAATGGAAATGCATACCATGTTCATGGATCAGATGATTCATCCAATTTGAAATATAGAGTCAATTTATTCCCAGTCAAATTTCAAACAGTCTTTTTTTAGTAAACTGACAAGATGATTCTACATTTTACATAGAAGTACAAAGGATCTAGTATATTAGGAATCTATTATTATGTAACAAATATCCCAAAATGTAGTGGCTTAAAAAAAAACAAACACTATCTCACAATTTCTATGGGTTAGGAATCTAGGTATAGGCTAGCTCTGGCTCAAAGTGTCTCCTAGGGTTACTGTCAAACTGTCAACCAGGGCTGCAGTCTTCATATGAAGGCTCAGTGGAGGAGAATAAGCTTCCAAAAGCAGACTCGTGATTGTTGGCAGGATTCAGTTCTTTGCAGGTTGTTGTCAATCCCTCCCTGAATGTTGGCCAGAGGTCTCCCTTAGGTCCTTACCACATAAGTCTGTCTTAGAGTGAGCAAGAAAGAAAATGAAAGAGAGCAATCAAAATGAAAGCCACAGTATTTTTGTAGTCTAATCTCTGAAGTGAAATCCCATCACTTTTTGTAATTATACACTTTTAGTTCTTTTAAAATGTAAAATTAAATTGTTATTGACTACAGGGTTATTTTTATGGTCATAATAAAAATTACATAGAAATAAAAAAAAAGAAATCCCACCACTTCTGCCATATTCTATGTTAGAAATGAATCACTAGATCCAGCCCATGTTCTAGGGTAGATGATTACACAAGAATTCAAAAGTCAAGAATATCAGAGGGCAAGAATCATTGAGCAATATCTTAGAGGCTGCATACTGCACCTAGCATAGATAAAACAATCTTGTAGGGGGAAACAATTCACAAAGTTAGAGGACCAACACTACCTGATTTCAAGATTTAGTATAAGACTGTAGTAGTGGGCCAGGTGCAGTGGCTCTGGCCTGTTCATCCCAGCACTTTGGAAGGCCAAGGTGGGAAGATCACTTCAGGCCAGGAGTTCAAGACCAGCCTGGGCAATGTAGCAAGACCCCATCTCTTAAAAAAAAAAAAAACTTTTAAAAAGCTATAGAATGAAGACAGTATGGTATTATATAGAGAAATAATTGCTAAATGGAAGAAAATCCAGAAATAGGCTGACACAAATGTGGTAAATTTTAGATAAAGGAGCCAAGCAATTTCATGTGGGAAATAGTAGAACACATAGAAAAAAAAAAAAATATATATATATATATATATACACATACACATGTATATATGACCTTGAAATAGCAAAGATTTCTTAGAGAGGGCACAATAGCACTAACCATAGAAGAAAAAAACTAGGTAAATTGGGCTTTATTAAATAAAAAAAAAATTTGCTCATCAAAAGACACACCATTGGCCGGGGGTGGTGGCTCACACCTGTAATCCCAGCACTTTGGGAGGTTGAGGTGGGTGGATCACTTGAGGTCAGGAGTTCAAGACCAGACTGGGCAACATGGTGAAACCCGGTCTCTACTAAAAATACAAAACTTAGCTGGGCATGGTGCCACACGCCTTTAGAACCAGCTGCTCAAAGGCTGAGGCACGAGAATTGCTTGAACCCAGGAGGCGGAGGCTGCAGTGAGCCAATATCACACCACTGCACTCTAGCCTGGGCAACAGAGCGAGACCCTGTCTCAGAAAAAAAAAAAAAAGGCACACAATTTAGAAAATGAAGATAAGCCACAAACTGGGAAAAAATATTTGTAATACATGTATCTGACAAAATATAACCAGAATATATAAAGAATGCCTACAAATCAATAATAAAAGGATTAAGGACCCAATTACAAAATGAGCTACAGATTTGAAAAGATAATTTACAAAAGAAGACATGGAAATAACCAATAAGCACATGAAAATATGCTCAATGTCACTGACCATCAGGGAAATGTAAGTTAAAACCACAGCAAGATGTCACTATCCACCCACCAGAAGGAAACTAAAAAGAGTAACAATACCCAGTGTTGACAAAGATGTGGAAACTTCTGGCAGCTTCTTTAAGCACACACCTATCTTCTGACCCAGTAAGTCTATTCCTAGGGATTTAGCCAAGAAAATGAGAACATACGCCCACAAAAACACCTTATACAGGCCAGGCGCGGTGGCTCAAGCCTGTAATCCCAGCACTTTGGGAGGCCAAGACGGGTGGATCACGAGGTCAGGAGATTGAGACCATCCTGGCTAACACGGTGAAACCCCGTCTCTACTAAAAAATACAAAAAACTAGCCGGGCGAGGTGGTGGGCGCCTGTAGTCCCAGCTACTCGGGAGGCTGAGGCAGGAGAATGGCGTAAACCTGGGAGGCGGAGCTTGCAGTGAGCACCCCAGCCTGGGTGACAGAGCGAGACTCAGTCTCAAAGGAAAAAAAAAAAAACACCTTATACAAGAATTTCATAGCAGCTTTATTCACAAAATCTTCAAACTGGAAACAACTCAAATGCCCATCAATAGATTAATGGATAAAAAAATTGTAGTATAGCCATACAATGGAATTCTACTTAAACGTACAGATGAATGAACTACTGAGATACTTAGCAATACTGATCAATCTCACAAACATTTCGATGAGTGCAAGGAGTCAGACAAGTAATGTTCTGTGTGATCCCATGCATGCCATCCTCAAGAACAGCTGGAACGCTGGCTGTTCAGAACAGTGGTTACTTATGGGAAAAGGAGGGTGAAGACTGATTAATTGACTGATCTCCTGCCTTAGCCTCCTGAGTAGCTGGGACTATAGATGCACGCACCTCCACACCCAGCTAACATCTAAATTCTTATTTTACAGCTGTTTGGGACCAGAGTTTGAGCTAGGCCCTAGATAGCCTTCACATGGTCACAACCTTTACAGTTTCCAAAGGACCTTCCCAGCCCTGTTCTAAAGTGTTCCTCACAGGCTCCCTTGCAAGAAGCCAGAATTGTCTGGGTAGGAGGCCAGAGCTGGGACCAGGGGTCTCTTATAGGACCCAGTGTGAGATAGGATTTTTTTTCTACCACCACTGGCCCTAGATGAAACTGTGATTTTGCAGGGATGAAGAGGTAAGTAGTGAGTTCCCCTTCCCTGGAGGTAATCAAGTCAGAGTAGATTGATAATATGTGAATACTCTAATACAGTGGGTTGGACTTAGTGACCTAAAAAACCTGCTTGCCTAGTACTCTGCCATTCAGGGGCTTGCCTGGAGACAGTGATTTAGCTTTGGGCCCAGATCCTGATTTCAGGTCAGTTTGAGCTCTGCTGCCCCTGGCTAAAATCTCTGCAGCTCCTGCAAGGACTAGAGCTGGCTTGGGCTGACTTGCATCCGGAAGTTATCCAGATCTGTACTCAGAAGTCTAGGACCAGTGTTCGTTTGCCCTAGAGACTCACGCTTTCCACGGATGTGCCTGACCCTTTGATCTTGGGCTCTTGACACCAGCACTTTGATTTCCTGTGGCTTTTACATGATAGTCCCAAATCTGCCCTGTTCCCACTGCCTTTTAGTTTCTTGAACACTACAAGCTCTATCCCACCTTGGGGGCTTTGCACATGCTGCACCCATTTCCTAGAAAGTTCTTCCCCTAACCAACTCCTACTCCTGTTTCAGGTCTCAGTTTAAATATTGCTTTACCAGGAGAGCCTGCACCAACCCTCAAGACCAAGTCAGATCTTCGTTATATTCCCTCTGTCTTTTTTTGTGTTTTTAATTATCAACATTTTTTAAAAATGTTTTTATTGTGGTAAAATACATATAACATAAAATTTTCCATTTGAAATATTTTTAAGTGTATAATTCAGTGGCATTGATTATATTCCCCCTTTTTTTTTTTATTCCTTCATGGCACCTGTCACAATTACAGTGTAATTGAACAATTATTTGTTAATGTCTGTCTTCCCTGTGAGCATGAAAACTCCTTAAGGTACAAACTTGTTTTTGTTTTCTGTTATATTCTTCAGTGCTTAGCACAATGCCCGATTATTCTACAATAAATAATTTTGAATAAATGAAGGTATTCTTATCAAAAAGAGAGAAAAACAATAAAGAAACCAAAACATGAAACAACAACTGTGTTTCAATATCACGGGAAGTGGGCAGTGGGAATGGGAAGAATTTCAGCACTAGAAAGCCCAGATAGTCCATGTTTAAGGACACCTGTGTTCTTTCAGTGACATTCGCCTTGCGATTGCCCCTCCTAGGCTAGCACACGCCAGAGAGGCAGAGCTCACTCCCTGTCATCCTGGGAAAACTCTGTCCATGGGAACAGCCTTGCTCACGCAGCTTGTAGCTGCCTCCTGCGACTGTTCCACATCCCTGGCTCTTAGGGGGCTCCTCTCTGCACCCAGTCTTTGGGTAGGCAGTGCCGGGAGAGTCAGCTAGGAGCCCAGAGTGAGTGTGGTCAGTTCAGAGCCTGACAGCCCTCCCTGGGCCAGATGGGACCCTTGGAGCTCCCAAGTCCTGGCCTCCTGCCTCCACCTCACCCCTAGTCCAGCCTGTACTCACTGCTGCTAGATTCACAAACCCCAAACCAGGCTCTCCCTGGGCTTCTGCTGCTTGCACCCCTCCCAGAGCTCCTGAGTGCCTCCTCCTTTGGGCCTGGCTGCCCTTAGTCTGGCCACGTCAACCTCTCTAGGCGCAAGAGTTAGCCGGGCCCCAACCTGACCAGTCTGATGGCCACTCGTAACATCTCCACAATCATGCCTTTGGTCAGCACAGTGCCCTGCTTGCCATCCGGGCATCCACAGCCTTTCAAACCCAGGATGGACTGTCCTCTTCTTAGGTTCCTTCCCAAGCCCTTCCTCCACAATGGGCTTCCTTAGGCTCAGGGAGACTGGTGTCTCCACTGGACAGAGGGCTTCCCAGGGTCGGGACCCATGCCCTGGGCAGGCTCAAGGCGTGTCCCTGATGGAGGACATGGTCTACAGCCACAGCCTCAAGGGCACAGAACACAAGCTGCCAGAAGCAGGGCCAGTGTCAGCTCAGGCCCCATTGGTTTTGCCTCTCCTGGCCCCGGCCTGGCTGTTTCCTCCAGACACCTGCCCCAATCACTCGGATCCAGCCCTGCAACTGGTGTGGCAGGAAAGGGAACTCTCGTGGTCAGGGCAGGGTGCAAGCTCTCCTCTGGCTCTCAGCCTCCCCTTTCTTCCACCTTCTGTCTTCCCCTCTGCAACACTGGGAATCGGGGGGAAGATAAGCCCCTCTCGGGCTATGGAGGAATGCAGACCCGCCTTTCCCAAGGAGCAGCTGCCATGGCCACAAGGTCAGGGCAAATGGGCAGGTCTGAGATAGAGCCCTTCTGATATGGTCTGGCTGTGTCCCCACCCAAATCTCGTCTTGAATTCCCATGTGTTGTGAGAGAGAACAGGTGGGAGGTAATTGCATCATGGGGGCAGGTCTTTCCCATGCTGTTCGCATTATAGTAAGTCACACGAGATCTGATGGTCATTATAAGGGGGAGTTTTTCTGCTCAAGCTCTCTTGTCTTGTCTGGTGCCATATGAGACGTGCCTTTCATCTTCTGCCATGATTGTGAGGCCGCCCCAGCCACATGGAACTGTAAGTCCGATAAACCTCTTTCTTTTGTAAACTTCCCTGTCTCCGGTATGTCTTTATCAGCAGCGGGAAAACAGACTAATACACCTTCCCTCCTGGAGTTGGCCTGGAGGAGCAGAGAAGCAGAAAGGGGCATCACAGTGGTGGCAAGAACAACGATCTCTCTGCCTTATTTATTTACCTATTTTTTGAGACAGGGTCTTGCTGTGTCACCCAAGTGGAGTGCAGTGGTGCCATCATAGCCTGACCTCCTGGGCTCAACTGATTCTCCCACGTCAGCCTCCTGAGTAGCTGGGACCACAGGTATGTGCCACTACATCTGGCTAATTTTTTTTTTTCTTTTTTTGAGATGGAGTTTCACTCTTGTTGCCCAGGCTGGAGTGCAATGGTGCAATCTCAGCTCACCACAACCTCCGCCTCCGAGGTTCAAGCAGTTCTCCTGCCTCAGCCTCTCGAGTAGCTCGGATTACAGGCATGCGCCACCAGGCTTGGCTAAGTTTTTTTTTTGTATTTTTTTAGTAGAGATGGAGTTTCTCCATGTTGGTCAGGCTGGTCTCGAACTCCCGACCTCAGGTGATCTGCCCACCTTGGCCTCCCAAAGTGCTGGGATTACAGGCATGAGCCACTGTGCTCGGCCTTTTTTTTATTTTTTTAAGCAAATTTTTGTATTTTTCGTAGAGACGGGGTTTCGCCATGTTACCCAGGCTGGTCTTAAACTTCTGGGCTTAAACAATCCACCCGTTTCGCCCTACCAAAGTGCTGGAATTACAGGTGTGAGCCACTGTGCCCAGCCTATTTTTTATTTTTATTGTTTTTTTTGAGACAGAGTCTTGCTCTGTAGTCCAGGCTAGAGTGCAGTGGCCATAGCTCATTGCAGCCTCACACTCCTGAGCTCCAGTGATCCTCCCACCTCAGCCTCCTGAGTAGCTGGGACTACAGATGCACACCATCATGCCTGGCCAATTTTTAAATTTTTAGCAGAGACAAGGTCTTGCTTTGTTGCCCAGACTGGTCTTGAACTCCTGCACTCAAGCAATCTTCCTTCCTTGGCCTTCCAAAGTGCTAGAATTACAGGTATGAGCCACTGCACCTGGCTCTCTCTGACTTTAGAACAATGTTTAACAAGAATTAAGTTCTTTCCTCACAGCTGCTCTGCAAGAATGTCAGAGCAGGTTTGGCTTCCCTGTTTGACAGATGGGGAAACTGAGGCTCAGAGAAGGTGTCTTGCCAAGGGTCACAGAATGGGTTAGGAGCAGAGCTGGACTGGAACCCAAGGCATATGCCCTCCAGCCTGCTGCTAAGAGCATTCCAGGATATCGCTATAAGGGTTACTATGCCTGTGATGGGTAACTCTTGTGCTTTGAAAACATTTTCATACACATCAGTTGGTGGAATCCACCCAATTTTTCTGCAGTGTCAATGACGTTCAGGCATTTTATGTTTATTTGCACAGAGGATGCTATTGAGGCCCAGAGAGGTTAAACAATGTATCCAAAGTCACTCAGCAACAAAGTAGTCGAACTGGCACTCCAACTCTTGGGTTTTTAGCCTTTCTCTTTCCCTACAGGGTCCCAAGACCCATTTACCCTTTCAGGAGGGAGTCCTCCTCTGCACAAGCCTAGGGTTCTGCCTCAAGTTTGCCTACCTTCCTTCAGTGATGTCTGCAAAACAAGCCCGGGCCTCTGTGAGCCTTGCAGGGCACACAGGACCCTCTGCCACCCCTATTCACCATAGGCCTGAGACATGGACGTCAAAGCCACTGGGCTCCTGAGCCCCACTTGGCCCCTCACTCATAGCGAGCAGAAGACCCTGAGATCCTGCAGACCTTGATTTTTGTTAACAAGGGCTCCCCTGGCCCTGGCTGTCCTCATGCCTGTCTACCCCTGCTCTGGACACATTTGTTTCCTTTTTTTTTTTTTTATGAGATGGAGTTTTGCTCTTGTGGCCCAGGCTGGAGTGCAGTGGCACGGTCTTGGCTCACTGCAATCTGCACCTCCCGGGTTCAAGCGATTCTTCTGCCTCAGCCTCCTGAGTAGCTGGGATTACAGGCATGTAACACCACCTGGCTAATTTTTGTATTTTTAGTAGAGACGGAGTTTCATCACATTGGGCAAGCTGGTCTCGAACTCCTGACCCCGGGCAATCCACCCGACTCAGCATCCCAAAGTGCTGGGATTACAGGCGTGAGCCATTGTGCCTGGTCTCTGGACACATTTCGATGTGCTCCTCTGAGCATCTCGCCTGGCCTTCCTGCTCTCTGAGCCCACAAGCCCCAGGGAGGAGTGGAAGTGCCAGGATACCAGGGCCCAGAGGAGATCCTGAATCTGCCCTAGGGTGAGGAAGTCAGTCCAACTTTCCTCCAGGGGCCCTTGACCCTCTGTGCGTCTGACCTATGCCCAGGGATGGGCTGGCCCTCATGCTCCTGGAGGCTTTGCAGGGAGGAGTCCTTGCTTCTGGGAGAACGGGAGTCCACTTTGGCTTAGCAAGGTCCTCCGGAGACCCAGGGCACGGCCCAGCTGCCAGCCCTTGGAGGGGCCTCTGCATCTCTGAGGTGTGTTAACATTTGTTCCCATTTCCCTCTATCTTCCTTCCCCATAACCTCCCATCAGGACAGTGGCCATAGTCTTGGAAGCTCAGACACTGGCATTTCCTCCCCATTACTACAGAGGGCTCGGGCCCTGGCATTTAGCTCCTGTCCTCCCCGGTTCTATGCGCCCACCATCCAGACTTCTCCCATCCCCATACTTCCTATCTTGCTTTGCTAGGTCGTTCTCTCTGCCGACTGCTCTTGTCTCCACTCTGACTGTCAAGGTCCATCTCAGGCGCCCCAGTTAGAAGCCTCCCTCTCTCTGCCCCTTAGCCTGTGCCCCTTCTGGACACAAATCACAGTGTGTGTGTTTGTGTGTGTGTGTGTGTGTGTGCGCGCACGTGCCTGCCTTCTTCCTGCCTCCTGACCAGGGCATCCCAGGGCTGGGACTGAGTCCCATCTTCTCAGGATCCCCTACTCCCTGGATGGATAGGGCCTGGGCCAGGGTGGGCATTGGTGAATGCCTGACACATTGAATCAGCTTCCTCTGAATCACAGATCACTGGAATATACACAGTGGAAGGGCTTTAGGGAAACCTCAGCCACTGCACTCATATTCAGACAGGGAAGCTACAGCCCAGAGGGGCAAAGGGACTTGCCAAGGTCACACAGCAAACCGGAGCGAGAACCTCTGGCTCCCCAACAAAACTTGTCTGTCTTTGACACCTGCAGGCAAAAGGCCCCCTTGAGAAGACAGGGAAATGTTCTTCTTGACTAAAAAATTCCTCCTCCATCCAATTGAGATCCAACGGGTCTCCCACTGCAGCCCCAGCTCATACCCCTGGGATGTGCCTCATTCTTTGATGAGCCTTTCTTGGCTATGCAAAGTAACCCTCCAAATGACTGGTTCTTCTTCCATCTTACGGATTGCCCAGATCCTTCCCTTCATTTCCCAGGTGAAGAAACTGAGGCTCAGAGAGAGAAGCAACTTGCCCAAGTTCACACAGCAGAGTAAAGTCTAGAACTCGGCCCACAGGTGCAGTGTGCAGAAACCCAACCACCGACTTACCTGGTTTTCAATTTTTCTTGGGTGGTCCCCACAGTCATGTCCTGCCGGCTCTCCTGTGGGGTCTCTCTGCTGTCCAGCATGCTGGGGTCCCCGTGTGGGCAGCCGTATCCAGCTCCAGAATTACGTGGCATCTGCCTCGGGCTTCCACTGAAGACAGCTCAGTCACCCACTGTGAGAGGCTGGCCTTGAGTGGGCAGCGGGGGCAGGCATGGGGCGGGGGGAGGCGGCAACTAGAGTGACCCAAAGAGGCTCATTTCCTCTCTATTTTTAGAAGTTAAAAAAAAAAAAAAAAGCTCCTCAGTGAAGTTTCTCAGAATTAAAACTTTCCTCTTCTTTGTGGTTTTGTTTCACTCAAGATGAGGAGAATTTCAATGAAGCCAGTGTTCTTTTTGATGCAAATCTGCTCCGCTTCTCCCAGGAGGTCTGGCCAATGGGCTCAGGGCTTCTGGGCCCCCAGAAAACCTCCTCACTGGCTTTAAAAGGCCATAGTGGTTCTCAGCACAAATCCAGACCCATATCCTGAAGTGGCTGCTACCCCTGGCTGCATACACTCTGCACTCTTGACTTGCAGTCTGCCGAATGCTGCCCTGGGAGGGATCTCACCCACTCAGTCCACCTCCCCCAGGTCCTGCGTGGAGGCTGGAGATCTGAGGAGGGAGCCCACCCCGGCGGAAGGAAGGAGACATTTCCAACACTGAGAACTGTCACATGGTCTATAGAAGCATTTGCACTGAAGACATGATAGAGGCAACCGAGGAATGTGACTTTCCAGGGACATCTGAATAGAAGCCGGGACCTGCGCCTTCTTTTAAAGGAAGGAAGCATGTTACGGGTGGGTTTTCAGGCAGCCATAAAGAGATGGGAAATTCACATAGGACAAGGCCTTTTTCTGAATACCAAAAGTCTCACCTCTAAGACCGTGTATTCATTCCCCAGGGCTGCTGTAAGAAAGTTCCACAAGTTGGATGGCTTCCAACAACAGAAATATATTCTCTCATGGCTCTGGAGGCCAGATGTTGGAAATGAAGATGTGCACAGGGCCACACTCCGTCTAGGGGCTGTGGGCAGACTCTTCTTTGCCTCTCTCCCAGCTGCTGGTGGTCACTGGCCATCCTGGGTGTTCCTTGGCTTGCATGTGCATCTCTCCAGCCTCTGCCTCTGTCCTCACATGGCTGTCTTTCCTCTGTGTCAATGCCTTGGTCCATTTTCTGTTGCTGTCACTGAATACCTCAGACTGGGTAATTCATAATGAAAATAGGCTGGGTATGGAAGCTCATGCCTTTAATCTCAGCACTTTGGAAAGCCAAGGTGGGAGGATCGCTCGAGCCTAGGAGTTCAAGACCATCCTGAGCAACATAGTGAGACTTTGTATCTTCAAAAAATAAAACAAAAGTAGCTGGATTCCACGCCGTGGTGTGCGCCAGTGGCCCCAGCCACTTGGGAGGCTGAGGTGGGATGATCACTCAAGTCTGGGAGGTTGAGACTGTAGTGAGCCATGATTGCACCACTGCACTCCAGCCTGGGCAACCAGAGTGAGACCTTGCCTCAAAAAACAAAACAAACAATTTAAAAAAACACCAAAACACACACACACACACACACACACACACACACACAAAATTGATTTCTTAAAGCTCTGGAGGCTGGAAGTCCAATATTAAGGTGCTGGCATCTGGTGAGGGTTTTCTTGCTATATCATAATGTGGAGGGCATCACATGGTGAGAGGGCAAGAGTGTGGTGCCAGCTCAGGTCTCTCTTCCTCTTGTAGTTTCCAGTTTCAACATGGGACCCCACCCTGATGACCTTACCTAATCCTAATTACCTCCCAAGGGCCTCACCTCCAATCAACATAAGAATTTTGAGGTTAAGTTTCCAACATATGAAATCTGTTGGAAATTTTCCAACCATAGGAGTCTATGTTCCTATTTTCTCTTCTTACATGGACACCGGTCATTGGAGTAGGGCCTTCCCTGATGCCATAGAACTTCATCTTAACTAACTGTATCTGCAGAGACCCTATTTTCAAAAAAGATCACATTCGGAGGCTCTGGGTAGACATGAATTTGCTTGGGGACACAATTCAATTCCATATACATTGTGTACAGGAGGTGTTAGTGAGGATACATATGAGATGTCCCCAAGAAGAAATAGGTCCAGCTGGGCCACAGGTGATGCTGTCTGGTGAAGGCAGGTAACTGAGAAAAAGCTGGGCTGCCTTCTATCAAACTCGCGGTCTCAGGCCATAGGCCCCCAAATGCTACCTTCCTAATGCTGTTGAAGGTACACTGAGCGGGAGGTCTGGGGTCCGGCTGCAAGGCCTGAATCTCCCACTGACTCGCCCTCCACCATGATCTTGGGCAGATCTCTGCCCTCTCCTGGCCTCAGTTTTAACTGCTTGAATCATGAGGGTGATGGCCTGGGGTGGGCCAAAGTGGCCACCAGCTCCAGCTGGACGTGAGAAGGTGATGGGGAGCCCTTTGCTCATGGGCTGATTGGAGGGATCCAGTGAGACACCACTGTAAGTGACAAGTCAGTGTCTCCCCACCCGAGGAGAACCATAATCAGAGAAAAAGACATAGAATGCTCAGCTCTGAAGTTCAAAAGCCTGGGTCAAGATGAAAGCCTGGGAAGGTTTGGAAAAATGTGTAAGTTTTTTATTCCCAACACTCCTTCCTTCCCCTTCCCTCAGATTCTTATAGATCCAGGGAACCAAGAAGGGGAAGATAGTTCAAACAGAGGCAAGGCCCTGGGGAGGGCCTTAAGAAGACCTTCCTTGGGCTCAGATCTTCCAGGTCTGAGCATAACAAGGACCTGAGGTGGCCCAAGAAAGCGACAGGGCCCCCAGAGTGCTCAGCACAGGCCACAGAGAAAAGATGGCTTCAAGGAACTAAGAGCAAAAAGGCCCAGCAGACCCCCTTGCCAGGGCAGTCAGTGAACTGAGGGTCAAGTGGCTGCTGGAGGAGAAAGTTGGTGGGCTGGCAACAGAGGCTGATGGGAACATGGTCATTCTGCAGTCACTGAGAACAGGGCTGACCCCACCTGGCAACCAGGATAAAGGGAACATAGCAACAGAAGTTCAAGGCTGGGACATGGTACTGAAAAGGTCAGGCCGTAGTGGAGTCTGATTCAGCTGAACTTTTTGAATGGCTCATTTCATTTTGAAAAATAAAGACAAGCAACATGCCAGTTATTCTGTTTGCCCCAGATTCCCTCTCTACTCTCTCCCCTTGCTCTGTCCCCAGAGCTGCCCTGTGTGAGCATCCCTTGGGCTCCCAGCCTCTGGCCTCTGGTTGTCAGGCCAACGCCAGGTGGTGGCAGGACAGAAGGTGGAGAGAAAGAAAGGTTGGAGTTTTTATTCCCCTCCTTCCCTCCTGGCTGGCCACACTTTTGGCAGCAGGTGCATCCTTGTCCTTCTAGCAGCAGCCCCTCCAGCCAGCTCTGGCCTCAGGGGGAACAGTTCCTCCCCAGCTCCTTCAGGTCAGAAGTGTCTAGCTCCCTGCAGCTGCCTCACCATCCCCTGTGGTTCCCTTAACACTGTCCTCACCTCTTTGTCCCTTCATTAAGTTCTTCACCTGCCCCTTTTAAGGGGGCCATCTGTTTCTTGCAGAACCCTGACTGATACAGTGGAACATGAAAATGTACAAAGGGGACTAACTGCTTGATGAGTATGGGGTCTCCTTTTGGGGTGATGAACATGTTTTGAATCTAGATAGAGATGATGGTTGCCCAACACTGTGAATGTACTAAATGTCACTGAATTGTACATTTTCTTTTTTTTATTTTGAGACAGGATCTCATTCTGTTGCTCAGGCTGGAATGCGGTGGTGTGACTGTAGCTCGCTGCAGCCTCAAACTCCCAGGGTCCAGTGATCCTCCCACTTCAGCCTCCTAAGTGACTGGGACTACAGGCATGTATCACCATGCCTGGCTAATTTTTAAATTTTTTTGTAGAGACAAGGTCTTGCTATATTTCCCAGGATAGTCTTGAACTCTTGGCCTCAAAGGATCCTCCTGTCTCAGCCTCCCAAGGTACTGGGATTATAGGTGTGAGCCACCATGCCCAGCCATGAATCCTACATTTTAAAACAGTGAATTTAATGTTACGTGATTTTTACCTCAATAAAATGTTTTGAAAGGTACAAAAGGCTTCACAGTAAAAATTAAATTTTCCTCCCACTTTTCTGTCCCTCTCCTCACCATTCTTCACTCATTTCTTTTCTCCAGAGCCACCACTGTTAAAATATTTTTTTGCATCATTCTAGAAATATCTTGGATATATACAAATGCTAACATATGGCATACACAGTTTCGTATCTTCTTATGCTTGACAACATTTGCTGGAGAACTTTTCATATTTTTGCCTGGAGAGCTTCCTGGTTCTCTTTTTAGGGGGTATGTATAGCATTCCATGGAAGGGCTGGCCCGAGATGCATTTCAACAGCTCTGTAGGATGAACATTTAGGTTGTTTTCAGTCTTTTGCTGTTACAGATGAAGCTGCGATGAATAATCTTATCCTTGTGTGGTTCGTACTTGAGCTAGTCTATCTCTAGGATAAATTCCTAGAAATGGGACACTACGACTTGACTAAGTTTAAACTTGAAAATGACAGAGCTTTTGTGAAACTGTTACCCGGGGGCTTCTTGCTCCCAGAGCTCCTAAGATGGCGGTGGGCCCCTTCCAAGATGGTGGCAAGCCTCATGTTCTCTGACCTGGGGTTCTTGGCCTCACGGATTCCAAGGAATGGAATCTGGGGCCATGTGGTGAGTGTTATAGCTCTATTAGAAGCTGTGGGTCACGGAAGAGAACCAGTGACTAGTGTTCAGCTCAATTAGGACGAACTCGGGCACTTAGCCGTGCAGGAATAATGGCAGCTTTTAGCCCGATCAGGAGCAGCAAAGGGCACCTAGCTGGATCCGGAGCACAGTGGACACCCTGCTGGATCCGGAGGGATGGCAGTCAGTGGCGGGTCTGTGACTGCGACAAACAGCAGTGGTGGATGGTGAGTGAAAGCTCAGCTTGAGCCATAACAAACACAGACCAGAAGAGAGTGCAGTTGCAAGATTTAATAGAATGAAAACAGAGCTCCCATGCAAAGGGAGGGGACCCAAAGAGGGTAGCTGTTGCTGGTTCCAATGCCTGGGTTTATATCCCGATCATTGTCCCTCCTGCTGTGCTCTCAGGCGATAGATGATTGGCTATTTCTTTACCTCCTGTTTTTGTCTAATTAGCATTTTAGCGAGCTCTCTTTATTACCTGATTGTTCGGGTGTGAGCTAAGTTGCAAGCCCCGTGTTTAAAGGTGGATTCAGTCACCTTCCCAGCTAGGCTTAGAGATTCTTAGTCGGCCTAGGAACTCCAGCTAGTCCTGTCTCCCAGTCCCCCCTCTCAACAGGAAAACCCAAGTGCTGTTGGGGAGGTGGCCGACTACCACTCTAACTGCTCCTGCTGAACTAGGGCATAGTAGGGGTTGTGTAGCTAAGATTTCCTCTGGAGGGGTCGGCGACCCATTCCATGTCACCGTTTAGTTCTTGAGATAGTTTGTAGTAGAACTGAGTAGAGGTTGTGATACCACCAATGCCAGTACCTAGTCCACCTAGCACTCCTGCTCTGATAACAAAAGGAAGAATGGGTACTCTTTTGTTGCAGGGCTTAGGTACAACATGATTGTATAAATCTTGTCCAGTGTAGATGATCATAGGTGGCACTAAGAACGAGGGGAAGCACATAGATTCTGAAGAGCCATTCAAACAATGATAGGCTGAGGTACCACAGACAAAAAATATTCCTGAGGGTAGGCAGACTATTTGTGTGGGAGGAGTCAGCCACCTGATGTATTGGGAGTTGGCTGTGTCTATAGTATTGCTAAATTTTACACAGGTGAGGTTTGAGGTATGGGTTATTTCCAGATTGGAAACAAGAGGTCCTACTGAAACGGAAGTGGTGTTTATTTTTGTGCTGAAATTGTTCCATTGTTTAGGTACAGGGATTGAAATATATGGCCTGAAGAGCAGGGAGAGGCACATCCAACAGTAAGTAGGGTTTTGGGCCGAGACCTCATGGAGCCCAGTGAAGGTGGTATTAAATAGGCTCACCGGGCAAGTACGGGTACGGAGGGTTTCATGTAGTTTTGAGAGATCTAGTCCTTTGTAGGGGCTAGGCGTGCTGTGTACCCAGGTCAGTTGGGAGAGTACTTCCTTTACGTGTTTTTCTCTTGCCTGATCTTGAACTCCACTCCCATCAGACATACCGGTATGGGTGAAGTAAGTCCAACAGACGGTGGCTCCAAGTCCTCCAGGACAACTAAGATTAATCCTTTTTCCTGTCCAATAGTGAGTATTTGCATGCATGTATAGAGTGGCAGAGTTATAGCAGCTGTGGGGCATATGGGTGTGGGCAGTGAAGGTGGGGGTTCCCTTAGATATATGGGGCATTAATATTTTCTGGAAGCCACATTTTCCATAGAAATTCTTGGTAAGGAGAGCTACTGGTCATACAGCGGCCTGGAGGGGGTGCAGTGAGAGTGAAAGGGGGTAAGAGAACAGTATAGAGAAAAATATAAGGGAGGGCCATGGGGATTTATGATTTTAGTTACTTTCCTCCCGGTTGTTGCTTGAAGAGCAGGCGCAGATCCTCTAGAGGTTCACAGGAAAAGCTAGCATCGTCTCCTGGTTTTTGGGTTTCTTTGGCAGTATCCAGGATTTGACCCCAGTGTGATGTATCCAAGACTCCACTCCAGCCTTTTTAACCATGGTTTGGGTAGATAAAATGACTGGGTAGGGTCCTTCCCAGGATGTATTTAGGGATGGGGAATTAGAGGGAAGGGACTTGACTCATACCATGTCACCAGGGTGGAATAGTTCCTTTCCCTCTTCTCAGGGACAGGTTCCTTGTAATGTTTCAAGAACTTGTTGATATTTAGCTAAGGAGGTGATGTCTGCAACTAAGTTGGCCATCTCTCAGTCAAGCACCAGGTCATGGGTTAGGAAGGGCCATCCATATGGCATTTTGTATGGGCTAAGTCCTGCTTTTTGGGGAGAGTTTTGTATTCTTAGTAAAGGCTATAGGCAACAGAGCAGGCCATGCAAGGTGGGTTTCCTGAGTTAGCTTTTTTAGATGTCGTTTGAGTGTTTTGTTCATTTTTTTGTCCTTCCCTGAGGACTGTGGCCTCTAGGTCCAGTGTAAGTGATATTGTATACCTAATGTCTGGGATACTCCCTGGGTTACTGTAGCCTTGAAAGCGAGGCCATTGACACTCTGTAAGCCTCGGGGAAGTCCGAATCTGGGAATTATTTCATGAACTAGTGCCTTTATTACCTCTTGGGCCTTTTCTGTCCTACAGGGGAAGGCCTCTGCCCAACCAGTGAAAGTATCTACCCAAACTAGTAGATACTGAAATCCCTGAGATTTGGGCATGTGGGTAAAATCGAGTTGTCAGTCTTCTCCTGGGTAATGCCTGTTCTTTGTTCTCCTGAAGGAGCTTGGCAATAAGGCAGGGGGTTATTGTTTTGGCACACTTCACAGGCCCTGACTCTCTGCTTGATAGTTCTGAAAAGGCCTGGTCCAGTAAATAATGATTTGGCCATCTGATGGGTGCTATTTATGCCTAAGTGAAAGGTTTGGTGAAGAGTTTTAAGTAATCTTCATTGTTTAGCTGCAGGCAAAAGTATTTTTCCTTCCTCGGTGGCTAGCCATCCTGAGAGGAGGAAACTATGTCCTCATGAGGTTCCCCATTCTATTTCTTCTTCTGAGTACTGGGGCCTGGTTTCCCAGAGGGGATTACTCCATTCTAGGGGTCCTTCTATAAGCATTTCTAATGGAAGGTCCTGCCTTGTGGCTCTTTTTGCTTCAATATCCACTTGGCGGTTCCCTTCTATTTCCCTTTCCTTTCTGATGACCCCGCAGTGTAAGACTGCCACCTCTTTAGGTTTCTGTACAGCCAATAATAATCTCCTAATGGCTTCCTGATGTTTGATAGGTGTTTCCTCGGAAGTTAGGAATTCCCTCTCTCTCCATATTGCTGCATGGGCATGGAGGACTAGGTAAGCATACTTAGAGTCTGTATATATATTTACCCTTTTTCCTTTTCCTAATTTTGGTGCCCGAGTGAGGGCTATTAGTTCAGACAGCTAAGCACTAGTTCCTGGAGTAAGGGGATTACTTTCAAGTATTTCATTATCACTGACCACTGCCTACCCCGTTTCTTGAAGTCTTTTTTCTACAAAGGAACTTTCGTCAGTATACAAGTTGAGGTCGGGATCAGTCAAGGGAACCTCTAAAAGGTCCCTTCGAGTGCCATAGTTTTGAGCAACTACCTGTTGACAGTTATGTTCTATCTTTTCTTTATTGTCTGGAAGAAATGTGGTTGGGTTAAGAATTGCCAGCTACTCGAGAGGCTGAGGCAGGAGAATGGCATGAACCTGGGAGATGGAGCTTGCAGTGAGCCGAGATCGTGCCAGTGGACTCCAGCCTGGGCGACAGAGTGAGACTCCATTTCAAAAAAAAAAAAAAGAGTTGCACAAGTGCACAGTCACAGCACTGACCCTTCAAGTAATAGAGCCTGATATTTAAGTAAACGGTTGTCTGACAGCCACAAGTCTCCTTTAGCAGTGAGTATGCCGTTTACATCATGAGATGTCCACACAGTAAGATCTCTTCCCTGTATTATTTTAACTGCTTCAGATACTAAGACTGCTACTGCCACCACTACCCATAAACAGTGAGGCCACCCTTTGCCACTACATCAATTTCCTTACTCAGGTATGCCACGGGTTGCAAGCTCATCCCTTGGACCTGTGTAAGGACTCCTAGAGCTATTCCTGTTTTTTTTGTTTTTGGTTTTTTTTTGTGTGACATATAAAGAAAAGTCTTGCCCCATTGGCAAGCTTAACACTGGGGCTTGGGTTAGGGCCTTCTTTAGGGCCTGGAAAGCTGCTTCTGCTTCAGGTGTCCTTCTTACTAAATGGGCATTGGCTTGAGTTTTTTTGAGACGGGTCTGGCCCAGCTCAGGCTGAGTGCAGGCTGGATCTCAGCTCACTGCAAGCTCCGGCCCTGGTTCCCCATTCTCCGCCTCACAGCCTCCCGAGAAGCTGGGACTACAGGCGCTCGCCACCGCCTCGCTATTTTTTGTATTTCTAGTAGAGACGGGTTTCACCGTGGTTAGCTACAGATGGTCTCATCTCCTGACTCCTGGGTGATCCGCTTCATCTCGCCTCCCAAAGTGCTGGGATTACAGGCTTGAGCCACCGCGCCCGGCCTTTCTGAGTTTTCTTAACCAGTGTATATAATGGCATGGCTATTTCGCTGTACCTGGGAACCCATATTCGGCAGAAACCTGTTATGTCAAGGAACCCTCTTAGTTGCTTTAGAGTTTTGGGATAAGGATAAGCCAGTATAGGCTGGATACGTTCCTCACTGAGGGCCCTGGTACCTTTGGATAATTTTAGCCCTAAGCATTTAACCTGCTGTGAGCAGAGCTGAGCCTTTGGTTTGGAAACCTTGTAGCCACAGGTAGCGAGGAAATTTAAGAGTGCTTGGGTGGCTTGATGGCACAAGGTTTCTGAACGGGTGGCGAAAAGTAAATCATCCGTGTACCGAAGGACAAGAGTGTCCAGGTATGAAAATTGGCTCAAGTGTTGGGCTAATGCCTGGCCAAACAGATGGGGGCTATCCCTGAACCCTTGGGGTAAAACAGTCCAGGTGAGTTGAGACGTTGGGTTCGAAGGATCTTCAAAGGCAAACAAGAATTGAGAGTCAGGATGTACAGGGATGCAGAAAAAGGCATCCTTAAGGTCCAGGACTGTAAACCACTCTGCTTCCTCTGGTATTTGGGAAAGCAGAACATAAGGGTTAGATACAGCTGGGTATAGAGGGACAACGGCCTCATTGATAGTCCTGAGATCTTGCACTAACCTCCACTGTCCATTGGGTTTCTGTACTCCTAATATTGGAGTATTGCAGGGGCTATTGCATGGTTTTACTAGGCCTTGGGCTTTTAGGTCCTTAACAGTCTTTTGGAGTCTTTATTGGGCCTCAGGTCTAAGGGGGTACTGCCTTTGGTAGGGAAAGGAGGCAGAATCTTTTGGTTTAACTTGAACAGGATGGGCATTCTTTGCTTGTCCATATTGTCCTTCTGTTGCCCAGACTTCAGGATTAATTTCTTCCTCAAACAGGGGACAACAAATGGATGTTCCTTCTCCTATGTTCAGTTGTACAATGGCCTCTGCTTTTGCTAGAATGTCTCTCCCTAACAAGGGAGTGACATTTCTAAACATGCTTTCAGAAATAATTAGAAAAGCATGTGAGAAGAGTAAAGTTCCCCAGTCACACCTTAGTGTCTGGGAGAAGTATCTAGTGACTGGCTGTCATAGGACTCCTCGGATAGTGACAGATCTGGAGCACAGTTGTCCGGGACAGGAGAGTAGGACTGAAAAGGCCACGCCAGTGTCCAGGAGACAGTTAACCTCCTGGTCCTCAATGGTCAAGCATACCTGGGGCTCTGTAAGGGTGATGGCATGGGCTGGCACTTGCCCTGGGCACCCTCAGTCCTGCTGCTGGACTTTTAGTGACTTCTGGCTCAGAGGACCTTCATCCCCTGGGGCAGTGGGCCTTCCAGTGATTCCCTTGACATAAGGGGCATGGATAAGGGTACAGCTTACTTCTACTTGGACAACCCTTTTTTAAAAGTGTCCTTGTAGACTGCACTGGAAGCAAGTCCTATTAGGCATTTGATTTGCCCAGCTTTTCCCTTTTCCAGAGCCTCCAAAGTCTGCTTGCCTGAGGGCCATGACTAAAGCGGTGGCCTTTTCTTATCCCGTTTGTCCCGTTCTGCCTGCTCCTCCTAATCTCTATTATAAAAAACCGAGGTTGCCAAGTTCAATAGGGTTCCTAAGTTTTGCTCTGGGCCTAAGGCGGACTTTTGAAGTGTTTTTCTAATGTCTGCAGCTGACTGGGTGATAAATTTACCTTTAAGATTTGTTGGCCTTCAGTAGAGTCAGGTGACAGGGAGGTATGCTTCCTCAGTAGCTTCCTTAGTCTCTCCAGAAAGGCAGTAGGATTTTCTTCCTTTCCCTGTGTTACAGTGGACATCACTGAATAATTCATAGGCTTCTTCCTAGTTTTCCTTAGTCCTTCTAGCACGCAACTTAGCAAATGTCTGCGGCACCAATCTCCATGTTCTGATTCTGTGTCCCAGTGAGGATCTACACTGGGAACTGCCTCCTGGCCTGTGGGGAACTGTTCTCTTTCCTCTGTTGTCATCCTGTCATTGACCTGACTGAGATACCAGAGATCGCCAAACTCTCAGGCTGCAGTTATGGCGGCACTTCTCTCATTTGGGGTTAGTGTCTGATCTAGCAGTAACGTTGTATCTCTCCATGTCAGATCACAGGATTGTCCTAACCCTTGTGAAACATCAATATAGTCCTCAGGGTTAGCTGATAATTTACCTAGGCCTATTTTAATTTGCTTTAAGTTTGAGAGAGAAAAAGGTACAGGCACTCTGGCTGGGCCGAATTCTCCTCCTCCCACTGCTTGGAGGGGGCATAATCGGGGAATATTGGCACTCTTGGGTTCACTGTTTACCCCTTTGACTATCTCCTTTTGGACCGTTTGGGTTGAAGGGGGGTCCTTATTAGTTGGGGAAGGAGTCAGGGGGGCGCTATGGTAGGGAGGTAGACTCTGAGGGCTTCCTGTAGGGCATAAATCACATTTTTACATAATTGCAAGTTGTCTCTTAATGAAAAGAAAGATTGTACATATGGCACTTCAATCCATTTGCCTTCTTTTCTACAAAAGAGGTCTAGTTGTAAGATGGTGTTATTAATTTATACTTCCCTCAGGAGGCCAGGTTTCTCCCCCTTGAAGAGGATATCGTGGCCAGGCAGTACTGCAGAAGAATATAAGTCGTTTCTTAGCGTCTGAGGGTCAAATTGGTCCCAATTCTAGGGGTGTTTTTGCCTTGGGGAGAACATTTCCCATCTGAAAAAAGAACATAGGGATGCCAGCACCCCTAGTCATTTTCCAATGAGCATTACTCCTAGAGCGTCCTCTATGGTCCTAATGCTTATTTCTTTCCAGGGTATGTAACCACCTGTGGACCTCTGCTTATCGGATTAGTTACACTCACCGATGTAGCAGTCCTGCACCCCTTTTCCCACCTTATTTGACCACAAAGAAAGTGGTCCAGGCTGCTGGATTCCAGTGGTCCTTTACCAGAGTACCCAACATTGCCTTTGTGCTCAGGGGTGAGTCCTAGAGCTGGGCTGGGTTCCTGAGTATTTCATAACAACCCAGCTGCCCCATCAAGATGCATTCCCATAAACAGTTCTGATGGAAATTCATTTCAGAAAGGGTGTAGGTAACTTTTTGAGTCAAGGTTGAGATAGTCTTTTTGATTTTATAAGTACTTTAAGGCTTGGCTGAGTGCCAACAGCTCGCACTTTTGAGCAGACCAATTATTAGGCAATTTTTCTAACTCTGCTTCCACAGGAGTCTCCGTATCAATTACTGAATACCCATTGTGGTTTTTTTCCTCAATCACCTGGGAGGAACCATCTATGGTCCTGTCCTGAAGGGAGTTCCTCCTAGGTCTGGTTGGACCTCTGTATGGTAAATAAGATTTAAATCCCCTGTTAGGAAATCTGCTGGGTTAAGGGAATTATCAGTGGTTGGTATTAAATTACCTTTTTCTAACAGAATAGCCCCACACTTTAAGATTTTTGAGTTAGTAAGCTACCTTTTTGCTTTTTTGACTTAGAATAATTCTGAGCTGGTGCGGTATGCTCACAACGAGGTTTCCTCTAAAAGTTACTTTTTTACTTTCTTTTGTTAGCAGAGCAGTTGCCGCTACAGATTGAATGCATCTGCTGGTTACTGGGTTAAGGATTTTTGATAGGAAAGCTATGGGTTGTCAGTGCTCTCAGCGTTTTTAGGTTATGCCCTTGTTTACAGTGAGAACAAGGTAGTATTGGAGTGTTATAGGGTAACGGAGAGGACCTTCATTATCAGTTGTAGGTTTTAAATTTACCCTGGCTTTTAAAGGAATAGGGCACTTTTTTTTTTTTTTTTTTTTTTACTATTTCTATCTTTTTCTCTTTGACTTCCTTGTTATCTCTCTCTCTCTCCTCCGTGCCTCTCTCTCCTCCATGTGTGTGTCTCTCTCTCCTCTGTGTTTCTCTCTCTCTCTCTTCTGTCTCTCTCTCTCTCCTCTTCTTAGCCATTACAAACTTGGGGCCCTGGCAAGGGTGGTGGGGAATGGGTACCACATAACTGCCCATGTTGAGAGCTGTATACCTAAATCGGGAGGGACACCAGGGATAAGACTCCCTGGGTTTATAGCCTAGATGCCTAAGGATGCAGCATAGAGCTTCCTTAGATCCCTTTGGAGATACAACTTGCTAGAGGGAAATGAAAGCCTGGACCATTACTACCTAAGAGGCAGGGATCAGAGGAAGTAGATTCAGAGGTAAGGAGAATTTTGGGGCTACACTTTCAAGAAAGTTGTGGTGGGGACCCAGGAGGTATGGGTCAGAAGAAAAGGTAGGGGTGCACTCATGGGTGACTGTCAAATAGACTTCTGGCTGCGCCATGATCTCAACTGGCTAATGCCGGGAGTTCAGGACGACAGCTTTCTGCCTCTAGTCGGCCCTCGGCTTCCCCAAGAAAATTGAAAGTGGAAGCTTGCTCCAGGCAGACCAACGTTCCCATCCCAGAAGGATTGGGGGTTGTTAGAAAGCCCTTCCCCAGATAGCCTCACAACAGAGTCTTAAGTCTGGTGGCCACAATAATCATTTTTAACCGGCCGACATGTGCCTGGTATTCTCCTCCAAATTCTAAGGAAGGATATGACAGAATAGCAAGTGAAAGTGGTCCAATATTACTCACCGCTTTGGGGGTCCCTTTGTGGTCGCCAAAAGGTTATGGTGGGGGCCAGGAGTCCTTGCTCCCAGAGCTTCGAAGATGGTGGCAAGCCTCGTGTTTTCTGACCTGGTGTTCTCGGCCTCACGGATTCCAAGGAATGGAATCTGGGGCCATGCGGTGAGGGTTATAGCTCTATTAGAAGCTGTGGGTCATGGAAGAGAACCATGGAACCCACTGACTAGTGTTCAGCTCAATTAGGACGAACCTGGACACTTAGCCATGCAGAAACAATAGCAAGCCTTTAGCCCTATCGGGGGTGGCAATGAGCACCTTGCTGGATCAGGAGCACAGCGGACACCCTGCCGGATCCAGAGGGATGGCATGGACGGCCCTAACAAACACGGACTAGAAGAGAGTGCAATTGCAAAATTTAATAGAGTGAAAACAGAGCTCCCATACAAAGGGAGGGGACCCAAAGAGGGTAGCTGTTGTTGGCTCCAATGCCTGGGTTTATATCCCGATCATTGTCCCTCCTGCTGTGCTCTCAGGCAATAGATGATTGGCTATTTCTTTACCTCCTGTTTTTGTCTAATTAGCATTTTAGTGAGCTCTCTTTATTACCTGATTGGTGGGGTGTGAGTTAAGTTGCAAGCCCTGTGCTTAACAGTGGATGTGGTCACCTTCCCAGCTAGATTTAGGGATTCTTAGTCGGCCTAGGAAATCCAGCAGGTCCTGTCTCTCAAAATGAACAGATTAAATGTCCTGCCATTAGGAGGAAGGGTGGAGAGCTGTAAAAAAAATTTTTTTCATTGAGTTACAGAAAATAAAACTGCAGTTTTGCCCACCTGAGTTTGTTCATTGTGGAAGTTTGTGCCTGTTATGCGTGTAAGGCCAAATGCCTCTGCACCAGCCTCTACCATCATAGAAGTGATTGCTACCCTCACTGGTTTTCAACTTCAAGAATTGGCCGGGTGCAGTGGCTCACACCTAGCACTTTGGGAGGCCGAGGCAGGTTGACTGCCTGAGCTCAGGAATTTGACGCCAGCCTGGGCAACACGGTGAAACCCCATCTCTACTAAAATACAAAAAATTAGCCGGTATGGTGCTGTGCACCTGTAATCCTAGCTACTCGGGAGGCTGAGGCAGGAGAATTGCTAGAACCCAGGAGGTGGAGGTTGCAGTGAGCCAAGATCACGCCACTGTGATCCAGCCTGGGCAACAGCGTAAGACTCCATCTCTTTAAAAAAAAAAAAAAAAAAAAAGAATCAAGACCACTATTTTCCAATCAATTTCTTTATCACCTTCATGAGTTTTGCCATATTTGCTTTCCTCTGGGGTATTGTACATTATTTACTATTTTTCAACTCCCTTTTATAATTTAAAAATGAAATAGCCTTTATTCTAAGCAATTGAAGGACTTGTTATATAAATATAGATATTTCCCAATGCATGTCAAAATTAATATGAAACTACCTTTTCTTCCCTTCCTTCCTCCCTCCCTCCCTTCCTTCCTTCCTGTCTTTCTTTCTGAGATTGGCTGGCGCTCATCTTGTTTCTGGGGCTGGTCTTCAACTCCTGAGGGCAAGCAATTAGCCTGCCTCCCACAACAAAGAGATATTAAGTGTTTTGTTTTTGTTTTTAAAATGTGCCGTGAGCGTGAACTCGGGAGGCGGAGTTTGCAGTGAGCCGAGATCGCGCCACTGCACTCCAGGCCTGGGCGACAGAGCGAGACTCCTGTCTCAAAAAAAAAAAAAAAAAAAAAAAATCCCGGAGGCTTGGGTGGGAGCGTCATTGCTGTATGTTTTCAGCATCAGCTTTTCTGGGCCACTTTATTGTTATCATATGTATGTATTACCAGGAGACAATTTTTTTTTTCTTTTTAAATTACGAAATAGGGCACCCGGGGCTCTGGCTTGAGGCCTTGCAGTCGTCTCTGGGTGCAGGAGGAGCAGGAGAACAATGGGCCTCTGCTGACCCCTGCTGGCCGCAGTGCCTCCCACCCGCCCTGGTCTCCACAGGACGGGGGTCTTGCGCCACCACCTCCATCCCCAGAAACAGCCATCCTTCCTCCTCTGCCCCTAGAAGGCCTCTGTCAGCCACTGCAGTGTGCTCTGGACATGGGGTCTGGGGCCTGGTTGGGAGACCCTTGTGCTCCGGAAGGCGCTGAGGCTCTGGGCTGCATTTGTGTCCCCTCCAGCCCTGTCTACATTGAGTGGGTGGGGTTTGAGTCCTGGGATCAGAGTGTCCACCAGCTCTAGATAAAACCCGACTTTGGGAGGCCAAGGTGGGAGGATAACCTGAGGTCAGGAGTTCGAGGCCAGTCTGACCAACGTGGTTAAGCCCTGTGTCTACTAAAAATACAAAAATTAGCTGGGCATGGTGGTGGGTGCCTGTAGTCCAAGCTACTTGGGAGGCTGAGGCAGGAGAATCGCTTGAACCCCGGGGGGCGGAGATTGCAGTGAGCCAAGGTTACGCCACTGCACTCCAGCCTGGGTGACAGAGTGAGACTCTGTCTCAAAAATAAATAAAATAAAATAAAATAGGTAAAACCCAGAGATTTTTGGAGATTCAAACTCTTCTCCCAGGGACTCAGATTCTCTGAGCTATAGGTCACCAGGGCAGAGCTTTCCTGAGCGCGGGGGCAGAAGAATGTAGCACATAGAGGAGTCTAACGTGCCAGGACTGAACTGGGAGTGGGCAATGGAAATCACGGAGGATGGAGCCCTTTGGAGCATTAGGGAAGAAGGAGGAAGGGAGGGAACCCAGATGTCTGGGCAACCTCTGCAGAGGAGGCACCTTCTTTTCTTACTTGGAAAGACCTGGATCAAGGGCCATGTGACACGTATTCTCCAGATCTGCACCATATAGGGCAGGGGTGGAACACACTCGTTTTTGGATTAGCTCCATGACCCAGGCCAAGTCACCTGAGTCTCAGTTTCCTCCTCTATAAAATGGAGAGTCACGATTGCCAGGGGGCAGAACTCCTAACTGAAACCAGCAGAGACAAAACGGACCATGAGATGACGGGTGCAATGCAGGACAGGGTTAACAACTAAATAGGAAGGGGCGGGGTGCTCTGCCACTGGGAAGGATACCCTCTCTCCACCTCCCTTATGAGGGAGTGAATCTCACAGCTCACTCTGCACTGGCTCCCTCCTGTGGAGAGACCGGGGATAGGAAGGAGACAGCCAGTAAGTTCCTCGGCTTTCTCCCCTCAACAGAATCGTCCAAAGTTCAGCGCACAGGACCTGTCTGGGTCACCTACATGACATAGAAAAGAGCTATGTTTCCTTGTGCAACTGTGAACAGCTCAGAAATGCAACTAGCTTCTATTTGCTTTCCTTCCTTTTCTGCCTCATTTCCTTTTTTTTTTTCCTGACTC
This sequence comes from Papio anubis, assembly GCF_008728515.1. NCBI lineage: Eukaryota > Metazoa > Chordata > Mammalia > Primates > Cercopithecidae > Papio > Papio anubis. The sequence goes on along the minus strand of NC_044982.1, from coordinate 110,835,435 downwards.
TTGTGCCCTAGAATTCCACTTCCAGTAAAGCCTTAGGACATAAGCTTTGCCTTGGGCTCTGTTTTCTAGAGCATCTGGGATGAGATAGACGCTTAGAAGCTGTTTGACCTTGGATACATGACTTAACCTCTCTGTGCTTTAGTTTTCTCATTTGTAAAATGGAGTCATAATGATTCCTAGCTCATGAGGTTGCAGTGAGTTAAGTCTACTGAAGGTACTTAGAGCAGTAGGTAAGCATTAAGTTAGAATTCATTGTCGGGTGCAGTAGCTCACACCTGTAATCCTGGCACTTTGGGAGGCCTGGCACTTCCTTGAGTCCAGGAACTTGAGACCAGCCTAGGCAGCATAGTGAGACCTCGCTTCTACCAAAAAAAAAAAAAAAAAAAAATTAGTTGGGCATGGTTTCATGTGCCAATAATCCCAGCTACTCAGGAGGTTGAAAGAAGAAGGATTGCTTGAGCCTGGGAGTTTTAGGCTGCAGTGAGCCAAGACTGTGCCACTGCACTCAGCCTGGATGACAGAGTAAGACCCCATTTCAAAAAAAAAAAAAAGGAAAAGAAAAAGAAAAGAAAGAAAAGAAAAAAAAAAAGTATTCACTGTTTTTAGTACCCTGGGGCCTGAGAATGTTCTGGACATCGGGACAGAGGCAGCTCATCGGGAAAAAAATGGAGATTTGAATGACTTTCTCCAGGGTTCTCATCAATGACAGAGCCATGCAGCTACCCAGGCTGCACCTCCCATGCTGGCTGCCCCTGACCTTGGGGCAGTGGCCTGAGGCTGGGGAAGGAACACTGGATTGAGAGTCAACAGGACTTGGTTCCAGCTTGCATGACCCTGGGGGAGGCCTCCACATCTCAGAAGCCCAGTCTCCTCACCTGCAAATGACTACATTGATTGAACACAAACCCAGTGAGCACTTAGCCCAGATGGGATCTGTGAATATCACACCTGGAAGGGCTTAGAGACAATTCTAGCCTTCTGCCTTCCTTTTACACATGAGAAAACTGGGGCCCTGAGAGAGGAAATAACTTGGCCAGGGCGAGGGAGAGGGCTTGTGGATTAGACAGGGACAGAGGAGGTGTGGCAGGGGGAGGGGATATGCAAATTCCTTTCTCAGCGCCTGAGAGCTGGCCTGGGAACACCTGGGAATAGCTTCCTCTGGCACAGACACCCAACATCAGGAACCTCAGAAAGCAGTATCTTTTCTGAGTCTGGGGACCCCTCCAGCCTCTGCCTGGGGCAGCGGATGTGGCTAGAAATGGGGAGCCAAGGCCCAGGAGTCCTGGCAAATGGCCCAGACAGCCAGAAGCCAGGGCCAGCACAGGCTGGGGCAGATCAGTGCTGCTCACTGAGGGGCTGAACAGCCAAACATGGAGAACTTGATCCCCTGCTCAAACCCCATGTCTTAATGACAGACTTCTAAGGCCAGGAAATGGGAGGCTAGGGGAGCATCTTCAGCTGAGCCAGGATGGGGCCCTCTGAGATTCTAGCTGAGTGTTCCCCTCACCCTCCTTGTTGATGTCCAGAGAGCAATTGCTGGGAAGAAAGGAGTGTCCAGGTGAGTTTGCACTCAGGTGTGAGAGCTGCTTCCTGGACTTCCAAAACAAAGGAGGAGAGGGGAAGGAGGTGACACTGGTGTCCAGAGCCATGCCAGACATTCACCTCCAAGGCTTCATGTGTGCTTCATGACAGTCCTGCCAGGAGGCATTATTATAACCCTCCATTGTGCAAACAGGGACACTGAGAGGGCTGGGGCATGCCAATGTCCCGTAGTAAGTCAGTTTCAGAACCTACACAGGCTGATTTCTGACCCAGGCCTCTACCTCCAGGGCCAAGGGTGGGGCAGGAGCTCAGAGGAGGGCTGTGCAGCCGTAGGGTGATGAGTGCATGGTGGTTGCATTGACCGTGGGAATGGGGCTTTCTCTGCTTGTTCTCGAGGAGCCCAGAGGAACTCATTGTGCAGGGCACAGTTACAGCTGAATGAATTCGTGCTCTTTTCTGTCATGTTACCCAAGGCTCTAAAAAAGCTTTTTTTTTTTTTTTTTTCCCTTTTCCCAAACAGGAATCTGATCACTTCAATAGACCACCCTTGCCTGGTAGGACTTTGGGAGCTTCATTCTTTATGAGGGTCTCTCTCAGGCAGAACCCAGACAGACCTTGCCCCCACTCCCAGGAAGGTAGAGCAAAACCCTTATCACAGGTGGGAGAAGAGCGGCCATCCTGGCTGCTTGGGAACAGCTGGGGTCAGCTTTGATCAGCCCTCTCTGCGGACTCAGGAGGGTCCTTGGCAAGAAGAGTCGTCCCATCCCCAGGAACCATCAGCATCTCTAACTGACGTCCTTCAGGGCCTCACCACCTCGGTTAAAGAGCATTCACACTGCAGGGCCATGGAGGCTGAAGAGAGCGACACAGAGAGAGAGAGGGGGTGGGGAGAGCCCTTGAGTTGCTACTGTTGAGGGCTAGGCCCAGGTAGAGATGGCAGACGCCCCACTGCCTCCTCCCACTCCAACTTCCCACATTTATCTCCTCTGGGAAGCCTTTCTAGACACCCCTGCATCCCCCAACTTCCTCACATAGTCCATGGAGACCCCCTCACTGCCTGCTACTCTCAGCTAAACTGCCACTTCTGCTCAGCTTGGGGCCACAGGAGCCTGGCTTCTCTGCTGACCTCGTGGTCTGACCACACTCAGATAGATGAGCATGAATAAATGTGACCATGCATCCATCTCTCCATCCCTCCAACACAAATTAACAAGCACCTATGATTTGCAGGGAACACCTTGGGGGCACAGGGATGAATAATACAGGTGTACTTATAAGCAGTTACTAGGAACTCCAGCTAGGAAGTGAGCCTTAGACATCAACAGCGAATGAAACAATACTGTTTTGTAAATCAAGTTTTTCTTGTGTCCCAGGCTCTGTGCTAAAGCATTTTATACACATTCTCTCATTCAATCCTCATGCAACCTTATCAAAACTACTATTATCATTTTTTATAGACCAGGACACTAAGACACACAGATATTAACTTGCCTAAGGTGGCCACAGGGGCAGCAAATGACAGAGCCAGGCTTTGCACCCAAGCACCACCACCTGTCAGAGCCACCAGCCGTGTGTGGGACTGAGAAGAGGCCACTCTCACCAGCAGGATTGGGAGTGGCTTCCTGGTGAAGGTGACTTGTCAGTGGTGCCAAGACTGAAGGCACTGAGTTTTGGGCCATGATAATTCTAGCTTTGATCAGCCCTCTCTGCGGACTCAGGAGAAAAGGTAGAAAAGTGCAAGGCACATAGAGTGACTAAGGAGGACAGTGCCAGGCCAGGAGAGGAGGGTGTAGACCTGGATTGAGTGGAGGGAAACGCAGTTTCATAGGCTTGAGGCCTTGCTGCCAGGCTGAAGTTTGGGGCTTGTGGTAGGCAGAATTATGGCCCCAAAGATGTCCATGTTTGGCTGGGTGCAGTGGCTCACACCTGTAATCCCAGCACTTTGGGAGGCCAGGGTGGGAAGATTGATTGAGCCCAGGAATTAAAGACCAGGCGGGGAAATATAGTGAGACCCTGTCTTAACAAAAAAATTTGAAAAGAAAATGAGCTGGGTGTGATAGCGCACACCTGTAGTCCCAGGTATTTGGAAGGGTGAGGTGGGAGGATCGCTTGAGCCACGGTCACCCCACTGCACTCCAGCCTGGGTGATAGAGTGAGACCCTGTCTCAAAAAAAAAAAAAAAAAAAAAAAAAAGAGAAAGAAAGGAAAAGAAGAAACTCGAGCATGTGTTAGCTTGTGTCAAAAGAGATTTTGCAGGTATGATTAAAGATTTTGATACGGGAAGAGTATCCTAGATTGTCAGTGGGGCACAAGGTAATCACTAGAGTCCTTACAAAACAGAGGCAGGAGGCTCAGAGTGAGAGAAGATGTGACAATGAACACAGAGTTAGAGAGGGAGATTTGGAGATGCCACATTGCTGACTTTAAAGATGGAGAAGAGTGACTGGGCACGGTGGCTCACGCCTCTAATCCCAGCACTTTGGAGGCTGAGGTGGGCACATCATTTGAGGTCAGGAGTTCGAGACCAGCCTGACCAACATGGTGAAACCCTGTCTCTACTAAAAATTCAAAGAAAATTAGCTGGGTGTGGTGATGCACTCCTGTAATCTCGGCTACTTGGGAGGCTGAGACAGGAGAATCACTTGAAGTTGGGAGGCAGAGGTTTCAGTGAGACCAGACCGCATCACTGCACTCCAACCTGGGTGACAGAGCGAGACTCCACCTCGAAGGGAGGGAGGGAGGGAGGGAAGGAAGGAAGAAGGGAAGGAAGAAAGGAAGGAAGGAATGAAGGAAGGAAGGAAGGGAGGGAGGGAGGGAGGGAGGGAGGGAGGGAGGGAGGAGGCCATAAGCCAAGGAATGCAGGTGGCTTCTAGAAGCTGAAAAAGCAAGGAGACAGATTATCTATCCCCTAGATCCTACAGGAGGAACACAGCCCTGTGAACACCTTGATTTTTAGCTCAACGAGACTTGCTTTGGATTTCTGACCTGTGTGATAAGTGTGTGTTGTTTCAAACCACTAAGTGTGGTCATTTGCTAGAGCAGTTACAGGAAATTAACACAGCACTTTTACCTGAGCACCATGTGGGCAATGGGGCTTCAAGCAACATTGTACGACTGGCATTTTAGAAAGTTGGATTCAAATATTTACCAAGCTTTCTACATGCCAGGACCATGCTAGGCCAAGGGGAGAGAGTGCAAAAGAGAGGTGCAGCCCCTGCCTTGGGTGGGGCTATAGCATCATTGGAGGCCACTCCAACTGCCACGCTGGATAGAGGACGGTGCAGGATGAGCAGATTATCACTAACTGGCAGCCTGAACAGAAGCAGTTCCTAACCAGCAGCTGCAGAGCTTTTGTTTATAATTGAGAAAAGACTTATCTGAAGGGCTCAGAGGCGAGCACTTTTCAACAGCTGTGCCAGAGCCAGCCCAGCAGCCACGTGGCTACAGCAAATTTATGCTATGGCTGTCCACTGCCCCTTCTCAGCAGGGCTGCCTGAGGGTCTCGTAGGAGTGAGGGGTGGGGGGCCACCTGGGGTTTCTCAGAGCACCAAGCAGGATTCTCCACTGGTGGGAGGAGTGTGCTGGGAGAAGGTAAGAGGCGCCACCCCCAGCCCATACCCAAGTTCCACTCCCAGGAGTATATCCAAGAGAAGTATAAACATACATGTGCTAAAATATACACCCTAGAATGTTTGTGGCAGAGCCATAATAGCCTCAAACTAGAAGCAACCCCAATGTCCACCAAGAGGAGAACGGGTGGCTAAAGTGTGGTATGTTCCTACAAGGGAACGCTGAACAGCAATGAGAATGAATGAGCCATCGTGAAACCCAGCAACATTGATAATTCTCACCAACTTGATATTGAACAAATGAAGCCAGATACAAAAGATCTATTACATGGCTCCGTGTACTTATTGTTCACAAAGAGGCAAACTGAATCTGCCTGCTGGAAGTCGGGATAGGGTTCCCCTGGGGTGGTGGAGGGCATAGTGATTGGGAGATGGCACGGGGCTTCTGGAGTGCCGGCAATGTTTTCTTTCTGATTCAGGGCAGGGGTTAAATAGGAGTGTCTGCTTTGTAATAATTTATTGTACAACACACGTATGGATTGTGCATTTTCTTTGGGTACCTTATATTGTGATAAGTTTATTTTTTAAATCACTAATGAATGTACTACAGTGTTGGGGGTTATTTTGGTGGCTATGTGATGTAGGAGGCATTGGCTTAGTGTTAGAAGGCCCAGGTTCTAGCCTTAATGTGCCTGGACTATGATGCTGTGCACACTGGGTAAGTTGTGGCCCGTTTCTGGGTCTCAGTTTCCTCTATCCATGAATTGGAAGGGCGTATATGTGAGTTATACGATTTTTGCAGAAATTCAGCAGAATGCTGGAACTGTAGCTAACCTAAGTCCTTATTTTAAAGAGAAAGACAGAAAGAGAGAGAGCCCAGGACTTTGTTGGAACTGGAGACGTTTTCCTGCTTCCTTGTTAGAGTGGTCATGCGATGATTTGGCTCCATTACTAATGGCCCAGTTATCTGACCTTGGCCTCAGAGACAGGTGTGTGGTGGACTGGAAAGAACATGGTGGGCTTGGGAGCACTCAGTCCAGGTTAGAATTCTGGCAAGGTCCTCATTTTAGTTGTTGGTGAACTTGGGCAAGTTAGTGCACCTCCCGCACTCTTCCTTCTGTTACTAGTAAAGTGCAGGCGGCCAAGCCCACCCTACTGGACGGATGGGAAGATGAAGTGAAAAGTGCCCCCAGCTGTTGGAAGCAGGGAGCCCTGGGAAAGCAGACCCCACCTTTACAGGTCACAGGGACCGTATCCTGAGAGCCTCACCTGACTGCAGGGGGCCTCAGGCCTGTCCCTGCCCATGAGGCCCAGAGAGTGGGGGTTGGGGAGGGATTGCAGCATGAGGGGGCTGCTCTATGGCCCTCTGGCGAGGGGCCTGGGCTAATGCCCTGGGGGCCTGTCATCCCTCCCATGTGGTTTCCCACTGCCTCGCGTGAACAGCAGGTGCCAGGAGAGCCTTGCTGAGCTGAATGGAGGTCCAGCCTTTCACACTGCGCTCAGCTCAGTATGAGAGGACACGGGAAATGGGTAAGGATCTTGACACATGAGAAACAGCTGGATAAACTGCTGGAGTTGAAGCCAAGTCGCTCGGAGAAGCGCCTCTCTCGTCCACAGGGGCCACGGGCCATGCTTTTGCAAATCCAATGGGCTCTCTGGATTTTCTGGTCTTTTGTGTGGAGGCTAGTGTTTCTTCATCTCTGATTTGTTTTCAGAGAATCCAAATCCGCTTATTTTAAATGGTTTTCTTTTCTAACTATATAAGGCACATATGTTCCTGCAAAAAAAAAATTGAAACGCATAGAAAAGCAAAATAAGAAATAAGGCTGGGTGTGGTGGCTCATGCCTGTAATCCCAGCACTTTGGGAGGCTGAGGTGGGTGGATCACCTGAGAGCAGGAGTTCGAGACCAGCCTGGCCAACATGGCGAAACCCCACTTCTACTAAAAATACAAAAATTAGCTAGGTGTGGTGGTGTGTGCCTGTAATCCCAGCTACTCGGGAGGCTGAGGCAGGAGAATCACTTGAACTGGGGAAGCAGAGGTTGCAGTGAGCCAAGATTGTGCCATTGCACTCCAGACTGGGCGACAGAGCAAGACTCCATCTCATGAAAAAAAAAAAGAAAAACAAAGTAAGACTGGCCAGGTGCAATGATTCACGCTTGTAATCTCAATACTTTGGGAAGCCAAGGTGGGAGGGTAGTATGAGTCCAGGAGTTCGAGACCAGCCTGGGCAACATGGCAAGACGCTGTCTCTACAAAAAAATTTTTTAAAAATTAGCTAGGTAGGGTGAAGCAAGACTTCAGTCCCAGCTACTAGGGAAGCTGAGGCGATAGGATCACTTGAGTCTGGGAGGTTGAGGCTGCAGTAAGTCATGACCGCACCACTGCACTCCAGCCTGGGTGACAGACCAAGACCTGTTTCAAAAGAAAAGGAAAGAAGACTCACTCATCATTTCATCATCTGGAGATCGCTATTGTTAACATTTTTGTGTATATCCTTCAGATTTATATATGTGATCACCAGGTATATTTGATCAGCCAGGGTGTTTGGTTGCAGGCAACAGAAACTGGCTCTGGCTAGCTACATTAGTTAAGGCAGAATTGGCTGCTGTACTAGGAAAATCTCCAAATAACAGTCGCTTTATATAACACAAATGTATTTCTTGCTCACATAAAGCCCAACACAGTGGTTCCTGCTGGGTAGAGGGGATGGAGGCAGCTCTGGATCACAGTCACTCAGTACAGGACCCAGGCCAAGGGTGGCCCCACCCATTCAATGCCTGGCTTCCTAGGTGAACAGCCAACATGCAGCTAGCAGGTGGGGGAAGAGAGCATGCAGAGGATTCTGCAGACCTGAAGGGTGTCCGTACTGTTCCTTTTCTTTCCATTGGCCAGAATTCAGCCACTTAGCCATACCTAACAGAAAGGCTGTTGGAGGACTCGCAGAATCGACAGGAGGTTGGGGCACCAGGCTTGAGATTGAGCAGTTTCGAGGGAGCTCCAGGGAGTCAGGAAGCAGGAAGCAATACACATGGTGACCACCTCGTCGGCCAGGCAGGGCCCACCTGTCACCCCCAGCCCCACCACAGCTGCCAAGAATCGCCTTCAATTCCTCTTGGCTCCTCCAATTCCTCTTGGTGTCACTCTCTCGGGATTCAGTGTTCTATAAGAACGCATCTATCTTGTTAGGAATCCCCAGATCATGCCCTCATCCCTGGCTGCACCAGGACCAGGAGAGGCTGGATCTGGTCCCTGAACCTTGTCATGGGAGGCAGGCATTTCCTGTGGCTGGGCTTACCCCTCTCCCTCCCCAGGAGAGATAATTTCCCTTTTCTTCTGGTTTTATTGCAGTAGAATTGACCAAAAAATGTATATATATTTAAGGTGTACAATGTGATAATTTGATATATGTATACACTGTAAAGTGATTGCCACAATCAAGCTAATGAACACATCCATCCCCTCACATAGTTACTTTGTGTGTGTGTGGTGAGGACACTTAAGATCTACTCTTAGCAAATTTCAAGTATGCAACACGCTATTATTAACTATAGTCACCATTCTGTTCCTTAGATCCCCAAAACTTATTCCTCTTACAGCTGAAGCTTTGTACCCTTTGACCAACATCTCCCTTTTCCCGCCCCCCACCCCTCACCCCGGCAACCACCATTCTACTCTCTGCTATGAGTATGACTTTTTAAGATTCCACATATAAGTGAGTTAAAGCAGTGGTTGTCAATACCGACAAAGAGACAATTTTCTGAGGGCCTGTTGAGAAAGAGCATTGGTTCTGGACAGTCAAAAATAACAATGTTTTCTATTATCTCACTATACTGTGTTATTGGGCCTGGGATCCTGCCCATTCTGCCAGTGCCCCCACCCACCCATGCACCTGCTGAGTGGCCACAGCCGTCCTGGGTTTCTACAGCCACAGGGAGAAGTCAGAGCGCCTGGGAAATGGAATTGCCCAGAAGCCTCATGGAAAGGAGCCATGTGGAGTCCAAGGTGGCTCAAAGCTGTAATGTCCCACTTAACAAGGTTTCCATGTTAAGCCCTCAAATACACCAGGACGATTTGCCCAGCCCTCTCAATCACCAACGCAACCCATGACCAACAAAAAGCTGTGAGAGGAATAGGAAGAGAAAGCCTACAAATGCAAATTTCAGTTTGGAGGTGTTTTGTCTTTTTTTTTTTTTTTTTTTTGGTAGAGGCAGGGTCTTACTATGTTGCCCAGGCTGGTCTTGAAGTCCTAGCCTCAAGCAATCCTCCTGCCTTGGCCTCCCAAAGTGCTGAGATTATAGGTGTGAGTCACTATGCCTGGCCTGAGGTGTTTTGTCTTTAGGGAACCTCATTCCATGATTAACCGGGTCCTTGACACACTCCGAATCACTGTTTGAAACAATAAGTGCGCAAAAAGATACTCAACATTGTTGGTTCCTAGGAAAATGCAAATTTAAAAACATGAGATATGACTACACATTCACCAGAAACGAGCAGAATTAAAGACAGATGACCTGGTCCAGTGGCTCACACCTGTAATCCCAGCATTTTGGAAGGCCGAGGCAGGAGGACTGCACAAGCCCAGGAGTTCAAGTCCAGCCTGGGCAACACAGGGAGACCCCATCTGTAAAAAAAAAAAAAGAAAAAAAAAGGCCAGGTGTGATGGCTCACGCCTGTAATTCCAACACTTAGGGAGGCTGAGGCAGGCAGGTCACTTGAGGTCAGGAGTTTAAGACCAGCCTGGCCAACATGGTGAAACCCTGTCTCTATTAAAAATACAAAAATTAGCCAGGCTTGGTGGTGCACGCCTGTAATCTCAACTACTCAGGAGGCTGAGGCACGAGAACTGCTTGAACCCAGGCAGAAGTTGCAGTGAGCCAAGATCGCACCATGGCACTCCAGCCTGGGTGACAAAGCAAGACTCATTCTCAAAAAAAAGAAAAAACAAATTATCCAGGCATGGCGCATGCACCTGTGGTCCCAGTTACTTGAGAGGCTGAGGCAGGAGGATTACACTAGCCCAGTAGTTCAAGACCAGCCTGGGCAACATAGCAAGATCCCATCTCTAAAAAAACAATTATCCAGGCATGGTGGCATGCACCTGTGTTCCCAGTTACTTGAGAGGCTGAGGTGGGAGGATAACTTAAGCCTGGGAGATGGAGGCTGCAGTGATCCGTGATGATGCCACTGCATCCCAGCCTGGGTGACAGAATGAGGCCTTGTCTTAATAAATAATCTCGATAAATAAATAAATAAAAGATACTCTATAGTGCTGCCAAATATTCAGAGCAACTGGAACTCATCTACATTGCATACATATTCCATTGTATACAATGCAATAACCATTTTGAAAAACTGCTTAGCAGTTGTGAAATAAGAAGAAATACACATATTGGTTTCTGCCCCCAGTTCCTGGCACAGAACTACTAAAACTCTTGTAATTTCCTTAGGAAAACAGGAGTGCTAGGAGGATCTTTTGTTCTAATATTTAGTCTTTGACCCAGATTTCTAACACAGAGTTCCTATATCCCTGGGAATGTCCTGGGAGATAGGACCATCTTTTGTTCTAATAAGGTGACTCCTGGTGGGGTCCTGAATAGCCTCAAGATGAGAACTGGTTGCCCGGGGAACCAACCGTGTGATTAAAGAATTGGAACTCGGCCAGTGTGGTGGCCCATTCCTATAACCCAGCATTTTGGGAGGCTGAGGTGGGAGGATTGCTTGAGCACAGGAGTTCAAGACCAACCTGGGCAACGTAGTGAGTGAGACCTTGTCTCTACTAAAAGTAAAAAATTGGCTGTGTATGGTGGCATGCACCTCTAGTCCCAGCTGCTCAGGAGGCTGAGGCAGGAGGATCACCTGAGCCTGGGAGTTTGAGGTTGCAATAACTGTGATTGAGCCACTGCACTCAAGTCTGGGCAACAGAGCAAGACTCTGTCTCACAAAAAAAAAAAAAAAAGAGGAACTCCCAGCCCTGCCTCCCTGACCACCCTGGTGGAGGAGAGAAGGGCTGGAGATTGAGTTAATCACTGAGGCCAACGATGTAATCCATCATACCTATGTAATTAAGCCTCCATAACAGCTCAAATGGACAGGGTGCAGAGGAGCTTCCAGAGAGCTGAACACATGGAGGTTCCTGGAGTGGTGCATGCAGGGAGGGCATGGAAGCTCCGCCTACAGGCCTCGCCCCGTGCATCTCTTCCACCTGGCTGTTCATCTGCATTCTTTGTAACAGCCTGTATAATAAACCGGTAAACATAACTAAAGTGTTTCCAGAGTTCTGTGAGCTCTCTAGCAAATTAATTGAACCCAAGGAGGGGATTGTGGAAACCCCAATTCATAGCAGGCCAGAGGCACAGGTTGTGATTGGCATCTAAAGTGGGAGGGCATGTAAAGTCTTGTGATACTGACCTGTGGGGTCTGAAGGCTATCTCCAGGCAGGCAGAGTCAGAATTGAGGAGAGTTAGAGGACACCCCGCTGATGTCCACTGTAGAACAGCTTGCTTGCTTGTCAGTGAGGCAAGACCTCATGCAGCAGTAACACAGACACCTATTCTGTGACCTGGTAAATCCACTCTCAGGTATGAGAGTGGATGAGACATGAAACCACACATTCACACAAAGATTCACGCAAGCGGCTTTATACATGGTAGACTGAAGCAGTAAGCAACCCAAATGCCCATCATCAGGATAATGAATAAACACATCGTGGTATATCCACGCAATAGACTACTTCTCATCAGGACAAATGGACTAATGAGACAGACATGTAGGGCCGTGGACAAATCTCAAAAAGGTGTAATGAACAAAAGGAACCAGACTAAAAACATCTCCTGCCATATGGTTCCATTTATATGGAACTCAAGAACAGACAAATATAGTCTGCGGTGACAACTCAAAAGAATGTGGAAACTTTCTGGGGTGACAGAAGTACCTGTATCTTGATCCAGGTGGTCACACAGGTCTACACATGTGAGCAGCCCACTTAAGTTTTGTGCATTTTACTGTATGTGATTTATACATAAAGTACTATGAAAATTTAAAAATTAATATGGCTGGTCCCCTTTCAGGTTACAATGGTCGCTTTCAGTGAATGCTTACCTGTCCCAGGCCTGGCTCCCCAGGTCTGCCCTCTGGTTCTTGTGTAGGAGGATTGACTGTTTCTTCCTGGATGCTGGACCACCCAAGGTGGGGACACCTGTCACCTAGTCCCAGTTGGCCCTGATGGCCTGCTCGGTGAGGCCTGCAGCAGGTGAACATGAGGCATTCTTTCTCTCCACTACACAGGGACCCATGGTTCCCTTATTGATCCAGCTGTTCCTCAGTCCTCACTGGCAAATAATGGTATCATGTATTGTCTTAATTGGCATTTCTTGTATTAGTAGTGATAGTAGTGAGGTTGAGCTTCTAAAATATGGTTACTGGACATCTTTATCTGTTTATTCAGAGCCTGACATTTTCTTTTCTTTTTCTTTTCTTTTTTTTTTTTTTTTTTTTTTGACAACATCTCACTCTGTTGCTCAGGCTGAAGTGCAGTGGTACATTCAGGGCTCACTGCAGCCTCAACCTCCCCAGCGCACTCAAGCAATCCTCCCACCTCAGCCTCCCAAGTAGCTGAAACTGCAGGCGCACACCACCACATCTGGGTAATTTTTTCTATTTTGGTAGAGATAAGGTGTCACTATGCCGCCCGGGCTGGTCTCAAACTTCAGGACTCAAGCAATCCTCCTGCCTTGACCTCCCAAAGTGCTGGGATTATAGGTGACAGCCACCACGCCTGACCAGAGCCTGATATTTTCTCGGGACTCGTTCCACATAATGGTTAACAGTGAAAAAGAAAGGAAAGATATATTTTTGCCAAGCAAGCATTTCTAAAGGATATATATGTATTTTTTGCAACAAGATTCTATTCTTCTTTCTTCTGTGCCTTTCCTAGGAGGGAGTATCTTTTTGAGGGGTAATTTTTTGTGACAACAATGACAGTAACAATAAAAAATGGAACCATCTGCTCTTCCAGACTCAGTAAAATTGGCTTGAATCCCTCAAATTTGACAGCCTACAGCACTCCAAGGCTTTCCTCACAATCCTGTGCATTCTCCAGGGTGGAGGGTTCCATGGCCTCCTCTGCATGTGTTCACCCCCTCCTTCCACGTTCACTCTACCCTGCACACACACACAAGCACCAAATATTTGTGAGTTTAGCACACTGAAGATGGGCTGGGGTGGTGAGGAGACAGGAGGGCCTAGCAGGCTCACCTGATTCAAGCCTATCTTCATCCTGCAGGCTCTTCTCTCTTCCCTCTCCCTCCATTTTTTTTTTTTTTTTTTTAGACATAGTCTTTCTCTGTCGCCCAGGCTGGAGTGCAATGGTACTATCTTGGCTCACTGCAACCTCCACCTCCCAGGTTCAAGTGATTCTTCTACCTGGGTCTCCTGAGTAGCTGGGATTACAGGCGTGCGCCTCCACACCCAGCTAATTTTTGTATTTTTGGTAGAGACAAGGTTTCGCCATGTTGGCCAAGCTGGTCTCGAATTCCTGACCTCGGGTGATCTGCCTGCCTTGGCCTCCCAAAGTGCTGGAATTACAGGCATGAGCTACTGCGCCCAGCCCCCTCTCCCTCCTTGCTTCTCATTTTTCTCCCTCTTGAGAGCCTAACAAATTCCTTTCCCGTGCCATGCCAGGAAGTTTCACCATCATCTTTTAAGGCCCTGGCCTTAGAATCTCAAATACCTTATCAATGTATTTTTTCCAAAGATAGTTCCCATTCTAATAACAATTGAATGCCAGCTATTCAGATGCACATTTGAAAATGTGACTCCACCATCATCATAGTAGAATTGCAGTGTTTTTCTGCTTCTGAACAGATTTCAGGCTACTTCTCTCAACCTTCCAAGCTGATGAATGGCACCACGCTACTCTGGCCGTGCAAACAGCACTCTGAGGACTTGGAGCCAAGAAGGGTAAACTGAGTTCAGCCCATGGAAAAACTTCAATGCCAGGGGAAGGATTTGGATTTGATTATTCTACTTAAGGATCCATCAAAGCTTCTGGAATGGAAGGAGGGTGACTGGAGGGGGCTAGGCAGAGGATGATGAGGGCTCGTCTTAAAGCCAAGACAGGTCTGAGAGACTCTTAAGGAACATCCACAAACTTTAATGATGGGGAAGTAGTGACAGAGGAGAGATGAGATGTCTCCAGGCTGCAGCCTGAGTATCTAAAGATGAAGTCAACTTTCCTTTCCTTCCTGGTCTGGAATAGTCTGTAATTTTCTAGGCACCATACTTAACACAGGCCATTACTGCTGAGATAGGACTGGCCAAGGCTGAGGAAAGATGTGAAAAAATCATTAAGTGTAGCTTTTACTGGACACACACACAAGGCACCCTATAACAGTGGCGCTATTAAGGTAGTGTAGCTTTTACTGGACACACACACAAGGCACCCTATAACAGTGGCGCTATTAAGGTAAGTGTCTCAGCCCAGTTCCCCTGCAGGTTTTTCAGCCTCCCACCCTATTTGGCTTTTTTATTTCCAAATAGAATCCTTCTAGGCAGATGCATGTATGGAGCTCTTTGTATCACATAACAACAATGGCCAGTATTTATTGAACACTGTGCCAAGCCCTGTCCAAGAGCTTTTCGTCCTATAATTTATATACACACGTAACCTTTTCTGTTCCTCACAACCCCATGAGGTAGGTATTTTTTTGTAGATAAGAAATTGACGCAGAGAAGTTAAGTAACTTGCCCAAGGTCACGCAGCTAAGAAGTGATGGAGCCAGTATAACAACCAAAGTGCTGATGGGTTTATTTTCTGGAAAAAAACAAACTAGGAGACAGCAGAACAGGCCTGTGGCCCCAGCTTAACTGCTGACCAATACAAGCTTGAGCAGGCTTTTAAAAAATACTCTTTAATGAGGACAGTTTTGGGAGCAATAGATACGCTCATGTCTTGATTAAGATTGTGGTTTCATGGGTATATACATATATCGAAACGGATCAAGCAGTATACTTTAAATAGGTGCAATTCATTGTGTATCAGCTGTTTTTATAAACTTTTTTTAAAAAATGGATAGCAATTATGTGATGGAATTAAAATATTTGTAATACTTCTATAGTAACTCTCAATTACCTTATGAGACTCCATTATGATGTTCAAGCATGATATATAAAATCCATGGTTCATTTTTGAATCTAAGGATTGCTTTGAGGATTTTGCTATGCCTCAGAGGAGCAAAATGTCTCCAAATTCAAACTGAGAGCTACAATGACTCAAGAAATGTTTTATAATCTGGCATTACTGAAAATAGAACACAAAGTATGCAAAGATTTTGTCTGTAACAACATAGCGATACTGCTGAAATAAAGTAAAAAAAAATAAAATTTATGAATATGCAACAAAATTTTCAAAGTACACCCCCCCCCCCACCTTTGCTGCCCTAAGGATAAAATCCCACTCTGCCCTGAAGGCCATGCCCCTCCTCCATCACCGTTCCAGAAACACTGGTTCCTTTCTGGTTCTTCACACCTTGGGGCCTTCACACGTGCTGTTGCCTGTGCCTAGAACTCTCTAACCCAAGTCCCGCATGACTGGTTTCTTCTCAACCTCCAGGATTCATGCGAAGGTCGTCTCCTCCTTCTGACCACCCAGAATTCAAAAGGACACTTTTCCTTCACTCCTACAGTTAGAGCTTTATTTCTAGATTTGTTCTTGTCCTCCGTGTGGGGGAGACAGGACGTGTTCCGCGGTGTGCTCCAAAGCCTCTTGCAACACTGGACACAAAATGCACTTTACAAATGTGTGGGAAGGATGGAGGGATGTCTTCTCTCTGGACTCTGGGACCTCAAAAGATGGGTGCCCTGATGAGAAGAGCTCAGAATTTTGTCTCTAAAGTCCAAATATGTGGCAGGATGACCACTCCCTCACTTTCTTAGTTTTTTTCTCCCCAAACAGAGCAGCCCCACCTCTGGTGGCAGCAGCTCTGGGTAAACGCCAAGTTCCAGAAGGAAGTGACTTCTCAGAGACCAGGCCCTAACCCACAGGAACGTAGCCAGAGGCTCAGGTTATATCTGTTCAAGCAAGGTGGCAATGGTTAACTATTTCAGTGTGAGTTCTTAGAAAATTCTATGGGTTGGAATGCTAGCAAAATCAGCCCGTGCTACGGGTCACCCAAAGTGGTTGGAGTCAGGTGTTCAGGCACAGCTAGTCTCTGAGCTCTCTGAGGATAAGCATAACCTTAACTAGTACTGTATTGTTGGTTTCCGGCACAGAGCCAGACACATAGCAGGTGTGCACTAATCCTGCTGTGATGAAATCAATAAATTCCACTGTGAGAACACGTGCTTTCTGCACACGGTAAGCCCTTTACGCATTGTCTCCATTCTTCAGTACAATAATTCTGTGAAGCAGATGTTCTTATCCCCATTTTGCAAAGGAGGAAATGGAGGTTCAGAGAAAGGTAATTTGCCCAGGGTCAGGGTCACACAGCCAGTGAGAGGCAAGGCCTCTCCAAGTGGAAATCCCTCCCAATATTAAAACAATGGCCTGAAATGACAACTGCTGTTTCGGGGGCCAATAAATTAACGTCCTCCCCTTAAAGTACTCGTCCCCCGTTCCCAGCCTCTCTGCCACCCAGGCACTGTCTCCTCTACCCCTCGCTGCTCTGGCCTTGCATGATTTCGGTCCTCTCCACTTGCTGGGTTCTCCTCTTGCTTCTCTGATGGCTGTTCCTCTTTCCACTTCCTAAAGGCAGGTGCTCCCCAGCACTTTTCCTTGGAGCTCTCTTTTTCCTTCCAGCCCTCTCTCTGGCTCGCCTCTCAAACCTGCATGCCCATCTCGGACCTCTCCCAGGAGGTCCAGATCCATCCAGCCCCCGAAGACTGCTGGTAGTTACTCCTCTCAGAATGCAGGTCCTGCTCTGAAACCTTCAATGGCTCCCCAGGGCCCATCAGAGCAGCAAACAACTCCTCAAGGCATTCAAGGCTCTAGCACACCTGTCCCTGTTTCCCTCCCAACTCACAGCCTTCATCCATCTGTGCTCGCTGCCTTTATCCTGCTGTCCATTCAGCATGGCTGCCCTCCCTTTCCCTGCTGCTCAAGGGAGTTCTAACTTCCTGGACTATGGCACAAGCTCCTCGTCCATGAAGTCCTTCCTGATCCCCCTCCCCAGGTAGGTGTGGCTTCTCCCTCTTCAGGAAACTCCTTGAAGACCCCATCCCAGCATTCCCTGGGTAAAACCTACTTCCGTGCTTGCTTTGACTCTCCTACGCTGGGTCAGAAAAGAAGCCCCACACAGCATCAGGGGACAATGGCTGTTCTGTATAATTTGGCTTCTTTAAGAATCTCCCCAACTGCAGAATGAGATGGTGGAACTGGATCAGCATTTCTCAAATTTCTGTCATTCAAGTACCACCACTGTTGCTTTATTCTTGTACTACAGGTACTATCATACACTTACTATGTATCCACTCTTTTTAAAAATAATTTAAAAAGGAAACCTAAAATTGCTTACTATGAGTGGAAAGCCAATGTCACTTTTGATAAAAGTTGCAGTAATGAAAAGGTCATCATGAAAATAAACACGTAACTGACAAAATAAGAAATGTCTGCGTAATGCCTCCAATCTTCCCATCCACAATTCTGGGAAATAATCTACTAGATTGTCAGAGGCTTTGCCTAAGATAAACAAAGCTGAACACTAGCTAAAACTGTAAGGACAGAATTTAATCAGTCATAACTACTGCAATAGGGAAAACAATCTAGTATGAACTGAGCTCAACATTGATTTCTACGAAAAGTAAATGGGCATTTTGAAAAGAGGATGAGGGAATAGGGAGAAGGACAAGCAGCAGTTTAACAGAATCAGGGAAGTGAAAAATGACAAAGGGTTGGTCAGTGTAAGTGACATTAGGCCAGCTGTGTCTGCTAGCTACCAATTACCAAAGTTAGGATGCCATCCTCCCAAAGAGACTGGGAGACAGAAACTCTATCCTCAGGTGTTGGATGAAACAAAACAGTAAATATTTTGGCAGCCTTGAGTTTTCTCAGGTAGGCACTTTAAGAGGGGGTGGTGGGGCCAGTGTCACCTTAGGTAGGGGCCACCAACCCCTGGGCTGTGGACCAGTACTGGTCTGTGGCCTGTTAGGAACCAAGCAGTGGCATTAGATTCTCATAGGAGCTCAAAACCTGCTGTGAACTGTACATCTGGGGGATCTAGGTTGCATGCTTCTTTTAAGAATCTAATGCCTGATGATCTAAGGTGAAACAGTTTCATCCCCCATTTTTTTTTTTTTTTTTTGAGATGGAGTTTCTCTGTTGCCCAGGCTGGCATGCAGTGGCACAGTCTCAGCTCACTGCAACCTCTGCCTCCTGGGTTTAAGCGATTCTCCTATTTCAGCCTCCTGAGTAGCTGGGATTACAGGCCTGTGCCACCACAGCTGGCCAATTTTTATATTTTCAGTAGAGACAGGGTTTCACCATGTTGACCAGGCTGGTCTCAAACTCCTGAGCTCAAGTGATCTGCCCACCTCGACCTCCCAAAGTGCTGGGATTACACGCCTGAGCCACCGCACCTGGCCAAAAATGGCTGATTTTACTAGGCAATCCTATTGTTATTTATTTATTTTTTGAGACAGAGTCTTGCTCTGTCACCCAAGCTGCAGTGCAATGGTGTGATCTCAGCTCACTACAGCCTCCACCTCCCAGGTTTGAGCAATTCTTGCGCCTCAGCCTCCTGAGTAGCTGAGATTACAGGCTAGCACCACCATGCCCGGCTAATTTTTGTATTTTTAATAGAGATGGAGTTTCACCAAGATGGCCAGGCTGGTCTTGAACTCCTGGCCTCAAGTGATCTGCCCACCTCGGCCTCCCAAAGTGCTGGGATTACAGGTGTGAGCCACCACGCCAGGCCTTCATCATAGAATTATTGCCCATCCCCACCACCCTGTCTGTGACAACATTGTTTTCCATGAAACTTGTCTCTGGTGCCTAAAAGCCTGGGAACTGGTGATCTTAAGGATGTGACGCTGTTATTAGAAACTGTGTTCTGTTCAGTCTTTATAGGCCAAGATTGAAGCCTAGTTGAGAAGAGGACTCAGAGGAGCTTGGCTAGGTTCCATCAAGAAAAGAATCACTATCGGCTTCTTTACCTTAGCCCCCGCCTCTCCCAATAAAAGCATCAATATTGTGACTACATACCAGGTGTTTCACAAAGTTATGAAGTAGTCATAATTAATATCCTCATTAAAAGGCTGAGAAAACTGAGGCTCAGAAAGGTTGCCTGCCCAAGGTTCCACAGCCAGAAGTAGCAGTGCTGGGATTTGAACCCAGGTCTAGGTCTCACTGGTTCCAGAATTCACTGTCGTCCAAAGTGCATAGCTCCATTCTGTTTCTAGGCGCTATAAGCCATCCCTCTCTTGCACATGCCCATTTTATGAATGCCACGGTCCCGAGTATTGAGTCTAGACAAGTATGTGGCCCTGTGGATCTTGGCTCTGGCTGCACCACCTGGGGAGCTTTAAAAATACTGATGCCTGGACCTCACCCCTAGAAGCTCTAAAGTAACAGGTGTGGAGTGCAGCCCACAGGGATTTTTAGAAGATTCCAGGTGATTTCTGTCAGAAGCCAGGTTTGAGACCCACTGTGCTAGAAGCCTTCACAGTTGTCATCCCATATGATCCTTACAAGAGCCCTCTGAGAAAGGCAGGCAAGTGGCAATGCCCATGTCCTGCTGACGAAGAAAACTGTTGAGAGGCTAAGGCTCAGAGAGTAATATCTGGACAGAAAGCAACATTTCTGACCTCTAGCTCTGAGTTCTCTGCCTAAAGGTTCTGCTCTACAAGGCATAATTAAGAAGAAAAAAAAGCAACATCTCCAAGAACAGCAGCTTAATTTCTCCTGTACAGTAAAAGTCATTTCTCGCCCCCATTGAACACACGGAGGAGAGGTAGTGCCTGCTTCAGCCATAGTACCCAAAACAAGGCCAGGGGATCCCAGGGAGGTGAGCAGTGACCCCCTTCCTGATAAAGTGTTCCCCTGGCAGAAGCCAAGAGAGGGCTAGGGGACAGGGGCCTGCAATTCTGTGATAGCGCTGCAGCCTGCTTTCCACGCCCACTTTTCTGCAACGGTTTGTGATCTGGACTCCCTGAGCACCCGTGGGGAGCTGGGGGCAGTCTAGGGAAGTCGGGACCTATTCCTGTACCCTTCCAGGCAAGCGTCCCTGGCCACCTAGCCTTGTCAGGGTCCAGGCCATGGGACCCCCTGTGCATAACCCTGGGCCCACCAGCCTGTTCCAGCCCTGACGTTTGCTCACTGATGATGTGCAGAGGGGAGGGGGCGGTTTCCCACCTCTGGGAGAAAAGAGGGCACTGTCCGCGCTTGGTAGACTTGGGGGGCGTCACTGCCCACATGTGGGGGACGTCACTGCTCACCCCTGGGGGACTTAAGGGTTCCCAGTGGTGGGCAGTCGACAGGATACTGTCCACATCTGGGGCCAGCAAAGGACCCCTGTACCTCAACTGGAAGGCGAGAGCTTCACCTCAGCCTTGCGGTCATGAGGTGGCAGAGGCCCCCTACTCACTCCAACCCCCTAAAAATGCAACAATCCCAGGGACACCTTAGGCCGCAGCCTGGCTGTGACCGAACAGAGCGCGACCACACCCCCGGGGAGAGGCCGGGTTGGGACCGCAGGGCGCAGCTCTGCCAGTCCCATCCTTCGGCGCAGGGCTCCTGCCGACACAGCCCTCCAGGCCGCCTACTCTCCAGCCAGCCGGCTCCACGGACCCACGGAAGGGCAAGGGGGCGGCGTCGGGGCGGCGGGACGGTCGTCGGAGGGCGCCCTCCAGGCCCAAGCCGCCTTCTCCGGCCCCCGCCATGGCCCGGGGCGGCAGTCAGAGCTGGAGCTCCGAAGAGTCGGACGGGCAGCCAGAGGAGCAAACGCCCGAGAAGCCCGGGTGAGCTGCTGGGCCGCGCTGGACGGCCGTCGGGGGTCTGGTCCGCGAACCCGCCGCGGCGCCGCCCGGAACCTCCGCGAAGGTTCTAGGCCTTTGTGGCGTCACTGTCTCCTTGCGGAAGCTTCCGCCGGCGCCGAATAAAACCCGCCGCGGAGGAGCCGGTGGCTCTAGTGCGGCGGTGCCGGGCGTGAAAGTCGGTCCAGTGCGGGGAGCGGGCGGGAGCCACAGGCGGCGGCGAGGGCGGTGGCAGCGGTGACCGTGACCGTGACGCGCGGGCGGGCGGCGGGGGCGCGGGCCAGGGTCCCGGCAGGGGCGTCCGGGGCACTCTGACCGGCCTCGCCCGCCCGCCCGCAGAGACAAGATGGTGAAGGAGACCCAGTACTATGACATCCTGGGCGTGAAGCCCAGCGCGTCCCCGGAGGAGATCAAGAAGGCCTATCGGAAGCTGGCTCTCAAGTACCACCCGGACAAGAACCCGGATGAGGGCGAGAAGGTGCGGGGCGGCGCGGGGCGCGGGGCGGGCTCCCGAGGGGCCGAGGGTTATTAAGCCAGGAGCACTGAAGGCGGCGGGAAACCTGAGCCGCGTTTGTTGGGGAGGCCGTCGCCAGGCGCCTCGGGGCCAGGCCGGGGCAGAGGTGGCGCGGTCGGTGGAGGGCGCCTCGCCCGCGGAGGAGGCATGTGGTGCGGGCTGGGGCCTCTCGCGAGTCCCTGCCGAACCCATTCATTCCTCCATTCGCTCCACAAGTGTTTGGGTAGCCCCTGCAGTGCGCGCTGGAGTCCGGCGTCAGGGAGGCGCAGGGGCTGAACCCAGTTCACATAGGGGTGTGTTGGCGTTCCTGTGGGAGAGGCGGCATGGAAATCGGGAAACTGAGGCACGCACAAACAGTTGTGTACTTGCTGGCAACGACTGGCTCATGTTCTCTGTTGATGCATAAACCCTAGGGATGAGTGTCTTTAATCTGAGCCGGTACCTTGGACAAACGCCGTGCCTCTCTTGAGAATGACTAGCTGGATTTGTTCTGTGCACCTACTTCCTACCTGATAAAAGTGTCAGATAGTGAATAATTCCATTTTCTTTACTAAACAGGGACATGGACATGTGCAGCCTGACATTAGCTTGTACTCATATTCTGGGTTTTCGGTGACCGGTGACACACAGTTGATCATAAGACCAATCATAGACTGAAAATGCTCTGCATTTTAGAGACAGAAGTTAAAAGCTTTTCCATCTTGTTTACAGAAAGTTTGCTTTTTATCTCTAAAGAGGCTCATGACCCACCTGAATACGTGAATTGAAGGAATGAGGCGTTGCAAGGAAAGGCTGCTGGCCCTCCCATTCCTCCTTTCACTTCTTGCCATTTTCTTGTAAAACTTTGGTTGTCCCGCATGGGTCTTGGGAGATGGGGCCGTTATAGTAGCTGATGGCAGTGTCACCTGGGCCACTTTTGAAGCCACACTGATCACCCATGTAGCATTTAAGACCTTTGGAAACGACACTGGAATCAAAATACCTGTCTGCATTAGTTATTCCAAACTGGAGAAAGCTACTTCAGGACGGTTTGGCTGAACGGCAACAGTGATGGAATATTTATATTTAGCCACATGTGCTGAATGTGGCTGTCACAAGTTTAAAATGCTTTCGTGTAAGACCATTTGTCTGTTACTCACTTGCGTTCTTTCTCATCTATATTTAGATGGCTTACTGTAGCTTTTAAAGGCACTGGCGTTTTACATGGTGCTAGTGATTCATCCACCTGCTCCCTACATTCATTGTAGTCTGCTTCTGACAGTCTCCTTTAAGGAGAGCTTCTAGGCTTGTAATTTCATATTTCAGCAGGCTGGCTAAAGACGTGGGAAAGTCTTCTGACCCTGGTTTCAGGTCAAATCTCAGCACTCAGAAGAGTAAGTTCATGCCTCTGTGTATACAGTTAGAGCTGAATGTGCTTTTGTTGTTCTGAAGCTTTTATTTTTAAAACATTAGACTTGACCTGTACTACATATATGTAGGTTTCACCCTGTCAATACCTGTCTGGGCAGGTTGTTTGGTTTGTTTTAAACTAATATTTATTTATAGCCAGGCACTGAGTTAGTGTCGCATAAATGAGGCCCTTGGCAGTGAGGTCTGGCAAGCCCATCTCAGCTTGGAGGGAGGGGTTCTGTGATGGTGCCTGTTGCCAGGAATACTTTCCTTCCCCTACCTTCACGGAAGGGGATAAAACTCCTTAGTTCTCGCTAAAACATCTTCCAGGAGGCTGCCTCTGCCTCGTAGACTGAACCACAGGCCCAACATGCATCCTACTTATATTCTCTGCCATAATATAAGCAGGGCAGTGACTGTGCCCCCATGGCCACTTATGGGGTGAGTAGCTAGCTGTGCAGGGTAGGTGCTAAAATGTTTGTTAGCTGGCTGAGTAAATGCACTTTAAAAAATTGTATGCAGGAGAAGAGGGCTCTATAAAGGCACAAATTGGAAGGGAAATTGCAGTGAAGGAATATTGGGAGGAGAGTGGCAATTTAGATTGGAAATCAAAGAGGATGAGGAGACTGGGGACACAATTTATAGAAACTGCTGTAAAGTTCCCCAGAGAGAGCTCATTCGTTCTTTTGTTCATTCATTCAACAAATACCTCCTCTTCTGGTCCCCACTGTGTGCTGGGTGCACTGTGCAGGCCTTTTGTGAGTGTGTATGTGAGTCTGTGTGTAGTTCTTTTCCACTTTATCACAGGCAGAACATTTAAATTTTTTTTCCTCCTAAGTTTGTCACTGTATTATTAATGTCTCTTCAAAAATAGACTATGCCAGTTCTTTAGCCCTTGCTGGGACAACTGAGAAGGCCGTTGGGGTGTTGGTCTTTGTTTTTTGCCCTGTTGTCCCCTGTTGCTAAGCGTTGGGGCAGCTTGTGTTTGTCGGGCACTCTGTATGGAGTCTGTACTTATCTGCGGCTGGTTTTTTTCGCAAGATGCCTGGGTGGTAGGTAGTGGGTCACCAAGATAGTCCCTTTCAGGGGCAATGATGTGGGGTATATTCTTGGCTACTACCCTGTTGAGATGGGTTTGATCTTTTGGTCAATTTCATTGTAACTTTTAGTTTGAATGATAGATTTTCAAGTTCAAAAATCAAAAGATAGCAAACTGTGCAGAAAATTTTAGAACACGGAGGAAAACCTACTAAGCACACATTATCCTCACCACTCCGTGCTTCTTTCCAGGCTTCCCCCAGCATGATCATACATGGCCATCCTGATACATAGACATTTTGTTTTCTTGTTTCCACTTAATACTTTATTATAAGTACTTTTCCCAAGTTGTTACATAGTCTTCAAAGCCATTTTCCCCTCAGCTGTATAGTAATCCTGTTAAGGTTCTGTGACAAATGATCATGGCCTGAAAGGCAAGCTGGTCATAGCACTTGTCTCCCACTGGGAGAAGGGGGTCCAGGCTGGGAACTGAATTAGACTTTGGAGTCCTGGGACCCTAGAGGATGGACTCCCTACTGGTAGTTGGAACCCCCATCCCATGTGAGGTCTGGCCTCTGACTGAATGTCCCAAGCAACTGGGTACTCCTTTTCCGTTCTTAGATAATTCTAGTAAGTATAAATGTCATGTGAGTATCCAGGGTATTTGTTGAGTGTTTCCAGTGGACATTCCCATGAAGCTTATTTACCTAGTCCTGACCTGCAGATAGATGCAGAAACTCTCTAGGGGCAGCCTGGCCTAGATGCTTTCTGATCTGTACCAGGCACCCAATCCTTACACTGTATCTCAGGTTTTCTGCTGAGGAAAGGGGTAGTAGTGAATGGTACTTACCTCTTCGCAGAAATGGTATGAGAATCAACATATCAAAAGATCTAGCTGACTTACATATGATACTGACATCTTTTTAATACTTTTCTAAATTGTACAGTTTTTTAGCTATTATTTATTAGCTATTATTATTATTAGTTACTTATTAGATTTCAATCAGGGATTTGTAGAACAAGGGAATTAATGCCTCAAATTCCCTTGTTCTGTCTCTCAAATTCCTTATTTCATGGCACTTTTTTTCCCTGAATATTTTGTGAAGCCAGCTGCATAATAGGATCTGTATATCTATATATCCATATATGTCTCTCTGACTAAACTGTAGCCTCTGGAGGGCCAAGACCCTACCTCATTTATTTATGTCTGAGTTCCCAGAATCGAACCATTCATCTAACAGGTATTTACCAAGTGCCTTCTACATGCCAGGCATGGTTCCAGGCTCAGTTAGACAGCAGTGGACAAAACCCCCCATCTTCACGGAGCTTATGTTGCAGTGAGGACTACATAAGCTAAGCAATACATGATACAGCTTGTTGGAAGGTGGTTAATGCTATGGAGAAATATGCAGCAGGGGTGGGGGGTGGGAGGGTCTGAGGTGGGTTTGCAGTGTTAAAGCTGGATCACCAGGAGGCATCCCTGAGAAGGTGGTCTGTGAGCTAAGGCTGGAAAGAGGTGAGTGGGGAGGCCACACCAGGCTGAGGTGCCTCTGAGGCTCAGGCTGCAGAATTGAGGAACAGCAGGGAGCCTGGTGAAGCTGGCGCAGAATTGAGGTGGGGACGCACAGGAGGAGAAGAAAGTAGAGGTGCCAGGTTGAGCTTATAGATGAAAGTTAGGACTGGCTTTTACTCCCAGTGACATGGGCCGCCTTGTAGAGGTTTGAGCAGAGGATTGACCCAATTAGTGGGCTCGAATGGAGAACACACTGAAAGCTGGGGCAAGAAGGGAACATGGAAGACCAGGGAGGAGGCCACTTCAGTAGTCCAGGCCTGAGATGGTGCTTTCTGCCAGAGTGGATGTGGTGTGGTGAGAAGGAACAGATTTTGCATGTTTTAGCATTCTGATTTTATTTTTTAAATTTCCATATACCTGCAGAAAACATGAGTGGTACAATGAACACCTATGTATTCTTCACCTAGCTTTACCAGTTGTAAATAAATTGTCACATTTGTTTTATCTATTATTATTATTATTTTTACTGTTGGCTAAAGGTTTTGGGAGGAAGCTACCTGTAGCGTAACTTTTCAGCCCTAAGTGCTGCATGTTTCTCTTAGGCACAAGGACATCCTTGTACATAACCATAGTGCAATTATCAAATTCAAGAAGTTTAACATTGAGAACGAAAATTCACATTTCTCCCATTGTTCCAATAATGTCCTTTGTAGCCATTTTTTTTTTCCCCCAGTGCAGGATCTGATCCAGGATCACACATTGTATTCGGTTTTTCCTATCTTTTAATTTTAGAGTATCTCTCAATTTGGCTTTTCTGATTCTTTCATACAATTGGGTTCCAGTGGTAACTCTTTGGCAGGAATGCTACACATGGGATATTGTGTGTGTCTCAGGGTACTGGAGATGCAAATGTGAAGGTAGCGTCAGTGGGATTTGTTGACAGGTGAGATTGGCATTGCCAATAACTGTGATATGGGGAAGACTATGGGCAGGATGGGGCTTTTGGGGGAGGATCAGGAGTATAGGTTTGTATACAATGTCTGGCACGTGGTTAGGTACTCACAGATGCCTGTAGTTGAATTTCATGCTAGTAAACTAATGAAATGATTCCCATGAGGAGGTGAGCCAGTGGTAGTGCCCAGAGTCCTAGCTTTATCTGGTTAGAGATTCAGCCCTGGCACTATCTCATGGTATCCTAGCTGGACTCGACTTCCTGTCTGGTGCAGCCAGATTAGGGAGAAACTTTCCTTCTCTACTGCCTTCTCTTCCTTATTCTTGTCATGTCCCTTTCACCAGTCGCTTAATATGTTTGCCCTGTGTTTCCCACTTTACCAAAGGAGTAAGTAGACAGGCAAGTCAGGTTCCAGGTAGAGGATGTATAGACTGGCTAGTTCAAGGGTTTGGGGGCAGAATACTTCTATTACGTTGTATGTTTATATGGCGGGTTTGCTTAATAAAACAACTGAAACCTCTCTCTTTTTAAAAATCTCTCTCTCTCTCTTTCTTTTAAAGTTTAAACTCATATCCCAGGCATATGAAGTGCTTTCAGATCCAAAGAAAAGGGATATTTATGACCAAGGCGGAGAGCAGGCAATTAAAGAAGGAGGCTCAGGCAGCCCCAGCTTCTCTTCACCCATGGACATCTTTGACATGTTCTTTGGTGGTGGTGGACGGATGGCTAGAGAGAGAAGAGGTAAATGCTTTTAAAGAAACATAAATAAGTTGTATGGTTTCCACAATTGTACGTGTTTTTGGAATCAGGATAGATCATGCTTTAAAAGGATATGATTGGACCAGGTGTAGTGGTTCATGTCTGTAATCTCAGCACTTTGGGAGGCCAAAGTGGGAGGATCGTTTTAGGCCAGGATTTCAAGACCAACCGGGGCAACATAGTGAGACCCCCCATGTCAAAAAAATAAAAATAAAAAAATTAGCCGGGCCTGGTGACTCATGCCTGTAGTCTCAGCTACTTCTTGAGAGGCTGAGGCAGGAGGATGACTTGAGCCCAGGAAGTCAAGGCTGCAGTGAGCAATCCAGCCTGCATGACAGGGTGGGGCCCTGTCTTAAAAAAACAAACAAACAAACAAAAAAACAAGGTACCGTTACCATGTTTTGGGATCATTAACTTTAAAGAGTTTATCACTTGTCTAGTGCTCAGGCTACCTGGAAACTCCTGGTAAATTTAGTAATTATCTGACATCCTCCAATACTATATGAAGGAGCAAATGGACTGGTGGATAGAAAAGAAGAAGGTCAAGTTCATCGTGCCTTCTTTTCCTCTGTTGTTGGGATCAGGCACCAGAGTGTGTTGAGGGATGTAAATGACACCTCCTGTGGTTGTCAGGGATCCTTTACAGAGTGTGTTCCTCTCCTCTCATGCCCACCCTCCCTTTGTGGCCTTCCATTTTCCCTGACCTGGGCCTGGGCTGCAGGCTCTCTAATTCTAGGTGGGTACCCTTGCCATGTTCAGTATGGCCTCATTTCCCAGCCTGCTCAGGGGATTTTCTAGGTAACAAATTTTACCTCTTTATGTTTTGAAATCTTTGTAAATGACCTGTCTTTCTTTTCAGAATGCATTATGAGTAGTAGCAACTTCATCCCCAGGTGAATGAGGAACTTAGCCCTTAGCTCAGTGGCCCCAGGCCACTGTTTTGACTTTCGAGGTTTGCTCTTCCTAATTTTTCTGCATCTCATCTTCTGCCAGACTACAGGCTGTTACCTCTGTTGTTAGTAGTTGCTAATGTTAGTAGTTGCCAATAGACTAGTTCCCATTCCCCCTGTTTAGTTTACTGTTGTCAGGCTGCTTTGAATCTTGAAACCAGAAAGATAAGAAGGCTTATTATAATTCTGGATAAAGTCAGAAGAAATGAGCTCTGCCTTGGGGTTTAAGAAGTGTGGTTTTTGAGAGACCCCTAGATAAATGAAGCAGCACCTATTATCACATTGTAATTGACTTTGAGCTTTAAAAAGCTTGGGTGTCAATTCTGTGAACACAGAGTGCTGAAAATCACAAAGTGTTTATTAGGGAAAAATCCTTCCCCTGTCCTTTGAGCATATTGCCTGCTCATATAATTGATGGTGTGCACATAATTAAAACTTTGGGTATTCTCTTGTCCAGCTCCCTCATTGTCTTGAGATGAAAAACTTCATGCCCTTAATTAAGTCATCTCTCAAAGTTGGCAGCCAGTAAACCAGGACAGCTCGTCTCAGTGACTGCAGGAGCTCCACGGGCAGCAGGGAGGGTCTTGATGCTGTCAGTCTTGACAGGCTGGCAGGCGCTGGAGCACACGCCCACCCTCAGGGCCAAACACCCACCGTCCTGAGTGCAGAAGCAAGATTTTGGCAGAGGAAAGAATTCCCATTTGGCCACCAGTTACAGAAGGGCTCAGAAAGTAAAGTGCTTTATGCCCAAGGAAGAGTTTGAAAAGATCCAGAGACTTTGGCTGTCACAGATTTATGTATAGAAAGAACTCCTTTCATGGGGAAACTTAACCAACTTCGTGGGTTCATACTGCTTTTGGTTTCTCAATTAGTACTCTCCCTGTCCTCAGATTTGTTCTCCAAAAATAAAGGTGGAAAGTCTTTTTGTTGGCCTCTATAAATGATTAATTAGCTCATAGCTAGAGAAGGTATTAGCTCTTGTTATTGGCTGAGGGCTAGAAGGATGGGCTGGGGTAATAGAAGCATTGCTTCCTGCAGGGAAGGGAGCGCATGACCCATCCACAGTCTTGAATCTCTGGAGACTTCATACAACTAAGGGTCATATGGGTGGTATTTAATACAGTGGTATATTTCATTCAACGCCACTAATTTTTTTTCTCCCTTGCTAAGGCAAGAATGTTGTACACCAGTTATCTGTAACTCTTGAAGATTTATATAATGGAGTCACGAAGAAATTGGCCCTCCAGAAAAATGTAATTTGTGAGAAATGTGAAGGTAAAAATTAATTTTTGACTGAACCTCACAGTTCTGATCCCTTAGATTCAGAAACAATGCTTGTTTTAGTTCAGGGAAAATAAGTTATCTTATTTCAAATGCAAGGGTCAAGCAGAGATTACAGACAGGTGGCCTGAGGACCACATCTCTTTGCCTGAATGAACGTTTTCTTTGGGCTGCACCTCTGTTTGACATGTTGACGACTATTTTTAAAAATTAAGAATCAGACACTTGACCTCATCTAGGGGTTGGCTGGCAGACTTTTTCTGTAAAGAGCCAGAGTTTAGGCTTTCCAGGCCATGGAGTCTTTTGTAACTAGTTCACTCTGCCATCATGTTACATAAATGAATGGACATGCCTGTGTTCCAGTAAAGCTTTATTTACAAACCCAAGCAGTCCGGCCATGGTTTCTTGACCCCTAACTTAAATGTACATATAATTATTGTAATTTTTTAAAAATCTGAGTTTTCCAGAAAAGCCATGTCTGGTGACCCCAGCCTCACATTGTCCCACAGAGAGAATTGGCTGAGCTGGGTAGCTGCTGCTATTGACAGAGCTTTTGTTCTCTAGATCTCCATAGCCCCAGCCTCCTCATTCATCTGTGGGCCTATGCAGGTTCCACCTGGGGTGGAAGAAAACACATTTGATGAAGCTAAAGTAATAAATTTGGACTGATGCAACCAAAATCACAAACATTTGAGGTCAGATGTTAACATCTGGATGTTATCTGCTTGGCTGGACTCCTCCAGGCTCTTCTGCATTGTTTTTTGATTGTAAATAGAATTCTAAGCCCAATGTCTGATGTGAGGGTTCCCTACCCTTCTGCTGTGGTGCCCAGGAGGGACACTGGTAAGGGAAGAGCATGGCCCTCACTCCTGCCTCCCCCGACCCTGCAGGTGTTGGCGGGAAGAAGGGATCGGTGGAGAAGTGCCCACTGTGCAAGGGGCGGGGGATGCAGATCCACATCCAGCAGATCGGGCCGGGCATGGTGCAGCAGATCCAGACTGTGTGCGTTGAGTGCAAGGGCCAGGGCGAGCGCATCAACCCCAAGGACCGCTGCGAGAGCTGCAGCGGTGCCAAGGTGATCCGTGAGAAGAAGATTATCGAGGTACATGTTGAAAAAGGTGAGGCTGCGCAGAGCTGGTGCTCCACACTGGCTGGAAATGCTGTCTGGGTGCTAATCGTGGGATACACAGGCTAGATGTCAGGGAAGTGAGCTGCATCACAACATGTATTGGGTGTGCCATGAATTCCTCTTGTGTCCCGGTCATCTTCTCTCCACCCTTCCTGGCCTTATTTCCATTCCATGTCACCTGCCAAAGTGTTCTTGCCGAGGTTTACTTCCTTGAGATCACAGACAGCCTCTCTATGAGATTTTCTAATGCTCTGAAATTCTTACTTGGCCTTGGTTTTGGTTAGTTGCCATCTCCTGATATTCTCAAGCCATTCCTCTAGAATCTTTAGGATTGTCTTCCTGGTCGCTTCCAATGCTCATTGGCCGTAAGGGCTTGTTTAAGTGTTTGTGGCTGCATATTCCCTTTCTCTCCACATTTCCCCATCTGGTGCATCAGATTCCCCCAAATACAGCACCTTCTCCTGCTATTCATTTTGCCTGATGCCATCATTTTAAGGCCTTTTTCCATTTTAGCTGTCCTCCAAGTATTCCCTGATGATTCTGTGGCTTTCCAATCCAGTGAATATATCCTAGATCAGATACGAGACCAAAAGTAAAAGAATTAACACCCAAACCGACACAGGTGTTATGAAAGGACTTACTGTTTAAACGTGCCTGAACCCTGTGCCTTGAGTGTGCATAATGACTTATTAGGAAAGGACAGGGCTGGCTGACCCCCATCAGTCCTTAGTCATGCACCCTGTGCCCCGGGAAGTGGGTGGTGACCCCATGCTGGCAGTGTGGCATCACAGGCCCGGGGAAGGGAGTGCTGTGGAAACCTGGGATGTAGAGCCGCATTCCCCCTCTCCCTGTGCATGCTGGGCTTGGCCCCACATTATGCCAAGGGAAGCGGGACCTCTTTTCTCATTGGCCATCCTAGCCACCCCTCCCTGCCTTGTGCCTGCATGAGATTGGGAGGCTTGATGAATAAAGAACCCTTGAAGGACTCTGTTCCTTCTTCAAAAGCTTTAAGGAAGCATGGTTTGTATGAGAAATGGCTAATCAGAAAGGGATGATGTTTCATAGGTATGAAAGATGGGCAAAAGATACTATTTCATGGAGAAGGAGATCAGGAGCCTGAGCTGGAGCCTGGTGATGTCATAATTGTGCTTGATCAGAAGGATCATAGTGTCTTTCAGAGACGAGGCCATGACTTGATCATGAAAATGAAAATTCAGCTTTCTGAAGCTCTTTGTGGCTTCAAGAAGACGATAAAAACATTGGACAATCGAATTCTTGTTATTACATCCAAATCAGGTAACGTTTCAAATGTGTGTTTCCATTGACGTTCTGTATGTTTGGCATAATTCTAGCAAGTTAGCCTGATTTTTTTATTGCTACATAATATTTTACATATTGATGGGGTGCATGTAATACTTTGTCCCATGCATAAAATGGGTAATGATCAAGCCAGGTGTTTAGGGCATCTGTCGCCTTGAGTATTTCTTATTTGTGTTGGGAATAGTTCACCTGATTTCACATTTAAAGTCAAATTCTGTTACACAAATTAGTATGACGTGATTTTCTCTAAATTTAAAGTTATCCCTAATGACTCTAGGTAATTTATAAAGTCCTTTATATTCTCCTAGAAAAAAATATTCGGTTGGGGGGAAAAGTCTCAAATAAGAATCTTGGGGCTCTGAAATTTTAGATGAAGTCTGCCAATTAAACTTAAATTTTTAAAAATTTATTTTTGTATAAGAAAACAGCTTAATAGGTGGTGTTTTTCTATCAAGTGGTGATTTATGCTGATTGATCCACATGTTCCTGTAGCCTCTGTTGTTCATTACTTGAGTTACATTTTAAAGTAGAATTTTCCTGTAAGAAAGACTTTGCCTATCAGCTTATCCTTGGAGGTTTCCACAGGAATTGCTGGTCTGCACACACCCATGGGAGCCAGAGGGAGATGCCTCTGGGCTGAAAGGGTTCCTGAGGGCCTGAGCTCAGCCCCCAACCCCCTTGTAGACACTAGGGGACTCATCTCCCAGGAGGGTTTCTGTGTTCACTGCAGTGAGGGTCTGTGTGGGCACCAGAGCACCTGCCTAGAAGGGGCTGAGAAAGGAGAGAGGCCAGGCCAGAGACCTTGACTTGAAGCTGCTTCTGAATAGCACTAAGGTCAGCTGTGCATAGCAAAGAATGTCTGGATGGGTGTGGTGGTGGCTACACCACCGAAGCAGCCTGGGCCCCAGCACCAGCCATTTGCAGTGTTGCTGTAGTCCCCTCACTGGCCGTGGGGCTGGGATTACCTTTTCCTATGGCCATTTGAGGTTTGGGGCAAAAG
This sequence comes from Papio anubis, assembly GCF_008728515.1. Lineage (NCBI taxonomy): Eukaryota > Metazoa > Chordata > Mammalia > Primates > Cercopithecidae > Papio > Papio anubis. The sequence continues at coordinate 110,802,512 of NC_044982.1, read as the reverse complement.
GGGTAGGTTCAGGGCCGGCACGGAGGTAACCAGCCAATAAGCCTGCCCCCAGGGCAGTGGCAGCTGGAGATAAGACTCAAGTCCAATGGTGTGACTGAGGCCTGGGCTTCTGTTCCCTCCCTGTCCCTCTCCCCCTTCCCCTCCTTGCCTGCTTTCCTCTTCCCGTGCTCTTTTTCTCTCTCCTCTCTTGGATTCTTTCAGGTTCCTCCTTTCCTGGGGATAATAGGAAGCAGAATTATATATCCAAGGCTTGATCAGTTTTTGGGATTTTAAAATAAACTTATTTGGAAACAATTTCAAGCTTACAAAAAGTTGTAAATACAAAAATAGTCCGAGGTCCACCCATATATGATTTGTCTGATGTTAACATTTTACCCCATTTGGTTTGTCATTTGCTCTGTGTCTGTTTTTATTTATTTTTAAAATTTGTTCGTTTATTTTTTGAGACAGGGGTCTCGCTCTGTCACACAGGCTGAAGTGTAGTGGCGTGATCTCAGCTCACTGTAACCTCCACCTCAGCCTCCCGAGTAGCTAGTGCTACAGCCACATGCCACCACGCCCGTCTAATTTTTATATTTTTTGTAGAGATGGGGTTTTGCCATGTTGCCCAGACTTGTGTGTGTTTTTATACATAATCAAGGATTGGGGGAAGCACTGCAGTATAATGCAAAATTTGCATGAAAATTTAAAATAAAACACCTACCCTTAGGCTTTCATAGACCTCCCAAGGCACCCATTTCTTCCTTCGAGAAGGAGTTTGAAGATCACAGTTTGCATGAAGCCCCAGACCACTGGTTGTGAGCTCAACACCCTGGCACTGTGTCCAAGACGCCCTTACATGGTCACAGCCCAGATCCTAGCCCTCCTGAGCCGGGGCTGGGCGGCATCTGTATGTAACTTCTTTGCGAAAGACCATCCTGTCCAGGGGTGGACTGTTTGAGGCTTGGGCCCTGCCAAGGGTCAGAGCCCAGTGTTCCTTGCTGCCTTAGCTGACCCTAGCCTAGGGAACCGGGAGCCAAATGGAGTGAGGGTGGCGGAGAAAAAGCCCCAGAGGGAAGGAAGTGGCAAATCCTAAGAAACCTCTTTCCTTCTTTATTATAAGGAAGGGTGGAGCATCCAGGAAACCTGCCGTTGGAGAGTTCTTTGGGGATTTGTTTTCCTTTTTGTTTTGTTTTTGCTTTTACTTTGTTCTCGTTTGCACCCTCTCCTTTTTTCTTCACCCCTCTTTTGTGTTGGCTTATTTCTTGTTTCTCCATCTTCTCTCCTCCCTCTTCCTCCTCTCTTCTGCTGTTGAAATGCCTTCTTCCCTAGAGCCCTTTAGCCTGTTATGAGCATTGCTGAGGATTGGATTAATTTAAAAAGTGATTTTTGGAGCCACACAAGGCTCCACACAATGGCCCTGCCTGCAGGCAGGTATTTACCTGCCGGGAGAGCCGAAATTGTGGTGTTCTTCTACCTGTAGTTTTCCATGCTTGGTCAGTTTCCCACCTCCCGGTAAGCTAGAAGCAGAAGCATGGGGAGTAGAGCTTGAGAGCAGCAAGAAGTGACACCTGATAGGAATGGGGAGACAGAAAAACCAGTCATGTGTCACTTAATGATGGGGCTACGTTCTGAGAAATGCATTGTTTGGCGATGTTGTCATGGTGTGAACATCATAGAATATACTTGCACAGACCTAGATGGCGTAGGCTGCTACACCCTAGGCTGTGTGGCATAGCCTGTTGCTCCTGGGCCGAAACCTGCATAGCAGGTTGCTGTACTGAATACTGTTGGCAGTTGTAATATGATGCTGAGTATGTGGGTATCTGAACGTAGGAAAGGTGCAGTAAAAGTTTGGTGTAATCTTTGCAACCATCTTCATAAATGTTGTTGGCTGAAAGGTCACTATGCTGTGCATGACTGTATTTCTTTTTTCTTTTTCTTTTTTGAGACGGAGTCTTGTTCTGTTGTCCAGGCTGGAGTGCAGTGGCGCAATCTTGGCTCACTGTAATCTCTGCCTCCCGGGTTCACGCCATTCTCCTGCCTCAGCCTCCCGAGTAGCTGGGATTATAGGCACACCCCATCGTGCCCAGCTAATTTTTCTATTTTTTTTTTTTTAGTAGAGATGGGGGTTTCACTATGTTGGTCAGGCTGGTCTCGAACTCCTGACCTCGTGATCTGCCCGCCTCGGCCTCCCAAAGTGCTGGAATTACAGGCGTGAGCCACCGCGCCTGGCCATGACTGTATTTCAGAAAAAGAATAAACAGGAACACAAAAAGCCAGCAGTCCGGAGCAGTTTAGCTAAGGGGTTGCTGTCCTGCACAGTCAGTAGGCTCTGAAGGCCATGTCTGAGCCACAGCCCTGCCCATGAATGAACCTCAAGGATAGTCATTGGCTTACTTTATTTTTAAAACCTCCCCTTTAAAGATTTCCTCTTGAAGAGAGAGCTCACTTTCTAGATAGTTCCATATGGAAGTGGACTGCTGAATAAATTAGTGTTTCGATTCCCCTCCACCGTCTCCCCCATTTTTTCCAAACATTTCTTTCTGTCTTTGTCCATCTTCATCGCTGAGCTGAAGAGTATACTTTATCAGAAACCCTTTTGTCCCTTTCCTTTTCCATGCTTAGAGGGAAGTTTCTGACTTGGGAGAATGCCTCAGAGTTCTTGGGGTCTGAACTCCCCTGATGCCTTGCAAAGTCATGTGGCTGTAAGACCCAGCGGGTGCCAGCCGGGAGGGTGACTCCAGCTCAGCAGCGTGTATGGAAGTGCATTGTGACCATGAAGGAGATTGCCTGTGGCCAAGCCACCTAGTGAGCTCCCTACCAAGGAACCTGGGTGTCACCTACAGGTGGCTGGGAGCCAGTTTTTATGCCAGGCAGGGGACTGGTTGGACTCTTGAGGCTTCTTCCTATCTGTGAGGAGCATTCCTGTTCCCCTTGTGGTAGGAATACCTGTCACCCCACGAAGGGGCAGAGTGATGGTTGTTGGCCCCATTTTATGCAGACTTGGGTGTCATGACTTCTGGTTCACTTGTTTCAAGCCTACCTGTGATGGTGGCTGCAGCATGCTGCCCCCTTGACACACTGCTGGAGCTCAGAGCACGGGCCGGGGGAGCACGGGCCAGAGTCCCAGCCCGAGCCCCACCCCCAGGCAGTACCTGACAAGGATACCTGGGATTGGGACCAGCTTTCCAGTCAGATGCCACGCTGCTTTTGCCCAGTGCCACGGGGTGCTAGGACCTGCCTCAGGCTCTCCCGTGAGGGAGAACGACCTCTGCAGGCCCCTCTGCCTTTCTGCTTCATAGCTGACCCTTTCTCTGGCAGGTGAGGTGATAAAGCACGGGGACCTGAAATGTGTGCGTGATGAAGGAATGCCCATCTACAAAGCACCCCTGGAAAAAGGGATTCTAATCATACAATTTTTAGTAAGTTCACTGTGTTTCATTGTCGTGGACATATTATTAAATGCCTTAATTGGAAGGGGAAAAAACAGCCACCTTTCTTTCCCACCTCACCCTTTACAGGTAATCTTCCCTGAAAAACACTGGCTTTCTCTGGAAAAGCTTCCTCAGCTGGAAGCTTTACTGCCTCCTCGACAGAAAGTGAGGATTACAGATGACATGGATCAGGTGGAGCTGAAGGAGTTTTCTCCCAATGAGCAGAACTGGCGTCAGCACAGGGAGGCCTACGAGGAGGACGAAGACGGGCCCCGGGCTGGAGTGCAGTGCCAGACAGCATGACGTGGTGCGGGGCAGCGTGGCCCCGCCTGACTAGCACATGATGAATGTAAAGTTGGCACAATGAAAATGGATCGCTTTAATGGCCTCATGTTTGGGATGTCCTGTGTACGTGTTCAGCATTCTTAATTGCTGAGTGTCTTTTTGGTTTTTATTTTGGTTGTAACTTAAGTTATAGCTTAATTTATTTAAATGTTTTAAGTGTAAATCACCTCTAGTCTGTATATGGAATCTGTTCATTTCTATTTTCAGGATATACTTTTTGAGATGTCAGTGATTGCACCAACACTTTGTGCTTCTAGTGGCTTTGCCATAATTCAGTGTCACCAATAAAGCACAGCCCAGTTAGCAGCTCAGCCCCCTAGCAAACCCCAAGGCACAAAGTGGGCATCCTGGCCCATCTCTAGGTCTGTGGTTTCTCCCCCCTCCCTTGGCAGAGTTATTGAGGGCATGATCTCAGGGCTGCTAAGATAACATTTCTGAGGATTCTAGATGATCCTCTTAAAGAACAAAAGCACATCCATGGATCGGACATGGCTGCCTGTGCCTGCTTAACAGGGCCAACTTAGTTCCTACTGTTCTGTGCCCTTCAGTGGATGGAGTGTGAGTGTGTCTGATCATCTCTCTTGGAAGTTTTCTGAACCTTCCAAGCTCTGTGGTGAGGACAAACCAGTGTTTTGAATCATATGCTGATAACTGTTTGCCTGTGACCCTCACACCTTGTTATTCATGGTTTTAATGATTTTCTGTTGACAACTTTTGCAATGCTTTCCCACCAAAGTGCTTACCTGTAAAGAAAACTAAATCGTTCTGTGTCCCCGGCAGCCTCAGTGCAGCAACGGAAGCCGAGGGAGAATGCTGGTGGTTTGGCCCATGACACAACCAGCTTCTCTGACCAGTAATCTGGGGTGACTTGAGGGTCTGCAAAGGCATAGAACTCCCCAGTGTTTTCCACCTCATTCTCCCAGATTCAGCTCCCTTCCAAAGGATTGTTCCTCTCATTGCACAGCCATATTACAAAGGGCTTCCTGCTCAAGTGATGTTTTGGTAAGAACTGCTCTGAGTTCCACTGTGGATTACAGTTTGTATGGACTACTACTGTAAATTATAGCTTGTTTGGAGGGATATCAGTCATTATTTTATTCCTGACAGGTAGACTACAATTCGAACTTAGGGTTACCTCAGTCTTTAGCCATTACTGCTTATTTCTTGCCCCCAAGTCACAAAAAACTTGTAAGCTGTTGGGTTAAAGCAGAGGCCGCCTGTCAGATCTACCCTACCCTTATTTGGTTACATGGCACCTGGGAGTTTCACTCAGACCAGGGATCTTCCTTAGGAGGGTCAAAAAGCAGATCAGACCATGCAGAAGTAGGGTGAACCAGCTGCACGGACCAGGTTCCCGCAGAACATTGCTAGCTAGTGAGGCATAATTTGCTCAAAGTATAGAAGCAGCCCACGTATGCCCACTTTGACCGTGGGTCAGGACTCACTTCTTCCAACGAAGCCCAAGTGAAAAATCTATTTGTAAATGGACCACAACTCCGGGGTGTTGTTTCTGTGCTGTGACTTCCTAATTATTGCTAAAGAACTACTGTTTCGTTGGTGATGGAGTAAAATGACATTCAGCTCCTTCTTGTCATATAAGAGGAATTTGGAGGGTGTTGCTTAAAATTTTATTCCACCTGTACATTTGTCACTTTAAATTAAAATTGAGCTGGTATGAGAGACAAGTGGCTTTGCTTTTTCATTTTTTCGAGAGCTCAAACAGTGTTAAGTGCCAGCTTGCCTCTCATTGGTTGATATAATGGAATGAAGTTTCCACCCTCATGGAGCTTTATTTTGGGGATGGGGGTGAATGCAAACAAAAAGTGGTAACTGCTATGAAGAACAAGAGGAATGGGAGTAAGTAGAAGGGAAAGGGAAGAAGGCCTCTACCAGGAGCTGGCATCTAGGCAGAATCCTGGATGCAGCTGGGGAGCAGACGTCCGAAGGTCTGGAGGGAAAACATTCCAAGCAGAGGAATGGCAATGATGATGTGGTTACAGGAGGGTGAGCAAGGCAAGCAGGAGAAAGAAGCAGGGGGCTATGATAAAAAGGGTGAGCTTTATTCTGAGGGCAGTGAGTCGTCTGGGGAAAAGCACATGACCTGACTCATAAGCATATTAAGTTATGATCAATAAAAAGCAACCCTCTTCCAAGTGTTTAGCTACTTACATCTTTCTCATTAACGTGAGTCTCAAGGGGGCTGATGAGGAGGAAACTCTGAGGTACAGATACTCTGAAATAACTAAGGCAGAGCTACTGTTCTACGGAATGAGGCACAGGCTTGAGCCTAGGCATTATTAAGGCAGCAAGAATAGCAGCTTGCCTTCCAATACCCACCTAGTGAGTTAGAGACCTCTCTGAAATTAATAAGGGGAAGGAGGGCTTGGCAGGGGACATCTTTAATACATCAAGTAGAAGGATGCCCAGATAGACAGGAGTACATAATGTTCCTATGCAGTCAAATATACTCTTTCCTTCAGGACTCCATTCTATAATAGATTAGCTTCTTTATCACAGCTCTGGGGAGCTCGCTGCTGTATCTCACTGCATGAGTCAATTCCCTGGAAGAGCCTGTATTTCTAAGCCGGAAAGTTAAAGAAGTGCCTGGATCTCTTGATGGCTAAGGCAGAGATTTGCTCTTAATGCCAATCCCTCTTACTGTTTCACTGGTAACAGGGTAACTGAAAAAAGAAGCATGTTCAAGGACACTGGTGTTTGCATTAAGAAAGCTTTATGCTAAAGTATGAACAGCATTCCCAATAAAACATGAAAAGATTTATATTGTATCTACAAAATTTAAGTCTTTGCTACAATAAATGCTATATTTCTTTCAAACAAGCCTAAAAAGGTAAGGAATGTCATGATCAATCCGTACATTCTCTTTGCAGCATAAGCCTGGAGACTTTGATGTTTAAATTGGACAATCATAGATGTGAATTTCCTGGTCATCTCCAACAGACACAATTTTTGAACCATTTCCATTGTATTTTACTCCCCAGACCTGTAAATTTAAAAAAAAAAAAAAAAAAAAAAAAGTTCTACAAATGCCTTTATTCTTTATAATATTTATGAAATGAACATCCTTATTTTCTCGTTATTCTGAATCTACAAAAACTGAGACGAGGATATTCTTGTACTTTCTAAATCAGTGAGAATGGAGGCTTTAACCAAGCACCTTCCAGTATTGCTATTTAATTAGCATTCCTGTCCCTTCCCATACTCCAAAAAAACCAAAAAAAAAATCATTTTTAAATACAGTACTAATCAAGATTATCTATAACCCTTTCAAAGAGTCAGAATCCCGAGGTAACCTGGTGCCAGGAAGATGGAAGTCATAAGAGACCAACATTTATGCTTCCAGGAAGAAAGAGGCCCCACAACTACCCCGAGATCACTGCCTATAGGGGAAATCACAAACTGTGCTCCTCAGCTGGCCCCTTGTGTCCACCCCCCACGGTCAATAATTCTCACTCTGTTATGAGTGGCCTATGGAGCCTGCTTGTCCCCAGGAGCTAGACAACATGATACTGTGGACCATAGATTTTTATTTGCTATGTGTTGAATTAACTGATTCACACCTCTTTCCCAGACAGAATTGATGTGGTTGGAGTTTCTCTAGTCAGGAGTAACTTTCTGATTATTAGGAGGTGATTTTGGGTGGTAAGCCTGTCACCCTACTCTGATTTTAGTGTTGGGATTGGGCTGCATGATGGCCTTTCACTCCAGCCTCTGAAACAGCACTGCAATGATCCATGCATACAAGGCAACACAGCTAGCCAGGACTTACTCCTTGAGTAAGATGTTTAAATCCAGGAGTGGAATATCAAGATTCAACCCCCTCAATTTTGTTGGAAACAATTTAAGGTGAAAAGTAAAAAGCATGAACAATGTTAGTTAACTTTAAGTTTCATTTCAAAGAGGAGAAATCTATAGGACCATCTAAAAATATTTAAAATGTATTAAAAGCCAATTTTATACTGTCATGGACATTTTATTTTTTTATGCTTAGTTCCCTAAGACCTTACAGTGTGGTTAGGACCAGCAGCCTTGGCCTCACCTGGGAGTCTGTTAGAAATGCAGAATCCCAGGCCCTGTGCCAGACCTAGTGAAGCAGCATCTGCATTTTAACTAGGTTCCCAGGGGATACAAGCACACATGAAAGACTGAGCAGTATTGCACTAGAACACCTTATTTCACATAGTCACCTTGGCAAAGACAAAGAGGCTTGTGAGAACAGTTTCCTTTTAAAGACTGAAACAAAAGTTATCAATACCACTAAAGCCAAAAAACTTGTAAGAATTTCCAGCTTCTATATTTAAAAAAAAAAAAAAAAATCACATCTCTTCTTTGGACAGTTCCAAAAATGACAAGTGATAAGCAATGGAATCTCCTGAAGACGAAGGTCGTTGGTGAGCCTGCCATGGCCCAGCAGCCCCCAGGAGAGGGCCCCAGACACCAGTTGCAGCAATTTCCAAAGATGGCATTTAAAGGCTGTGGGGCTAACACAATGTCTTCCGGCCTGTGTGGGGATATGCCTCGTGAGTTGCTAGGCTGACAGCACATCCCAGCCTCTGCACCCCAGACTGTGCACAGGAACTCTGGCTACATGGATGACTGAGCAGACACAGCAGCTCAGGCCCAGGCATCTACTGGCATCTACAGCTCAAGCAACAAGGTTAGGAAAAGAAAACCTCTTTGGTACGATGGTCAAACAACCCCAGCTATCTAAAGAGGAAATAGTAATGCCATACCTGATCCTGGTGATCAAAGAAAGTGTGAACACACGTCCTCGTTCCAACATCCCAAACTTTTACACTTTTGTCAGACGAACTATTTTAAAAAGTGAACATTAGTATTGGTTTGAAGTTGGAAGGACTTCGACCAAAAATCCTTTGATGACTTACATTCTTCTAACTTCAGACCCCCCAGCCCCCACGCCTCAGTACTGGAAATGGACAGGTATTGCATCATCACTGGGTGGCTTTCCCTCCTCACAGGGTAGCTGTTTTCCTGAAATTCTGATCTGCCTGGCCCTCATTTTAATTTTTCTCCAGGAGTCTCAGACACAGCTACCTATTTCCAGATGGGAGGGAGGCCTGTTAAAACTTCAAAACCAAGGCTCGCAGGAGGCCTCTAAAGCACTGTGCAATGCCTTCAAGTTGTCCATCTCCTGCTTTCCAACTGTCTTGGCCATCCCAGGGCTGACCAACACTGAGATCTATAAACAACATTTTACAAACATTTACATATTTTAAGTTACCATTGGAACACAAGTCTACCTTAGAGTCACTTTGGTAGAAGCCTCAATTTATAATGAAAAAACTAAGAGTTTAACTGTTTAAAAGGATTCCTTGTTGACTTTTGTTCTAGCTAAGGTCAACTAACTTCACTAAGTAAAAATTTTAAGAACTGCAGAAAACAAAGGCTAACTGAATAAAAAAGAGTCAAACATCTTTAAATGTTAAGGCAATCTATACAGGAAGACTGCCCTCATCTCCCCAGCATTTTAGAAACTGCTAAGAATCATTAAGTACCTGGAAACAAAGTGAGTGTCATCAGGACAGAACGCAACGTTCAGCACCCAGGAGGCATGGCCGCTCAGCGTGCCAGCCAAATTGGCATGTTGTCTGAAATGGGAAAGGTTCAAACAAAATTGAGATGTTAATTTCTAGAGTATAATCACCGAAGTAGAGAGTTTATTATTAACTCTGCCCATAAACTGGACCAAATCTGCTATCCTTATAATGACCATGAATACTGTATCACAAATTCCCCTTTCAATGAAGTAGCATTATGCATTAGAGACAAATTTTAATAGCAGCATTAACCCATAATGTGTTGATGCTACTAAGAGCCAAGAATAAAATCTTTAACAAGCAAAGAGCTGAAGCTCAAAATGAACAAAGAACTACACTATAGAGGCTTCGCAAGCCAACCCCTAAGATGAGGAAATTGAGAACCAAAGGGGCAAGGAAGCCGTCTCAGGAGAAGGGCAGGTTCAGACTCCTGCCTGCACCGGCAGCCTTTCCATATGGAGCCAGTGCTCCCAGTCCAAGGAGAGCGTCAAGATGTATTCATTATGACAGATGCAGCTTGGAGAGACTATTTTAAACCTAATCAAGAACAAGACAAGTCTAATTACAACAGCTATTTTCACTTTTTTAATAAAAATGAAACCCAATCACCTCTGGCAAGAGAACCACCATAAGGCCTAACTGAGGTCAGCAATTTTACCCCTGAACACAGAACCCAGCAGAGTGGAGCAGACCTCAGTTAGGGGCCAGGAGGCAGTCTCAGTGGGATACAGTGGGACCACGGGAGGGTAAGAAGTCCTGGGCCTTAGTAAAAAGATCAGTAGTTGCTAGGGGCTCAAGGTGGGAGGAAGGGATGATCTGGTAGAGCATGGGATTTTCAGGGCAGTGAAACTATTCTGCGTGATACTGTAGTTAGTGGTGACTACACGTCATTATATATTTGTTAAAACTCATGGAATGTACAACACAAAGAGTAAACCCTAATGTAAAATATGGACTTTAATTAATAATAATGCATCAATATTGGGTGAAAAAAACCAGTCTTGGGTCTTCATTCAGTACCACCTCCTTGGGCAAATCACCACCTCAGCTTGGGTTTCTCATGTGCAAAATGGGGACACTAATCTGTGCTGCTACCTCATTGGTTGCTGGGAGGATCCATAAAACAGTGGCAATGGAAATCATAAAGTCACAAATGTAAGGAGCTGCTGCATTTATACTGCCTCTGCCACTATCAGGCAAGTACAACTCTACAGAGGTATCTTTCCCTCTCGGCTGTAGCACCCTCATTCAGTTCTAATTCCAAAAACTGCAGTTAGAATTCTATGTCTAGCTGATCATCTTTTGCCATAAAAAACTGCATTTTAACCAGAAGTGGCTAGAAGGAGCAGTGTTCCTACTGTGAGGTTTAAACTCGCAAGCAACTATCACAGGCCCCTGAAAGAACACACACGGATGGTCAGGGTTGCAGTACGTGCAGGTGGAGGAGGTCTTGGCACCATGGCTAGGGTCGGAGTGTGATATGTACCTGCAGTGGATTAGAATGTCATGTTCAGGAGCAATGAGCCAGAGGCACGTCTGGCAGGGAGAGCTGACCGCAGCACTGAGTCACAGTATCAAGAACACAGATCCAACACATTACAGGGGATACCTCAGTAGGGAATAGGAGTCAGGGCTAAAGATGATGGGGGAAAACAAGAAGACAAGGGGGTCTGCACAGGTTTACAATGATGGCTGTGAATGAAAGAGGATGATTAACTTGCTTCTATACTCATAGTCAAAGGCCAAAACCAAAAACACTCCCATCTAGACCTGCAGCAGGCTCATAAACTGACTGTTTCCTAACTAGGGCAGAGGCATGTCTGCTAGAACAGCCCTACCCTTGAAAATGGATGCTCTAATTTTTTCCTGTCCCCAGGGGCCGGCTACAGCCCATGGCTCCATTTCCTCATCTGTATATTACTTACCTATCCCAAAGAATTTGAAATCAGTAAGCTCACAAAAATCAGGCTGCCTAAGAAAAAGTAGCAAGTATCTGATCCTACCAGGGAACCCATGCACATCCTCCTCCAAGCAGCCCTTGAGGACACACACTAAAAATGGGCGCTGAATGGGGGAGGACCGCCTGGGGAGTCAAGGTGTTTGATGTGACTTGAGCACAAGCCTTTACTAGGGCTGCTCCCTAGGGCCACTTGTAACAATAAGGGGACAAGACGGACATCAGTAGTAAGGGAGACACCTTGAATCTCGACAGGTAACTTACACATCATAGATCTTGATGTAGCCATCATCTGAAGCAGTGACAAGGAGCTGGGAGTCCGGGGAAAAGGTCAAGGAGCGAATGGGCATGGCATGGCCTGAAATTCATAAAGGCCCTTGTTAATCTGGTGAACCACTGCCTCCTCACTCAGCTTCCCACTGACAATGTCCCTTTTAATGATTACAAGCCACTGAGTTGAAATACCCAGGTGCTTCAGGCAGAAAAGCAAGAGTTCTGACTGGGCCTTTCATCTTAATGTTCTCGAAACATCCACATAACCCCAGTCTCTCCTCCTGGAGCCATTTCTTTTTAGTTCCCTTCCCTGCCCTCAGCATGCATTGCTTTAAAGAACTTCTCTACTACAAATATGGCCACACAAGGAAATATACATTGCTCCTGATTTGTAGGGTTGAACAAATTAAGATGTTATTTCCCTATCAAATCCTTTATTACAGTGTAAAGGATAAGCTATAGCAACGTGAGGAGGTAATAAAGTCACTTGATTAGAATTCAAAACCGCACGAAAGTATGTGTAATAAGGTCTCCCCCCAATCTACCCCTGTTCTTTAGCTACCCAGTCCTCCTTTCCAGAGGCCACCAGTGTGGACAGTGGGCACAATACTTTCATCCACCTTCAAATTATCAACAAAAAGTTGTTTTCAATCACAAAGTTCGTCAGAATCCAAAATGACAGAAATGAGACATTCATATAGCAAATAAATATTAACACACACATATATAATGTGATAGATTATGATATAATCAATAAAAAGTAAGTCTGTTCACCCAAACAAGCATTTAACACTGTTACAAGAATTAGTATGTCTAGGTTAAAACTACAGTGACAGGCCAGGTATGGTGGCTCATGTCTGTAATCCCAGCATTTTGGGAGGCCAAAGCGGGATGATCTCTTGAAGCCAGGAGTTGGAGACCAGTCTGGGAAACATAACAAGACCCCATCTCCTCAAAAAATTTAAAAACTAGCCAGACATCATGGTGTGCACCTGTAGTCCCAGCTACCCAGGAGGCTGAGGTGGGACGACCCCTTGAGCCCAGGAGTTCAAGGCTACAGTGAGCTATGATCACACCAATGCACTCTGGTCTGGGAGCAAGACCCTGTCTCTAAAAGGAAAAAAAAAAAACCTACAGTGACAAGATTAAAACCTGGAGGCATTTCAGTTTTCCAACTGAGATTGATATTTTGTAAATCTAATGCCCGTTTGCCATTTAATGGCATTTTAATGAAAGAATAATTCTTCCTTTGTGATTTGATAACCAAGTTTATAAAAATAAGATGATGATATATACCTTCCAGCGTATGCAGAAGTTTTCCAGTTGCAATATCAAAAATATTGATGATTCCATCTATGGCTCCACTGGCTAGGTATTTCCCATCAGGACTCTGTTCAGAGAACATATGGAAAAATTAGCACTTTCAGACCCCATGTTGTTAAGCTATCCCTACCAAACTCAAGCAAACCTCCTGCTGTCTACAGGTCTAACCAGCAACCTGGCAAACCACACCAGTGAGATAGTCTGCCTGACCAGACCAAGGCAGAATCTGTGCCAAGGACTGCAACAGGCTGGAAGGGCAAACTGAAAGAATCAGAAGGAGAAAAGAGAGCAATGTTTCCTTACATATGCAATACTAAGAATGAATTTTCCTCTTGTGTCCAAAGAATACTCCTTTTTCCCACTTTCCACACCAAAAATGTTCACTTTCCCGACATGAGTTCCTGTGGCCAGATACTGGGAATCAGGAGAAAAGGCCAAAGTCCAGGCATCCACTGAACAGAAAAAAGAAGGACAAAAATACAGTGTGAAAAGATTTGGCCTTAATTTTAAAAACTAAAGTTTTACCAAAAGACACATCTTTTTAAATTGGAGTAGCAGTGTCCTGATTCAGAAAATTACGTTGTAAAGACGCTAATTCTTTATCAAGTTTAGATTTAGTTTAAGGGTTTCTTAAATTTTTAATAAGAATAGGACAACATCAAGTGTTAGCAAGGATGTGGAGAAACCAGAACCTTCATACACTGGTGGGAATGTAAAATGGCACAGCCACTTTGAAAACCAGTTTGACAGTTTAAGTGAAAACAAACACCATAATATCCAGTAATTCTACTCCTAATGAAAACATATGTCCACACAAAGACTGGTACACTCATGGTCTTCGCTTCCTCCTACTTTCTCACTTCTCCATGACTGGGGATTGTCTCTCTTCTTTTTTTCTCTTCCTTTGTGGTGGTTCAGATTCTCCATGCATATTTTCAAGATAGGTAGAAACTAAGTATTCATTTTCCATACATTCATCAGACTCAAACTCATCTGAGGAGTTTTACCTTCAGATGAATTTAGCTGCTCTTTAGCTGTCAATAGCAATGCTTGCTTTTGTTACTGGACCAAATAACTGTTGGCTGTTTAATGGCCTTGTCTAGTTTTATGCAGAGTCCTATCCAAAAAGAAAATAAACCCAACTTTCAGACTCCATTCTTCTATCTTTTTTTTTTTTTTTTGAGATTGAGTCTCGCTCTGTCACCCAGGCCAGAATGCGGTGGTATAATCTTGAGTTCAAGCTATTCTCCTGCCTCAGCTTCCCGAGTAGCTGGGACTACAGGTGCACACGACCACGTCCAGATGTCCAGCTAATTTTTTGTATGTTTTAGTAGAAATGGGGTTTCACCATGTTGGCCAGGCTGATCTTGAATTCCTGATCTCAAGTGATCCACCCGCCTCAGCCCCTCAAAGTGTTGAGATTACAGGCATGAGCCGCCACCACCACGCCTGGCCTCTTCTGTCTTTTTCATTCATAACAGTAACTTTTAAAACCTTGCCACACTTGGACAACACCCAGTAAAAGGTACTGTTTATCAGGGAAAGTGAGCTGGATACATACGCCATCCTTTTACTTGGAACCAATCCAGCAATGATTTCTTCAGCTGCCTCGTGCCCAGGGCTGCAACCAGCATGCAATGACACCAGCATTATGACCCCTAGGAAAGCTTAGGTGCCCAAGATGAAAAGGTAGAAACAGTTCTGCCTCTTCCTCTTTTCTTAAGACCATACTTATATATTAGAGTTTTAATGGACTTTGCAGGATAGTTTGGGGACCCAAGTCCTCTGTAAGTAACTTAAGCAGAGTAAGGGCACATGTAAAGACAACCATGTGGGGAGTCAGGGTACGTCTGGGTAGCTTTTTCCAAATATATATCCCACCCCACGTACTCCGAACACTATGATTCAGTGGATCCAAAATATGGACTGGGTATGCATATTCTTAAAAGAGCTCCAGTGGTAAGAATTACAGACAAGAAATATTGCTTCTGAGGGAAAATGCACTCAGTTTCCAGACAACCCAGCCTCTTTAAAAACTCTGGAACCATCATTATTTCCAATACAGGAAAAGCCTAGAGTGGCTACTGAGCATAACTCGTGGGAGGTGAATCCATCCAGGGCATCAATCAGGACACTGTGTTCATGGAACACCTAAGCAGCTCTTCTATCATCAACCCACAAAGGGGTGTGCCACAGAATGCCAGGCTATTCGCACCCTCTAGCGGTTACCACCCGTTCTGGCACAGCAGGTTCTGCTGGGGAAAGTTGTGCAGCCATTTATAAGTAAATGTGAAGCTCAAAAGAATCCTGAAATGTCCTCTGTGCTCCACATTAGTCAGCCTATGACATCATTGACTTCCGTCATCTCAGATGATGTTTACCAAGGCTGATGGACAAGATTATGGACAGTACTTAAAACAAAAAAATCGATGTTTCTTAAAAGTTTCATATGTATCACATACCAGGAATCACACCCTTTAATCAAAATGAGTAGAGATGACCATGATACACATCTATAAGGACCCCATGCTTTACATTCTAGGCTTCCATAAGGCAGTGAATGAATCAGCTCAGAATATGGTAAATAGAGAACCTCTGGAAAACACAAAATACAGGTCAACAACCCCAAACCAGCAGTTCTGAAATCCAAAAAGCTCCGGAAACTACTAGCTTTTTCCACAGGTTTACTACCAAAATTCATTTGGCAGCAAAATCTAAGCTGAATTGACACAGGGCTATTTATAGCCTTTATTTATCTCACTTAGTGTAAATACTCACGTTTAGTTGCAGAGTGTTTCATTAGAGTGCTGTTTCCAGCCCCACTGAAGGTATTATGTGAAATACAGTTCATGCACCCATTATCATCCCTCTCAAAACCAAAAAATTCTGAGCTATAAAACACATCTATCCCTAAAGATTTTGGAAAAGAAATCATGAGCCTCCATTATCTCCCCTACAAGTAAAACTCTTACCAGGTCCTGCATCTATGGACTTTATCTGTTTGCCATTTTCCAAGTCCCAAAGACGAATATGAGCATCAAGAGAGCTGGATGCAGCAATGGGCAGGGTGTGGCTGATGTCCACAGACACCACTCCCAGCTGATGTCCCTCCAGACTCCACTGTAGGTCCAGCCTCTCATCACGCCTTCAACAGGGGACAGAGAAATGGATTTCTTCACACAGAACACACTTTACCTGGCATGTGAAATTCTGGGTCCCTGTGACTATGCAATACCAATGGTCTATGAAATACAGAATCAGAGAAGAGTTAATGAGCTACAGAACACCAAATGCTGCCAGGTTTTCAATGTAGGACTTTAAGATTTTTTTTTTAAACTTTAGGGCTTTAATACAGAGTAACAGGAAAACAAGTGGGAAAAAGAAGCTGCTGTTTTATACCACCAGATTGCTATAGATTTCTTGCCTAGAAAAAAGTATTTCCCAGACTGCAACTGGCGAGTTCAGAAGCAAAACCTCAGCCCCCAATTTTCCAAGGCTGTATGTTAGGGGAGAGGTACTCACCATTTCCAGACCTTCACCAGGTCATCCAGGGAGCCTGTGACCACTGTCTCAGAGTTTTCCTTCTTGTTTGTCCCCCAAGCAACTGACCAAATGGCATCATCATGGGCTAGAATGGAAAGTAAAGTCTTCTTGCATATGACTTAATGAAGCTGAAATACTGTTCAACAATTGTAAGGTAACGTTTATTTGTATTTGCTTTACTATTTTACAAAGTGCTTTCCTATACAGCTTTTATTGAAATTTTGGGGCCACATATGAAAATTGGAGGTTCTGAAGAAGCTACTTGCCCTAAATCTCATGTTTACCAGATGGGATGGTAGCACTTTGGACTCTAAATCCAGTGCCCTTTCTTTTAGCATGTTATCTGGTATATAGGAGTCTACAATGGCTATCACTTGGCTAAAACAAGTAAAACCAGTGGGAAAGACCCCCTCCTACCAAGAAAAGACCTAAATCCAGTAACAGATACTCCGTAAAGATCTTTGGAAACTAGTAGGCAGTTCAATTCTAAACAGTATAGATCTAAAAGAAAATACCTAATGTAGCCTCCATATATTAAGTTGCCTTTCCCCACAAGTATCTTTATTATGGTTAATGGGCCAATTATTACAACAATCCTAAGAAGTGGGTACTATTAATATCCTCATTTTATAGACAAGGAATGAGAGGTGCTAGCATTCAAATCCAATCGCTATTAATTAAAGTCTACCTTAAATCTAAGTCTGTAAGCTGCAGGTTTGGTAGGCCACACCATTGTATGTGCAGACCTGGTGTGGATGTAAAAATGTGACAAGTGCACATGGAGGCTTTACCCCTGCCTGGCAACAATTCTCCAGTGATACCTTCCCAAAATATGAATATAAAGGCATTAAACTTAAACAGCTGTGCATTACAGACAGAGTTGTGGCTTCCATTTCAAACCCCACCTAACTCAAGCCTGCTAACTTGCCACCTGGATGACAATAGCTACATATAAGGTAGTTGACTGGCATGCCCAATTAGCCTACTAGTTACTTACACTAGCTAACCTGGATGATGCTGTTGGCTTAAATGTCAAACTACCTACATGTCACTACTTAGAGAGGAAAAGCTCTGATTAGGTATTCCACAAATTCCTTAGGCCTTCCTAAACTCATCGAGGCTATAGTGAAGAAATGAGATGGGTGAGTAGCCCATGCACAGACATGACTCCTTTTTGGGTACAAAGCTCTGGACCACTGGTTAGCTACAATCCCAGCCCACTCTGACCTGCGGCCTGCTCTCCCATCCCTGCCACTGCCACTGCTGCACAGCTCCCAGCCCTCCCCATGCACTCAGTGGCCTCAAAAGAAATTCATCTCACTATTATAGGCATCACTTTCATTAAGGGCCAAAGCAAGTTCTGAGTTCAGAAAAAGGCTCACGTTCACCTCCCCAGATGAGCCGGCATTAACAGAGTTTTGAGGCTCAAAGCATTTCCTTCTTCCACCTCGCCAGCTGGGAAGCTCGGTCATGTCTTCCTCAGGTGGGAAAATTTTCCTCAGCCTGGAAGCCTCCAACCTATCATGATGACTGCTTTTTTTTTTTAGTTGGTTGTTCAGGTTTTTGTTGTTGTTTGTTTTTTAAGAGTATTTGTTTTCAGCTGCCAATTCTTCCGCAAAGTGAGTATACTTGAAAACTGCATGTCTGGTCAGCACGACAAAAGTCTTAAAGAAACCAGGGACAACAGTATTTTTCACAGATGAATTGCTTAAACAGGCAAGCTACTTACCTTGCTCTTGTTTGAAGAGAATACCATACTAAAAAAAGAACAGAAGCCACATTAAACCCATGGTCAGATTTCAGATGTCTCACATTGCCTCCAGAAAGCACTCCTCCCCAAGTAGATAGAGTCACTACAGTGTTAGCTACTTCCTCTGCTGTCAACCTGGCCATCCTACAAGCTCCTTGATCCCCACTCACGCAAGATTTGTACAGTCCTATCAGAAAAAAATTATTAAAGAAACTGACACTCTCTCCCTCTTCCTACTACCCACACTCACCCAACAAGAGACCAATAAATTATGTTTTCTTTTTCTGTTCTGCTCACCAAGGAAGCTCAGAGTCCAGTTTGCAGCTTAAATTTTGCAGCTGCATAAGGGCACACAGCATGCATAACAGTCTATTAACTTTGTCCCTAATCTTATTACAAAGATCTGTTTCTCCTGTTCTATCTTCTATTCTGATCTTGCTGTTTTTTTCTTTTGTACAACATCTTTTAAGCTTCTTCTATTACTCACTAAACTGTGGTAAAGACTTAGAGGAACCAGTTCTCCTCCTAGTATTTGCATTTTACTAGTCCCACCTAACACTGTGGTAACTAGGCGACTAGGTACCCAGGGTCATCGAGCTCTTTAGGAGCAGGGCAAGAATAAGATGCTACTTTCTTGACTACACATCCAGAAAACCTACTGGACTTGAACTTGGCAAAGAGACCAACTGATGTTCCTCCCTTCAACACGGGCCTTACCTGGTTGGTCATTTCCTTAACCAAGGATCAAGGGCAAAAGGCCAGACAGTTCTGTGGAAACAACACCAGGATTTCAGTGAGGGGTGTCATCAGGATAGAAGGGCACACAGGAAGTTCCCCTTGACCAAGAAAATAAGGCAACTCTTTATTATGAAGTTGTTCTGACACCCTTCTATGGATCAGTCCCTGGAACCTCCTTCACACTCCCTACCAGGTGGTATGATCTTTTTTCTTCCTCTGAACCTAGGGACTCAACTAACAGCAAACCCCATCCCATGGTTTCTTCACCTCAAGTGTGACTACAGAGAGTAACCAGTCTCTGTCCTTTGCTGCTTTTTAAAGAGAAGAAAATCACTTCTCCTTTTAATATTAAATATTATTTATTAAAAACAAACAAGGGGAAATCCAAAGATGGTAAAGTTCTTATGTTACACGCAAAGGTCTCAACCAAAAATGCCTTTAAGAGCCAATAGTCAGGTAAATAAGGGCAGAGGCTGGAGGGAGACACGGTGTCAAGAGATTGAGACCATCCTGGCCGACATGGTGAAACCATGACTCTACTAAAAATACAAAAATTAGCTGGGCGTAGTGGCGCGCACCTGTAGTCCCAGCTACTTGGGAGGCTGAGGCAGGAGAATCACTTGAACCTAGGAGGCGGAGGTTGCAGCGAGCCAAGATCGTGCTACTGCACTCCAGCCTGGGTGACAGAGCAAGACTCCATCTAAAAAAAAAAAAAAAAAAAGCCGGGCACGGTGGCTCACATTTGTAATCCCAGCACTTTGGGAGGCCGAGGTAGGCGGATCATGAGGTCAGGAGATCAAGACCGTCCTGGCTAACACAGTGAAACCCCATCTCTACTAAAAATACAGAAGAAAAAAAAAAAAATTAGCCGGGCGTGGTAGTGGGCGCCTATAGTCCCAGCTACTCGGGAGGCTGAGGCAGGAGAATGGCGGGAACCCAGGAGGCGGAGCTTGCAGTGAGCCGAGATCGCGCCACTGCACTCCAGCCTGGGTGACACAGCAAGACTCCGTCTCAAAAAAAAAAAAAAAAAAATAGATCTAATTTATCAGGCTACATTAAGGGCTAATGGTTCTTATTTCTTTGTGTGTGCCATAGACTCCCTTTAGTGGCCTTTTTTTTTTTTTTTTTCAAGATAGGGTCTCGCTCCATCACCCAGACTGGAGTGCAGTGGTGCAATCATGGCTCATTGCAGCTTCAACCTCCCAGGCCAAGTCTTCTCCCACCTCAGCCCCCTGAGTGGCTGGGACTACAGGTGCGTGCCATGCCTGGATATTTTAATTTTTTATAGAGATGGGGGTCTCCCTATGTTGTCTAGGCTGGTCTTGAACTCCTGGGCTCAAGTGATCCTCCTGTCTGGGCCTCCCAAAGTGCTGGGATTACAGGTGTGAGCCACCAGACTCTGGCTCAGGATGTCTTTACAGAAAATACACAGGTTTAGAAATGAAACCAATTACAGTAGGTTCTCATTATTCACAACAATTATGTTCTAAGAAGTTGCTACAGACACTAAATTATCCAATAGAGAACCACTGTTCCTTGGGAAACCGGTTCCTGAAAGCCTCTGGGCACATTCTTGTCAACCAATCAATATATAATCATGTTTTATGTGTGTTTATGTTTAAAGGCACTTACTGAATATACATTAGTAATTCATTAATATTGAACTCATACCTAAGCAAAGCTTATCTAACACACATATTTTCTCCTTAAGACAAATCACAGACTTCTTGCATTTAGAAACACTTCAGCACAATGCTTGGGGGCTATCTCAAACAGTGGAATCACCAACAAAAAGCACAGAGAAAAACGTAGCACCAAAGACTGCAAAAATGACATTTGCTTACAATATGAGAGCTGACAAGAAGGCAGTGTCACCTTGTTTGACTTCAGCTGAGAACATGCGCATCTAGCGACTAAAATTTTTATGTGAAAAAAAGTCATGTCTTCCAAAGACCACAAAAGCATTTTAAGTATTAATGTGGGGGCTACAGATAAATTTTATTGAGTACGTGAATTCATAAATACAGAATCCACAAATAATGAGGATAGACTATATACTAAAATTTTATTAAAATACAAAAACATATGTGCTTCTTTATTGGTTCATTATATATGCAATCTAGAAGCAAATTTAATAACTACCCTAATTTCAAAGTTGTAAATGAGCTTACACAATACCGTGATATGAAAATATCTGTAATTTATATTCATAACAAAGTCACACTGCTAATAATGTGATTTATTGCCTACATTCATAGTGGAAGAAAATGCTAAATTTCAGTTGGAGGTTAGGAAACAAAGATGCAATTTTTCCTCTCATCCAAGTTCACGGCCCTCGCAGTTCTACCCACTGTCAGTTTAAGGGACCATACAGTTAAGGCATCCAGGTTCAGGTTACTTTCTTTAAATCTGCCAGCCCAAAAAGCTGCCGAAGGTTTTCCAATAACAGAAAATCAAACACACAATTTATAACTAATCCTTGCCTATGAAGATCTCAAATTGGTAATGTTTTGTTTTGGTTTTGTAAAGACAAGGTCTTATTATGTTGCCCAGGCTGGTATCGAACTCCTGGCCTCAAGCTATCCTCTTGTCCTGGCCTTCCAAAGTGCTGGGATTACAGACAGATTGGTAGTGTTTTATTCATTTGTGACCCATGAACAGGGTTCTTTCAGCCCAGGGTAGGAAAGACAGGAAAGCGCTCGAGCCAGTTTGGCTAATGGGAATGGTATTCAACCTCTGCTTGAGCACAGCCTTCTGCCTGCTGAAGCACAGGCTTGTCCTCTTCCCTGTCATTCTGGGCCTCACATTTGGCAATGGATAGAAACAAAAAAAGAAGTAAGGCTTGCGGTAAGTCAACCTCCAAAAACCCGGGTTCCAAAAGACAAGGGTATGATTCTATCAATGAGTGCACATTTGAGGATGTACAATGAATCCGGTCCTATTTTAAGTAACACACAAAGATTAGCTCACTGAAACCTCATAACCCCATTTACTAGGTACAGTAGTTCTTTAGCTGAGGTTTTGATTTCCACAGTTCCAGAGGTCAACCATAGTCCAAAAATAGGTGAGTAGTGTGCAGTAAGGTATTTTGAGAGAGACCACATTCACATACATTTTATTACACTGTTATAATTCTATTTTATTATTGTTGTTAATCTCTTACTGTGCCTAATTTACGAATTAAACTAAGTAATCATAGGTATGTATGTGTAACCTGTATGAGAAAAAACATAGTATAGATGCTTCTCAACTTACAATGGGGCTACTTCCCAATAAACCTATGTAAGTTGAAAAATTTTACATAGGTAAACCACGGTAAGTGGTCAGGGTCCACGGTAAGTCAGTCAGGGTCCTTCACTACCCAAGATTTCAAACATCCACTGGAACGTACACCTCGCACCATTTTCTTATTATCAGTTCCACTTTTCTAATAAGAAAATGGAGGCTTAGAAGCGGTTAAGGAAGCCCCCAAGGGACACTATAAGGTGGATACAATCTATAGTATATGCTACCAAGATACATTACCTCTTACTTCAGGGTCTTATGAAGGTCAGAGCTAAAAGACTTTAGACCTTAGACCTCTCCTGCCATCTTCTCTCTTTGGGAAACTTTTCCCTAATTTTCCCAGGCAGAATTCATCACTGGCTCAGTGTTTCCAAGGAACACTACAGATGCCTCGATGAAACTACTCAGGCAAGTCAACAGCCCACAGTATTGCACGGTACTTGGCGTAAAGCGAACCCAGCCTCTGTCTGTACCCGTCCAGTGATGTCCGTATCTGTCCAGCACGCTACCTAAGAAGACAAGCGTGGCCCACTACTGGAAAACTTCGGTTAATACCGTCCTCCCACCTACGGATAACTGATCTCCTCCGCAGAGAAACCAGCCCTAATCTCGGTGCTGCCCAGAACATCCTCAGGACGCAAAAGGAGGCCACCTACGGGCCTCCCCCTCTCCCCTCAGGCCCCGTACACCGAGGGACAGCCAGGGCAAATGGAGTCACGGAAGCCACCCTCAGGTCCCAGGGCCTGCAGCATCCCTGAACGGACCTGCTTACAGGCAGCATCGGGCCCAACCTCGCTCACCCGCCCTCTGGCCTGGACCGTCAACTGCCCTAATGACCGCCATCCCCAACGGCCCTGCGCTCCAACTCACCACTGCACTGCCAGCCTGCACGTCGGAAGCCGGTCTCAGCGCGACTGCGACGCGCAAAGATGAGCTAACGAGGGGGCGGGGCATTACGCCGGCCCCGCCCCCACGGCGCGGAGCACGCCGCAGCGCCCCCTGCCGTCGCTACGCCGGGTGCGGGGCAGATGCCGAGGGCGAGTGGGCGGAGAGAGGAGGGAGGAAGCCACGCCCTGCTTCCAGAGGCGTGGTAGCTGGAAATTTGCTCCCGGAAGCGCAGACGTTTAGCTTCCGGCAACTGCAGGTTTAGGGGCTTGTGTTGAAATTTCATTGCAAAATAAATTTGTTGCTAAAATAAATTCAGTGAAATCGAGCTTTGTCTTTCAAACTGCTAGTCATGACCCATTAGCGTGACAGATATCAGTTTAATAGGTTGTCACTGGCATTTTTTTTTTTTTGGAGGGCCAGGCAGAGTGGCTCACGCCTGTAATCCCAGCACTTTGGGAGCCGAGGTGAGAGGATCGCTTGAGCTCCTGATTTCCAGACCAGCTTGGGCAACATAGCGAGAGACCTCCTGTCCACTAAAATTCCAAAAAATTAGCACATGCCTGTAGTTCCAGTTACTTGGGAGGCTGAGGCAGGAGGATCCCTTAAGCCCTGGAGGTTGAGGCTACATTGAGCCGTGATCACACCACTGCACTCCAGCCTGGGGGGTAGAGCTAGACCTCGTCTCAAAAAAAGAAAAAAAAAAAAAAAACAGATGGGGCTGGGTGTGGTGGTTCATGCCTGCAATCCCAGGATTTTGGGAGTCGGAGGTGGGTGGATCACTTGAGGTCAGGAGTTTGAAACCAACCTGGCCAACGTGGTGAAACCCCATCTCAAGTGAAAAAACAGAAACAAAAACAAAATTAGCCGGGTGTGGTGGCACATGCCTGTAGTCCCAGCTACTTGGGAGGCTGAGGCAGGAGAATCGCTTGAACCCGGGAGGCAGAAGTTGCAGTGAGCCTAGATCACACGACTGCACTCCAGCCTGGGCAAAAGAGTGAGACTCTGTCTTGAACAGCAACAACAAAAAAAGAGATGGGAAGAGGCTCATGCCCCATTTTCGAGGCCGCCCTGTGGCTCAGATGTGGTGGCTCACTCCTGCAATCCCAGCACTTAGGGAGACCAAGGTGGGAGGATTGCTTCTGGCCATGATTTCAAGACCAGTATGGGCAACATGGTGAGACCCAATCTCTACAAAAATTTTAAAATTGCAGACGCAGTGGTGTGCACTTGTAGACCTAGCTACTCGGGAGGCAGGGGTAAGGATCACTTGAGCCCAGGAGTTTGAGACTGCCCTATGATTGGGCCACTGCACTCTCGCCTGGGTAACAGAGTGAGACCCTGGTTCTAAAAAATATTTTTCAAAAAAACTAGTTTTAAAGTTCAAAAATATAAATATAAAGAGAGATGGAGGACTATTAGACCACTTACAAATAGGTGAAGTTCATCTTTGGGGGCTTTTTTTTTCTTTTAAGACAGAGTCTCGCTGTGTTGCTGAGGCTGGAGTGCAGTGGTGCAATCTCGGCTCACTGCAACCTCTGCCTCCTGGGTTCAAGTGATTCTCCTGCCTCAGCCTCCCCAGTAGCTGGGATTACAGGCACGCACCACCATTTTTACAGGCACGCACACCCGGCTAATTTTTTGTTTGTAGTAGAGACGGGGTTTCACCATGTTGGCTAGGCTGGTCTCAAAGTCCTGACCTCAGGTGCTCCACCCCCTCGGCCTCCCAAATTGCTGGGATTACAGGCGTAAGCCACTGCGCCTGGCCATTTTTAGGGGCTTTTTGAGGAGGCTGTGTGTGACCAGAAATTGGCAAATACACCACATCTCCCAGGACCTATTCTCTTGTCCTCAGTAATCTCACATTAACACAAAAGAGAAGACATCCTGCAACTCCTCTGTTGTGCACGTGACTTCCCTGCATGCCAGCATCCTTAACGCTCAAGTTCACATGTTTCAAAGTGATATGACTAATTTTTCTCACTCACATTGACTGGAGAGCTATTTCTCTCCTTCCCAGCTCTGTGACATCTCTGTCCACAGAAATTTCATCTGGTCCAGGTGGACCCTCTGCATGTCACTGGCTTATAAAGTTTGGGTCAAAGTGAGCAGACTTCAAGACTGAATTGTCAAAATTCTTTTGTGGCATCTCCTATAAGTCAAGATATCCTTGTAACCGTTCTGGATCTATTGGACCAGGGGGCAGGCATGTGCCCCTGAAGCTAAGGAAGAATGTACAAATTATATCATGAAGCCAGTGAGATGATTTTCAAACGTAGAGAATTTCCTTTAGATTGACTTAAGTGCTGACTGGTGTTCTGGCACATTCCACAGAGCTAAATACACAGAAACTGACCCTGCATTGGCTGCGATGTGGGTTCCCGAAGTGCGGGAAGGAATTAACATTAGTACTACAAAGCAATGGCTTTTAGCAGTTAAATGAGTGATCTGCCGCCTTCCGGTATAACCAGTTGTCTTGGTTTTGGCCAATCCACTGCTTTGTTTTTTGTTGGTGACATTTACGGGTTTTTGTGGGTTTTGGAAATAGATTATTATGTAACCTCTCCCACACCAAGATAATTGGGCTATCTTCACTCTAACTTTTAGCTTTTGAATATGAAGAAGTATTTTTGAAAGACTCCCACTTTAAGAATGGTGAAATTTTGGCTGTCAAAAGTGCTCACAACTGTATGACTAAGTGAATTTTAATTTGTGTGATCTGGGGTTATGTGAGGTTTTTTTCTTTTCTACACATTAACTATAAATACCACACCTTCAAATTATTCTAAAAGCACACTGATCACATTTATGCCTTTTAACTTAAAATTTAATTAAAATTTAAAATTAAAAAAGCATAAATGTGATCAGTGTGCTTGTAGAATAATTAAGCCAAATACTAAGACTTTCCATTTCTGTTTATTTGCTCCGAAATCTGCTACTACTAATTTTCAATTGAAGCAAGTTGTTTTGGATAAAAATTCAATTAATCGTCTCAAAAAAGAGAAATGTAATACATTAAGAAAAAAGTAGAACAGAAGATATAAGAGTACATCATACATAGTAAAGTTACATCATGTTTTATAAAAACTGTTTCACCCATGAGGTTACTGGGTCACAAATGAAAATCCATTTCTTGCTAGGAGTCATGACCAAACACTTTGAAAATCATAGTACTAAAGACTTTCTAGCTTTATAATTCTATAATTATGAAAAGAACTCCAAACCATTCATTCAAAAAGGATGTAATAAGTACCTACTTTCACCCCATCCCCCCCAGAGGGCCAGGCATATAGGATCACTGGCATGACCTTAGCACTGGGACTATAAAGCTAGAATAATTGGCCTTTTTTAAACTGTGGATGTCTCAGGCATCTGATGAAGTCTATGAATCCTGTCTCAGAACAATGGAGTTTTTTCTTTTGGAAGAAAAAATTTTAATTGCTATTGCAAAAAAAAAAAAAATCCATATGGAGTAGAAATTGGTTTTGATAGCATTATTACAGAATACGTTCTAGAAAGTGGAGGTAACTGGATGTAAGATTCTGGCAGCAGTTTAATAGAACAGTCCCAGATGCGTAGGTTGAGGCCAACGCCTAATTAGCGTGAACGGTTTGTGTTTGTGCGTGTGTAATTTTGGACAATATAAGGAGAAACGTTACACTGTGCACAAACCAAATTTAATTTTTTTACAAGTGTTGTAAAGTTTCATATAGTAAAAGGTTTTTGCTACATGCACTTCATTTTCACATTAAGAGTGTTTAGAATACCTAAACACAAAAGAGATCATTCATGCAAGATATGCCACTCCTTGATATAATAATGCGTGCAGTTCAAAATGTTCACACTTTTTTTTTTTTTTTTTAGATGGAGTCTCGCTCTGTCTCCCAGGCTGGAGGGCAGTGGCACAATCTTGGCTCACTGCAAGCTCCGCCTCCCGGGTTCACGCCATTCTCCTGCCTCCCAAGTAGCTGGGACTACAGGTGCCCGCCACCATGCCTGGCTAATATTTTTTGTATTTCTTTTAGTAGAGACGGGGGTTTCACCATGTTAGCCAGGATGGTCTCGATCTCCTGACCTCATGATCCACCCGCCTTGGCCTCCCAAAGTGTTGGGATTACAGGTGTGAGCCACCGCGTCCGGCCAATGTTTACACTATTGATGCAGTAGCTGCTGCCATCACAGGGCTGTGGTGGGGAGGCACAGCCAGGGCTGCATGCCGGTGGATGCCTCGCCCCTTCTGAGTTGGGGAGAGCTCCCCGGGTGCTGCTGCAGCCGCCCAAACCGCAGCTGCAGACTCAGGCCTCCTGCTTTACGGAGCAGGCAGGATCCCCACCCTCCTGGGCGAGGCTACAACTGCCCAAACTGCGGCTGTGGATCCGAGCCTCCCTGTGCTCTTGGAGGGGGCTGGCAGCAGGCAAGATCTGCCCTCCTAGGTGCAGGACCCAGAGAGTTTCTGCAGCCTGCACCCTCGTGGACCCCAGAAAGGACCCCACTGCCCCTTCTTCCCCCTCAGTCGCTTGGGGGTGTCTGTTCCTGCTGCCTGGCCTCTCTCGGCTGCCACCCCTGCTCTGATCTTGGAACAGGGCTTGGGGCCAAACCCCAGAGGCCATGAATGACAGTGGGAGGCAGATTGATTCCTGGGCAGAAGGGGGTGGGTCTCCAGTAAGGCCATCTTCAGGTCAGGGAGGGACTGAAGACTGGGGACCAGGCTGCCAGTCCCACAGACCTGAGTGGGAGCTTGTAGTGCCTCCTCCAGGCCCACCCATGGCTGCCAATGGGCCAATCAGCACACACTTCCTCCTGTCTGAGGTCCATAAAAGCCCTGGGCTCAGCCAAACTGCAGGAGAGGACAGAGACACAGCAGGAAGAGTAGCTGTAGAGAGGAGCTACTGTCTGCCAGAGCTGCAGAGACCTGAGGAGACTTTCAAAGGACCTGCGGAGAGGAGGCCCCCTCCTCCTGTAGAGACTTCCAAATGACCTGAGGAGAGGATCCCCCAGAACAGCCTCCTTCTCCAGGAGCAGGTCTTTCCTCTGCTAAGAGCAGCTCCCCTCTTCAGGGTTGGGTCTTCTTTCCGCTGAGAGCAGCAGGCGGCAGGATGACCATTGGGCAGAGGGGAGCTACCCTCTCCAGGCTCCTGTCTGCTGAGAGCTGAACACTCCATGGGATGACTTGCTCAGAGGAGCTACCCACTGTGGGTCTTCTCTGAGCTGCTTAACAGCTAAACTCAATAAGTTCTTTGAGTACCTCATTATTCCTGGACACAGGACAAGAACTCAGGCAAAGGAGCTCCTGGGAAGAAAATCAATAGCCCCCACACTCCTCCAAAGATCCTGTAACACTACCATTACATCTGAGGTTTTCTGCAACTACAAGAGGTTGGTGGAAAGCTTGGCCCTCAGTGTCAACATCAAGAAAGCAGCTACCACCGTCTATGCCTATTCTCTTTTTGTATTTTTTTCTTTCATTTTTCTTAATCATCTCTGCTATTGCTGCTGCTTAGCAAAACTGGTAAAAATAAAGTTGTAATAACTGATGCATCACCCAGAGAATCCCCAAATTCCTGCTGGGAATCCTCTCAGATTCTCTCCAGCGTGCTGTAAAAACCACCGAAGTCATTTGGGCCAGTGCTGGTTGCAGCCCTCCTGAGTCTGAGTTCCCACTGAAAGGTCATGAGATCACAGAACAGCCAGGTGGGGCACAATAATGTTTTTAAGTACATAAGAAAAAACCACATAGGATTACAAAGGAAACCAATTATATCAAAGTAGTTATCAAAATATTTGTGAAACAGTAGTGTATGTGCTTTATTAATGCAACATGTCTAATATCTTCTGTTATTTTATTTTTGAGAGAGGGTCTCGCTCTGTCACTCAGGCTGGAGTGCAGTGGCACAATCACTGCTCACTGCAGCTTCAGTCTTCCAGGCTCAAGTGGTCCTCCCACTTCAGCCTCCCAAGTAGCTGGGACTACAGGCATGTGCCACCATGCTCGGCTAATTTTTGTAATTTTTTTTTTTTTTGTAGAGAAAAGGTTTTGCCATGTTGCCCAGGCTAGTCTTAAATTCCTGGGCTCAAGTGATCTGCCCACTTCAGCCTCCCAAAGTGCTGGGATTATAGGCATGAACCATGGCTCCCAGCCTGTTCTGTAATTTTAAAGTAGCAATGAGCATAAACAATATTTAGAATTACTTGCAACAGCTGCAATGTGATAGGAAAATATTTGTAATTTGTATTGGTGACAAAGTCACAGGTACTACTAATACTCCTGGATTTATTGCATACATTTATCATTAAAGAAGATATTAAATTCCAGTTAGAGGTTAAGGGAAATAAAGATATAATTATTTTCCTATCAAAGTTCACAGATCTGCGGAATGCCCATTGTAAAGAACATCTGGAGAGACTTGCCACTGTATATGCCATTTAAACATCTGTAATAAGAGTTGTGGTATTGCAGGTCAGGAGGAAATGAAAAGATTTTAGAATAAGATAGGTAAACATCCAGGCTAATGGTGAAGTAGCTCCAAGATGTAAGGCCTGCCCTGAAAAGATCTACAATTCATAAGAATGCTAAGGTTGGGAGGCTCCCTCTAAGGCTGCAGCCCCACAGGGACATAGTTGTTCCCTGAGAGTCATTCACTGTCTTTCCAAGTAGCCCTGCATAAGGCAGACACAGAGAGAAGCTGAAGCAGGCAGAATGATACCAGGCCACAGTGTCCCAGGACTCACCCCTATGCTTCTCTCCACTCACAGTCCCAGGTCCAAGCATTTCTGAAGGAAGAAGAACCTCACAGGTCTATCGCATACCTCTCTCCCTCTATACAACCCACCATGGGATCATCCAGCCTTTGTTTGAATACCTCCAGGGACAGGGAGCTCACTACCTCCTTGGGAGGAAGAGCTGCCTCTGCCTCAGTTCCGGGAAGGCTTACTTGACTTCCCGGGAAAGACATGAATCAGCAGGTCTGGAGTGGGGTGCAGGCAAAGTCCTGCTCTCTGCTCAGCACAGGGAGAAGGAGAGGGAGGCCCATGGGCCACATCTGTCCTGGGTAGAGTTCTGACAGTTCCCCTCAGAACCCCAGTTGGCAAAGTCTGATGTCAGGGACCCCATCCACACTTTCTGATGTTTAACCCAGGTTTCCTCTCTGGCCCCCACAGCTGACATCTGACTCTCCTTCTTCCTGGTCTCCCTCTTCCTTCCCCTCCTGCGGGCCACAGTGTCTCATGTGGTGTCCCTCTTCTTCTACGGATGCCACCCTCACTCTGTCCCACAAACTTCCCTGCTTTCATCAAGTAGCACCTCCTTCTCCTCCATGCCCCACCAGACAGGCCCCAGGCCCCTTTTATTTCCAGTTTTGGCACAAAGGGGTTAAACAACTTGGCCTCTAGAGTCAGAATGCTTGGGTTCAATCTTGGCTGCTCCATCTAAGGCTCTGGTAAATTATGTAACCCACTGGGATATCTCTAAAATGAGGATAATACTGGAACTTTCCTTTTAGGGCTGATATGAGGATTAATAGAGTTAAAATATGTAAAATGCTTAAAACAGTGCCTGGCACAAGGAAAACACTCCATAAATGCCACCTAGGATTACTCTTACAATTGCCATTCTGGGACTTCTCAAACATACAGTCCACTGTTAGGGAAGGCCCTGAAAGGCCCCAGGTCTCTTTTCCTCACTAGCTTGCCAGATAGCTAAGGGTATTTACCTCTCTGAAGCTTATAGCCAGGGCAACTTCCAGACTTCACCCAGCAACCAGCCACTCTGAGCATTTCCTCACAAGGAAACTTCTAGAAAGTTATGCCTCCCCTTCTCTAAAGCAGTGACCCCATGTACCTATTATTAAAAATTTATTACTGGCTGGGCATGGTGGCTCATGTCTGTAATGCCAGCACTTTGGGAGGCCGAAGCAGGTGGATCACTTGAGCTCATGAGTCTGAGACCAGCCTGGGCAACATGATGAAACCCCTCTCTACAAAAAAGTACAAGAAGATTAGCTAGGTGTGGTGGCACATGCCCGTGGTCCCAGCCACTCAGGAGGCTAAGGTAGGAGAATCTATTAAGCCCGGAGGCAGAAGCTGCAGTGAGCTGAGATTGTGCCACTGCACTCCAACCTGGGTGATAGAGCGAGACCCTGTCTCACAAAATAAAATAAAATAAAATAAAAAATTATCATTTATAAATGATATAAATTTTTTTTTTATTTTTTATAAATAAAAATAAAAAATTATGCATTCTATGTGTACATTATTTATAAATATATATGTATTTATACTACTATAATATTTATGTGCATTATAAAACAAATATAAAAATAGAAGAAGGACAAGATAAAAATAAATATCAGAAGATCTAATATTTTCTTCCCATACTCCAGACAGTCTTGCTCACTGTCTGGGGCATACACATTCCACTTTGGAGACACTAATGTCTTCATATTTTAGTTTCAGTTTAGTTTCAAACACTGGGAGGGCTCCAATGGTGGATGTATGGACTGGGCCACACCCTGAGAAATAAATATCGCTGTTTCACACAGAGAAGGAAACTGACCCTGAGAAAGGCCAAGTGGCTTCTCCAGGGTCATTCAGCCAGCAAGGCAGAGTAAGGATGGAAACCCAAGCTGAACTGAGTGTAGCTGATTTTTTGTTCCTAATTCCACAGTATTGGGGAGGGAAAGCAGGGAAACAGGAGCTCACAGGAAGGAAAGGGGTATGGAGAAGGTAAGGGCAGGACAATCATGGGGCCAGAGGCGGGAGTCTGGATTCAAATCCAAACCCACAGGGACACATCACTCCTTTCTTCAGTTGGTCTACCGATACTGAATCAGGGAACCTCCTGGAACTGGCTTCCTACCCTGCAATCAGGGTCCCTTGACAAGTCCCCAGTCGGGAACACAGACCACCACAGTGGAGCTACTAGCCAGGGGTTTTACCACGGCTGGCCAGAGGGTGGCAGTCACTGCCTACGCATGGCCACTTGGCTGGCACCTGCTGATAGAGAGCAAGTACCTGCCCTCCCGGGCTCCTCCGGACTCCGGAGGCAGTGAGTTCCTGCTCTTGAATCATTATGGGACCCCTAGTAAAGGCAACTTAGACCTCACCTTCCTCACCTTGAAAGCAAAATTCTTAACACCACGGCCTCAATCTCTAGTGGTTTTCAAAAGTGTGGTTCCCAGACCACACTTGTAGGTTCTGGAAGTGAGATCCCCAAGGGAGTTACAGCAGAAGGAATAAGCCGGGGAGAGAGCGTCCTGCCCAGGGGCAGCTGAGGCCTCCCATCCTCTGTACATACCTGACTGAGGGGCTGCAGCCTGGGAGCATGGCCTGCAGGACTAAGTTCTTTGCACCCAGCAACTGTTCAGGGTGGGGTTTCAATTCTATTCACCAGCTGCTGACCAGCGGTTGGTGGTCACCTTCAGTCCTTGGCTATTCTGCCAGCATCCACCAACTGGGCCTTTATGGGGCCAGGCTGAGGATACTCAAAGGAGTTGGATGAAATCCCTGCCCTCAAGGAGCTCACAGTGACTCTTTCTCACCAGGACTCTAAGTCATCTTCAACCAAGATCGACTTTCCAGTGAAAAAGTCCTAGCTCCTCTGATTCTCCCTACTAGGAGGTCTAGGAATTATGTATCCCCATTTTATAGAAAAGTTGGCATAGAGAGAGCACATGGTTAATTTAGAGCACCTGGTAAAGCTGTGGCGGAGTAGGGAGCAGAACTCAGACCCCTTGAGTCCTCATGCAGCCTGACTCTCGGCCCTGAGCAGGCTCTGGGCATGGCCCAGAGACAGGATGGGCCAATCCAGGGCCTGAGCCCTCCACTGTGCCCACATCCTTCAAAACGGGGCAGGAACAGGAGTAGACTCACCCTACACTGGGGGACTGCGTCATACCCCTGGGGGACCCCAAGTACAACTGAAGGGAATCAGGTCCTATGTGTGGGGGAGGGGACAGGGACCGTGAAGCCTAGCTGTGCATGAAATTCTGCTGTAGTTGGGGTTCATGCCATCACTTTCTGGACATAGGTGACATTTACCTACTCACGTAGGAGGCAGCAAAGTCGGGCCGAAAAAGATGGCTGCCAAGGCACTTGAGAGTGTAGGAGGGTGAGCCAAGGAAACCAGGGTGGTGGGCCTGCCAGGAGGAGGCTGTAAGCGTCTGAAGGGTGGCAGGAATTGGGAAGCTGTGAGCTAGTGCCACTGTCTGCAATGAATGAGATAGAAGAGATTGGTAGGTGAGCATGATGATGAAAGTAAAGGAGGTGGGTCTTAGTCTGTTTTGTGCTGCTATAACAGAACACCTGAAACTGGGTTATTTATTATTATTATTATTATTATTATTATTATGTCTCCTAGGCTGGAGTGCAGTGGTATGATCTCAGCTCACTGCAACCTCCGCCTCCCAGGTTCAAGCGATTCTCCTGCCTCAGCTTCCCCAGTAGCTGGAATTACAGGTGTGTGCCATCATGCCCAGCTAATTTTTTATTTTTAGTAGAGATGGGGTTTCACCATGTTGGCCAGGCTGGTCTTGAACTCCTGACCTCAGGTGATCCGCCCACCTCGGCCTCCCAAAGTGCTGGGATTATGGACATGAACCACTGTGCCTGGCCAAGACTGGGTAATTTAGAAAGAAAAGAAATTTCTTTTCTCACAGTTCTGAAGGCTGGAAAGTCCAAGATCAAGGTACTGGTGCCTTGTAAGGGCCTTCTTACTGTGTCATTCCATGGCAGAAGGCAGAAGGGCAAGGGAGGGAGAAGGAGAGACAGCATGGTGGGGGAAGGAGAGGAGAGACAGAGAAGAGAGAGAGAGCAAGAGGAGTTGAACTTGTCCTTTTATAAGGAACCCACTCCCACTATAAAAGCACGAATCCGTTCACGAGGGTGGAGTCCTCACGTCCTAATCAGCTCTTAAAAGTTCCACCTCTAACCCTGTCACTTTGGGGATTAAGTTTCCAACACATGAACTTTGGGGGACACATTCAAACCATAGCCGGGGGTCTACCTGGTTGGTGAGAGTCTCAAAGGGGCAGAAGGAGGAGAATCAGGGGTTAGTGGTGTGCTGGTAAGTATTTAACAACAGGCTCTTCAGAGAAAAACCCTAAACCTGGCTTATAGCATTTGCTGATTCCCATAGTGTAAATACGGCTCCCGTGGGCTATTTCTTTTATTTTTGAAATGGAGTCTCACTGTGTTGCCCAGGCCCAGGCTGGAGTGCAGTGGAGCTACCTTGGCTCACTGCAACCTCCGCCTGCTGGGTTCAAGTGATTCTCCTGCCTCAGCCTCCCGAGTAGCTGGGATTACAGGCCCCCACCACCATGCCCCAAGGGCTATTTCAAGCCACGGACAGGAAGTTGCTGACTGATAGGTACAATTTGCTCTGGTAAGCTGGTATGTACCAGCTCCAGCATCCCCTTGAGTGGTTCTGTTATGTTGCTGGGGGTGTCACTCTCGATCCAGGTGTGCATACCTGCAGTGTTCCCTCCAGAGGCTACCAGGAAGCACTGTCCTATACAGAGAGCTAGCTGTGGTGACAGCAGGGTTGGAATAAGGGACCATGAAAGAGCTGAAAATATAGGGATTTTTATTTACAAAGTTAGTGGGGGGGTCAAAGAATTGAGAGCCGGGTGGGAAAGGCAGAACAGCAGGGTAAGTGCTGACCCAGAGAGGCCAGCACTCGGGAGGCAAGGGGGCAAAAGGAGCTCTAGGAAGAGAACTCACCGCCATGATGTTTCCAACAGAACCTGGAAATCCCTTCCTGCCACAGCTTGAGCCCAGGGTCTCTTGCCAGGGTGAACAGGTGGTAGCCCCAAGCTGGAAAGCTTGGGAAAGTCCCAGGACTCCTGCATCAAATGCACTTCTGAAGGACAAAGGGAATTCAAGAAGCCAAAGGTAGCTTTAGAACAACCTCACCACAAAGCTCTTTCCACACACAGCCCTTAACTCAGAGAGGGAGCTGAGGTCCAGTCCCCCCATTAGATGTGAGTCTCCAGCGCATCCTGGTGCCAGAGCTGGCATCTCCAGCTGAAAGCACTGCTTTAACTCCTTGACTGCCATTGCACTAAAATTAATAGCAGAAGAATGAAAGCATGTGGAGACCTTGCTGTGCAGTTACACTCAAAAGTGCCCCTGGAGGCCGAGGGGCTTAGCGGCCAGAACAGGGAACCTCACATCAGGAACCATTATTATTATTGTCATTGTTGTCATCATTCCCATTTTTGATCACTAAATGTGTGCCAGGCATGAAGCTGGCAAGTCACCCAGATGGCCTCAGGAACCATCCCTGGCTCTGAAAGGGAGACTTTCTAGCCTGCCTCTGCCTGAACCCTCTCTGGACCTCAGTTTCCCTAGCTGTCTGTCCCGTGAATCCATTGGCTCTGGGACTCCTTCAGTTTTTGTTTTGAGACAGAGTCTTGCTCTGTCACCCAGCCTGGAGTACAGTGGCGTGATCACTGGCACTGCAGCTCAAACTCTAAGGCTCAAGCAACCCTCCCACCTCAGCCTCCTGAGTAGCTGAGACTACAGGTGTGCATCACCATGCCTGGCTAATTTATTTTTATTTTTGTAGAGATAGAGTCTCCCTGTGTTGCCCGCGCTTGTCTCAAACACCTGAACTCAAGTGAGCCTCCCGCCTCGGCCTCCCAAAGTGCTGGGATTACAGGCGTGAGACACCACACCCAACTTCCTTCCAGTTTTGACCTTCTGATCCACTTCAGCTGTTCTTGACCACAGTGTCCTTCCCACAGGCTTGCCACATTAGCTGTGAGCTGCCTGTGTCACACGCGATGAAGCTGACTACTGCATAGGACACTTTATGTGCATCACGACACATCTTCTCAGCCTCGTCTCTCTTAGTGCAGCCACTACCCTGGGGTCCGTTCTGCACAAATTTCAGCCAGCTCTGCCCAAGCATGAGCTGACAGCACCTTCCCTCCCCTAGTCTTCACCTCTATCTTCCTGCCCTAGGAACCACTCCACATTCACCCAGAAGAATTCTTGCCTGTGGGACAGCCTTGACCAATGGGAGATTGAAGCTGATGAGTAAATATTTCCCCCTTTGGCCCCTGAGGGACAGTTCTGAGATGCTTGACACAGGCCCTTCAGCACTGGTGGCCAACTCAGCAATGCATCCTTGATCTGGCTTTTGCTTCTTCCTTTGTTTCGCCCCTGCCCCTCACTCCTGCTCCCTGGGATCAAATTCCTAAGAAAGCTCCCTGCTTGGGTTCTTTGTCTCAGGCTCTGCTTTAGGGGGAATCCAGGCTGATACAGTTTCCAAGTACCCATGATTGCAAATAATCTACTGTTTTGATAAATTCGGCCAATTTGTTTTTTGTTTGTTTGTTTGTTTGTTTTTTGTCGTGCAAATAAAGTTCTCACTCCCTTGCCTTCAGAGATGATTTATTGAGGGGTGAGAAGGGATCTGCAATGGGGATACTCCAAAGAGCCTTTTGCAGCCCTGGGGAGAAGGCCAGGAACCAGGGGACCTATTGGAGGCTGGGAGGTCAGTGAGGGGCCTGTGCTGGGTGGGCTGGTGTGTCTATGGGAACTCATCACATTGCTGTAGGGAGTAGCTGCTACTGGGGGCGTCTTGTGCCTGAAGAACTGAGTTATTCTCTGAAAAAGCTCTAGATGTAAAGAAACTGACCCAGATCCTCCACGGACTTCAATTCCAGGCTTCTGCCGAATCAGTGGAGAACAGGAAACCAAGTAATAGAGGCCCCTAGACTGCAGAATATCTGCTCTGAGCACTCAGTCAGGAGGACAGGGATCCTGCCGAACTGAGGTCCTAGAGGAGAGGCAGTGCTTCAGGTGAATGAGGAGGTCATACTCCATGGAATGGCTAAAAAATAACAGCATCCTTGGCCTGCAGAGACCTGGGAGACGGAGGCGGGGTGGGTGCTGGGCCTGCTGGGCAGACCTCAGTTGGGCTATGCTGCTCTGAGGGAGTGCATATAGTTTCTGACCTCGAACGGGGCCAGGACCTAGGGACAGGCCACAGAGAAGCACCTGGACTCGTAGGAAGAAGGGTCTTTCTCACAGGCAGAACCATCCCACAGGGGTAGGGGCTGCCTTGGAGGTATAAGCCTCCAGTCCCAAGGGATGTACAAGCCATAGCTGAACAGCCAAATGCAGGGCTGGTAGAGTGGGCCCCAGCAGCACAGTGTGGTGCCCCAGCCACCCGTCACCACCAGCCTGCTCCTGTTGCTGAGCTGTGGTCGGGAGGACTGCAAAAGACTGAAGGAACCTTCGAACCAGGACAGCTCCAATGCTGGACTCCTTCACCCTCTGATATCTACCCAACCCACACCAGGATCTCCGCCCTGTACCTCTGCCCTCTCAGCAACCAGATCTTGGGGGCTTCTGCTGTGCACAACTGTAAGATGCAGGGAGCAGCCCATGGGCTTTTGAGGGCTGCAGGCTGGAGTGAGGCCCTCCTCTCTGGCCTCAATGCTCACACTCCTGATGATCTGGCTCCTCTCCCATCAAACAATGTCCTTCCTTTGTGAATCTCCAAATCCAGGTGGCCATCCAATGCCCTGGGAATCCTTCTCCGAGCCCTCAGCCATCTCAGTCCGGGCTTCTTCACGGGCTCTTTCTGTGCTCCTCCTGCCAGATCCTGGAGTGGAGATGGACAAAGCCACTCTGAGAGGAAGGAGGGGGAGCCTCAGGATTAGATGAACTCAGGTGACAGACTAGCAGGGTCTCTATATGCTGAAGGGAGGTGACCCAGCCCCATGACCTAGCTCCAGGACATATAACTAGAAAGGGACTCTGGGGAGCAGGGCAGAGCAAGCTGGGCTCCGGGCCCAGGGCTGTTGAAATTTCCATGACCAGCAGGGCGCGGTGGCTGACGCCTGTAATCCCAGCACTTTGGAAGGCCGAGGTGGGCGAATCTCGAGGTCAGGAGATTGAGACCATCCTGGCTAACACAGTGAAACCCATTCTCTACTAAGAATACAAAAAAAAGAAAGAAAAAATAGCCGGGCGTGGTAGTGGGCGCCTGTAGTCCCAGCTACTCGGGAGGCTGAGGCAGGAGAATGGTGTGAACCCAGGAGGCGGAGCTTGCAGTGAGCCCAGATCGCACCACTGCACTCCAGACTGGGCGACAGAGCAAGATTCTGCCCACCCACCACCCCCAGAAAAAAATAAAAAAAAAAAAAAAAAAGAAATTTCCATGACCACCAGCTTAAGGCCACCTGGGTGAGGCTACTCCTATAGGAGGGACCAAAGGGACCCAGTTGTGGGAGGGGCTGGAGGTAGAGATTCAGAAGGGAATGGAGGGTCTTCAGCAAGACCTGCTGGGAGGTGGGCTGTTTCCCTCTGCGCTGTGCCCCTCTCCAGGGGCCAAGGGGCCTGGTGACTAATGGGCCTCCCCACTCGGGACCCACTTTGACCTGCCCTTTCTGGCTGAACCTGGGATTCTCTGTCTGTTCTCTGGTCCCCTCTTATCCTTGTCCCTAAGCCAGGAGCATGCCCAGAGCTTGGGTTCTAAGCTGGGTTCAGCCACTTGTAAGAAAAGTAACTAGCTATTTGAAACTCAGCTTTCTTATCTGTATTTTTAAAAATTTTTATTTTTTATTTATTTTGTAGAGACAGGGTCTCACTGTGTTGCCCAGGCTGGTCTTGGACTTCTGGCCTAAGGCGATCCTCCCACCTCGACTTTCCAAAATGCTACGGGTACAGGTGTGAGCCATGAGCCCAGCCTCACCTGTAAAACGAAGACAATTTCTTCTTGGGGGCTGTTATGAAGATTAATAAGACGAGGGCTCAGCAGCACTTAGTGCAGTGCTTGACTCACAGGGAGTGCTTGATAAATGGGAGCGAATAGTGATAGGATCATTGCTTCCTGTTTTGAGTCTTTCATTCTGCTGAAAGGTAGGGTCTCAGGGAAGGACTTGGCTGACCTAAGATCCCCCAGAGGGCCAGGGCAGAGTGGGGATATGAGCCTAGTCCCCAGATGCCCACTCCCATCCACAGTCTTCTGTCTCTCTAATACTGTGCTCGGGCTTTCCGTGAGTGGTCAGCTATGGCTTCCTGGCTGCTGGCATTCCCTGCATCCTTTCTGCCACTCTTCCTGCTTTGTGTCTGCATTTCAAAGGGGGCTTTAGGCTGGCTCGGTGGCTCACGCCTGTAATTGCAGAACTTTGGGAGACTGAGGCAGAAGGATTGCTTGAGGTCAGGAGTTCAACACCAGCCCGGACAACATAGCAAGATCCTGTCTCTATAAAAAATAAGAAAATTAGCCAGGCATGGTGGTATGCACCTGTGGTCCTAGCTACTTGGGAGGCTGAGGCAGGAGTTTGAGGCTGCTGTGAGTCGTGATTTTGCCACTGCACTCCAGCCTGGGTGACAAGGCGAGACCCTGTTTCTAAAAAAATTAAAAAGGAGGGGGGTCATCAGTGTTTTCACTAGGGCCAGGCTCAGGCTCTGTGGGAGAACAGGGGCTAAGGACTCTCCCCCCAGCCCCTACAACCCCTGCCATGAGGGTGGGGAGGACCTATGACTAGGCAGTCAGAGCCCTCTGCAGCACTCAGGGGTTTGGCCGCAAGAGAGAGGCAAAGGGCTTGGCAGAGCAGTCAGGAGACCTGGGTTCCAGCCTTACCTCCACCGCCTATGCACTGCGTGCTTAAAGCACATCACTGCTCTCTCTGGGACCCAATTTCCTTGTTCACACATACATGCGACACTCTGGAATGGCCAGGGTCTCAATCAGCCCAGGAGGGCACTGAGCTCTGGCCAGATAGGGCACAATTCTTTTCTCCCAGAAAATGACAGCTTCTTGGGCCAGGCCTCTGGGGACAGGGGTTCCTGCTCTCTAGGAGCTGCTTCTAAAGGTCGCTTGTCAATTAATTTGGCAGCTCAGTGTTCAGGGGCAAGTGGTCTTTGAGAGGCCTAATGTATTCATGTCAGAAATGAGTTATGGGATTCTCCGTGGGGCTGTGATCATGCCCCGCCCCCCGCCATGCCCCCTCAAGGCTTGCTTTGTCATCCAGTCCCTGTATTTGCATGTGTCATTGCCCAGCCACCCCCTGGTCAGAGGGTGGCCACGGGGGACTCATTGGAGGCACATTATCGGACACTGGTTGTGAGGGATGATGGAGGGGCAGGCCCATCTGCACACACATTAGGCCCTTTGTCTCTGGACTCAGTGGGAAGATGAATGAGGCCTGTCGCTAGGCCTCTGCTGCCTGGGGGACAACAGGGGCCTGGAACAGACCTTGGGATGGGCGTTGGGTGGAAAGCAGCCTGTGCGCATCTCTTCAGACAGAACCAGATCTGACAGGCTTAACCGGAGACAGCTGAGAGGAGGCAGGCGGTCAGGAAGGAGTCCCAGAAAGCCACGCGAGTCAGGTGTGGTTTCTGCTTGACCGAGTCCAGTGTTTCCCCTATAAAAGCTGAGGCTTGGTCTTAGGGGCTAGGGCTCCATTTGCATTGTGTAAATACAGGCTGCCAGAGCTCTCGGATGAGCTGATTCAAACTCCTCACGCTACCGTGGGGAACCTCAGGCCTGAAAAAGCAAGCACTCACTCACCCAAGGTCGTTTCAGGAATCAGCAGCTGGGGCAGGACAAGAACTGATGTGATAAAATTCCGTAGTCACCACCACCCTAGTTGGTGCAGATCCAACTAAACACACCCTCAAGGACTCTGAGACAAGGTACAGTTTCCTGAGGGCAAGAAAAGGGTGAAACAGGACTTTTGCTCATTCCTGGACTTTTAGGGGTTGAGCCTGAGGCCAGGAGGCCTCTGAATATAGGAGGCTTTGTTGCTTCGGAGAATCAGGCAGGGCTGGCAGCACAACAGAGCTGGGAAGTGGAGGGCCAGCAATGGCAGGAGCTGCGCCGAGGTTGCCCCCATGAGCCTCCTACAATGCAGGCGAACACATCAGTCCGCAGCTTATCAACCTTCTGTGGCTCCCCATGGCTACAGGGCACAGTCCCAGCTTCTCAGCCTGGCATCTGAGGCCCTCTGTGATCTGCCTCTGCTCCTTCTCACACCCATCTCCGGAAGACAGCCCAGTCTAAATGTCAGCACCCTGGGGAGCCCTCTTCTGGAAACTCACAGCGTGCTGCTCCGAGCACTGCCATGCCAGGTGATTTCACTCTCCTGATTTTGAAGATCCCTGTTTCCATGCCTCTCCTTCAGTGAATCATATGTTCTGTGCCTGACCTGGATCCCCAGTCCTGACACCCAGCCCAGCACAGGAGCTCAGTGAGTGAATGAATGAATGAATGAATGAATGAATGAATGAAATAACTATGCATCCTGGACCTCTTCTCCCTGATCCCACAGTAGCTCTTTGGGAAAGCAATATAGGCATACCCTACCCTCTGCTTCAGCAGTTCCACTCCTAGAACAGCTCTTTAAGGAAAGAATCCAAAAACAAAGAAAAACACCTTCAGAGACACAGGTGCTCATTGCAGTGCCCCTCATACTGCTAAAAAAAAATGGGCAAATCCTAAATGTCCAATAGAAAGGGACCGTGTTGAGTAAATTAGTATACATCCATATGATGGGATTGTCCACACCAAAGACCTGAAGTTGGCTGGAAAGGGGAGGAGGAGACTTATGTATTTAATTAATTCTGGAACATTTGAATATTATACACATGCATTACATTTGAAGTGCCCCTTTTTTACGTCCTGCATTTCTATATATGCACAGATGATATGTTCCTGGACTCTTAATTCTGTTCTATCAATCTGTTTGTTTACTCCTATGCCAATTTCTATGGTTTTAAAACATTAAAGCTTTAGGATAATTTTTATATCTGGTGGAAAAATTTCCTCCTCTTTACTCTTCCTTTTCATAACTGTCTTGGTTATCCTTATATATTTATTCATCCATATAAATTTTAGAGCCAACCTGTCAAATATGAAAAATCTTGTTAATATTTTGCGTGGCCTTGAATTTTATAGAGTATTTTGGGGGTGAATGGAAAACTTTATGATATTGACTCATTCCATTGCATTATTTTAGAACTTCAAAAAAATGAATATCAGATAGCAGACTGGAAATGGCTTGGGCTATAAAACCAAGACAAAATAACACAGTTCATAATTGTATGCTGTGTGATCACCCCTTAACAGATGTGGAGGAGGAAATTGAAAGGAAATACAAAACGGCAAACAGTGGATTTGTTTCTTTGTTCCATTTTCTATACAATATTTTATTTTTTAAAATATATGCATGTCTTTAAAAAGAGGGGGCCGGGCGCGGTGGCTCAAGCCTGTAATCCCAGCACTTTGGGAGGCCGAGATGGGCGGATCACGAGGTCAGGAGATCGAGACCATCCTGGCTAACACGGTGAAACCCCGTCTCTACTAAGAAATACAAAAAAAAGCCGGGCGAGGTGGCAGCGCCTGTAGTCCCAGCTACTCGGGAGGCTGAGGCCGGAGAATGGCGTGAACCCGGGAGGCGGAGCTTGCAGTGAGCTGAGATCCGGCCACAGCACTCCAGCCTGGGCGACAGCGCGAGACTCCGTCTCAAAAAAATAAAAATAAAAAATAAATAAAAAATAAAAAAAAATAAAAAGAGGGACATTGGCTAACATGAACATTCCCCAAAGGGAGACTAGCATGAGGATGGAACTCAAGTGTGTCACATCAGGAAAGACTGGAGGCCCCAGAGGTAGGAACCTTGGGGAGGGGGAGACATGGGCCATTCACAGTTTCTCTCTGATGATTTCTGTATTGGAACCCTGGGTCCAGACCAGAGGCCCCCAAAGGCAGAGTTGAGCCAGAGAAGGCAGTTGAGCAAGGACTTCCTCACAGACTGAGACCCTAGCCTTCAGTGGCTGGGGCTGCCTGGGGCATCCCTAGGGGTGCAGGCAGAATACATGCATGATGGGAGGGTCTCCCCTAGGTGCCCAGGCCCAGTCCAGCCTGGGAACCTGTGACTCTCTCTCCAGACACTGAGAAGAGAAACTCCTCTGCATCCACATGACTTGCTACTTGGGAGTGGACTTGACCATTAGAGGGTCTGTAGAGAGCACTGCTGTGGGGTAGAGGAGAAGCGGTCCAGGACAGATCAACTCAATAAACAGCTCAACAACCCACATCTACCTGAGAGCAAGCAAAGCCCCATCCAGGCAGACCACAGGAAACTGGGCAATAGAAAACAGCCCCCTAATGACTGATTTCTTCTTCCCCTGTCCAGAAAGTTGACAATGCCTAGTTTGGCTTCCAAAGGCCCTTCACAAATCTTACATGGGGACTTGTAGCCTCAGACGTGAACCCATCAGGTCAGGCTAGCCTGGCCTGCTTTTAAAAGTGAGCCCAGTATGTGTGCTGCAGGGAGGTGGCCATTTTCAGGTTAAGAGTCCTGGTGTCTTGAAGGTGGGCAGTGCTGGCAGTCCCCATCCATTGTATTCTAATGGATCAACGGACAGATTTGTCTCTCCACTGTATAGAGGGGGTTGCTGGGGATCCACAAGAAGGGAAGGGACTTGCCCAAAGCTACATGGCAGGGCAGTGATGCAGCCCACATCAAACCCAGGTCTGCTCACACAATTCCACCAACAGACTTCCCCTCCACACACACACACACACACACACATACACACACATTGTGGCTTCAAAGTGGTTGAAACAATAAGGACATTTCCCAAACAGACTTTTCCTTCTCCTACCAGCCAAGCCCACCCCTCATCCCCACACAGAGGATAATACCTCCAGGAGGGCCGTGTCAGCTGTCAGAGGCGATGGCTGTGTCAGTGCAGACAGACAAGATGGATGGGCCGGTCGTTAATGAGTTAGGGAGTCTGACCCCCTTCATGGACTGGGGGCGAATGGCTCTAATGACCGCTGGGCCAGGCATCCCTGAAGACAGGCAGCCCAACCACTGCTATTCTTCATTTGTGCCCCCAAAATGACTGTGGCAGGAAAGCCCCCACTGCCCTTAGAAGACCC
Organism: Papio anubis; assembly: GCF_008728515.1. Taxonomy (NCBI): domain Eukaryota; kingdom Metazoa; phylum Chordata; class Mammalia; order Primates; family Cercopithecidae; genus Papio; species Papio anubis. Next base: position 110,758,516 of record NC_044982.1, on the reverse strand, counting down.
ACTCTCCTCATCCCTGAGGCACCCACGCCAGGTACGAGCAGAGGCTTCATCAGGAATAGACCAAAGACAGAATCAATAATCAGAGCGTTTCAAGATGGGGAACGGACAGGAGGTAGGCAAAGGCCTCGGGCTGGGTATGAGGTCATCTAGGACCAGAAGAGCCTCCTGTTTGGGTGAGGGCAGGAACTCTACCCTCAACACCTGGCAAAGACAGCTGCTTCCCAGGATCTTATTTTTGCTTTTCTCCACCAGGGGGAAGGTAGGACACAGAGTCTGATCAGAGGCCTCAGACAAAGGCCCCCGCCCCACCCTCTGTGGAAGAGGATGCATAAGGAACCTGCTAAGCTGTTCAGATCCCAGGGCCTCCCACCCGATTCCAAGAAGCTGCATGGAGGGGGACCAGGCTCCACATCATGGCGCCTCCAGCCACCACCGTGCCCTTCTCCTCCCCATTCCTTCCACTCCATCTGACAGGGCCCCTGGCTCCAGGCCTGGATGAGTAGAACAGACAAAGGCCTGGGGAGGGAGGGAAGAGTATGGCCCCTAGACCAGCTGCTGTGTAGACAACATGCTTGTGAACCTGAAACTGTGCATACAGAGAGCCTGCCTGGAAAACCCTCTCATTCACTGATATCACTGCAGCCCACTCTGTGCCATGCCCTGGGCTAGGCCCTGGGCACAGAGAGGAGCAGGACTTGGTCTCTGCCTCAGTGCTGCTCTCAAACTGGAGGGAGACGGGTTTGGAAATCCTGAGGCTGAGCACTCGGAGGATGGTATGTCGGGGGGGGGGGGGGGGGGGGGGGGCAGAGGCGAGGGCCTGGAGCACCAGGGATGTTTCTAGAGTTGGGGACGTGAGCTGGGTTCTGAACTGTGAGAGAGAGTTTTTGCCAGGCAGAAGGAGGGGAGGGCAGTGCAAAGCAAAAGAAGTATACAAAGGCCTGTGGTTTCGGGGGGCAAGTAGGGATGGGGGTGGGGGGAGGGAACGAGGCAAAGTGGGATGGAGGGGCCCAAATCACAAAGGTCTTTGAGGCCAGGGAGAGGACTCATTTCTGAAGCTGGGGCCGCTGCAGAGGGGTTTTAGGCAGAAAAGACTGTAGAGTGGGAGACCTGGTGCGGGGGGGCAGGGGTGAAGAGGACGGTGGAGATGGCCCTGGAGAGCCGCAGCAGCTGAGGGGGCGAAGGGGAGGTGTGGGTCCCGTGAGGACAGCGAAAGCCCAGTTTCTGCAGTGGTCTCAGGGCCATATGTATGCGTTGCGTGGGTGCCCCACAAGATCACCCTGCTGGAGTGCTGAGGGAGATGCAGAGGCAGCTTGCGACAGTACTCCACGGCAGATCCCTGAGACCGAGGGTGTGCCCAGACAGCCCCGCTGCCTTTGTTCCCCACCACATGACCTCCAACAACAGCTGCAGCACCACGCGGGGAACCCACTACATTCCCAGCCTGCACTGTGTCTTAGGGAGAAGTGCCCTCCCTTCCTTCCCTGTAGTAATAACTACCAAGCAAATGCAGGAACACAGCTGGAAGAGTAAAATAGTTTTGTTTCTAAACTCTGTTGCAGAAAAATCCCCTAGCTGGGAGCCGGCAGTCCTACAGTCTGCCCCTGCTCTGAATGCACTTCTAGGCAAGTTCCTTTCCCTCTCGGGGCCTTGGTTTCCCCATCTGTACATGAGAGATGTAAGCCCTCCCGGCCCTGAGTTCCATTTCTTTTTTCTTTATTTATTTTTGTGTGTGTGTGTGTGTGAGATGGCATCCTGTCGCCCAGGCTGGAATGCAGTGGCACGATCACAGCTCACTGCAGCCCCGACATCCCCAGGCTCAGGCAATCCTCCCACCTCAGCCTCCTGACTAGCTCCATTTCTTAAATGTGTATGGAACTTTGTGGTTTCCCCAGCACCCCCATCATACTGTGAGCCTAAAAGAGTAGATGTTATCGGGCCTATGTACAGATGTTAAAGCTGAGGTCCGATGACCTACCCAAGGTCAGGAAGCATGCTGGTAGCAGCGACCAGACCAAGACCCCAGGATCCTGCTCCCTGGCCCCAGGCCTTTCCCTCAGAGCCAAGGCGGGTCCCTGGTTTGCACTGGTGGGAAGGTGCTCAGTGATTGGTTTGCCTGTGTGTTGATCTAAGTGAGGGTGGGGTGAAGTCATGCCTTCCCTTGGGGTCATTCCCTACTCCCTGTGAACAACTGACCTGAATCAGGCCTCTTGTCTTGGGGGACCTTCCTCAAAGGCCTGTTAAGAAACTGCTGGGCCTGCGGTCCAAACACAAGGTGAAAAACGTGGTTCGATTTCCACCCTGGGTGCTGTAGAAGGGAAGTGATCCGTGTCCAGGCCCGACGCCAATCCTGGATGTGCACACTGGGTGGGACTTGGGGGGTTAAGCTGCCAGGGCACTGTCTCTGCCCGAGATGCTGGCAGGCAGAGGAGGGCAGGGAGTGCTCAGCTGAGGTAACAATACAGCCCATGAATCATATTTACAAACACCCCAGAGAGCAGGAAAGGGATGCTAATTAAATATTCACATCCTGCAGGCCTCAGGGAGCCATGAAGATGACGACATGATCGCAGCTCAGCAGGAAGCTCGGTGCTGCCGGAATGTGGGGAGACCATCCGTCTCATTCAGCGACCCGGCAGGCCTTATTATGATGATTAATTTTCAAGTTATCAGCACAAATGCAATCACCATCATAGGCCAAGATAACCCTCTTCATCACTCACAGCCCAGTCTGGGACAGCCTCAGGAGGAAAAGGGGGGCAAGGAGCTTTTCACTGGGGGGCAGAGGGAGAAGCAAGGCAGTGCCCCCAGCTCTCAAGCTCAAAGACCTTCCTGAGCTGAGACCATTTGGTGGAGGCCTGGTGGAGGCCTGAGGCTTGGGGCCCCTCAGGTGGGGCTCTTGGGTCTCACCCAGCTGCCACATTGATCGGGAGAGAGAATGGGTTCTTCTGGACATCTGGGGAGGCTGAGGCAGCTGTCTTGCCCATCCATCCCAGAAGGAGTTGGCTCTGGCTTCTGCAGGAGCCCGGGGCTTCTATGGACCACACGCCCCACATCCGTCAATCTCGATTAAGGAGGGCCTCAGGGAGCTGGGGGCTTCTCCGGCCACTGCAGCATTGTCCTGGAGATGCCTGGCCTGGGGATGAGGGGGAAGGAGGTGGGCGTGACTCCCATCTGAAAAACCATTAATCCCGAAATGGTGATTGAGCACCCGTGACGAGCCGGCATTGTGCTGTGTCCTGCACGTGCCGCACAAGGGGCAGCAAAAGGTGATTGATCAGGGATGAATGAGTGTCTCTTTCTTTATGGACTTTCAAAGGCACCATTTGGCATCCTGAGCAGGACGATCGATGAGAGGCAGCTGACCCCCCTGTGGCCACCTCCAGGCAGCAGGTGGATAGGAGAGCCCACGTGGGGGATGGCTGGAGGGCCTCCCAGTCATGTGCCTGCTCTGTTAGCAAGAATCGGGGTATCCACCATCGCAGGCCCTTCCCGGTGCAGGGCTGTTGGCCATCAATTTACTTTCTCCTTTTGCACTGAAAGAGAAGCTGGAACAATCGCCACGTTTTCTGATAAATTATAGCCACCCGTTCCGCAGCCTTGCAGCCCAGAAGATCCTAGCACATGTATAAATCAGACTAATGAAAGCTGAGGTTGTCATTTTCGAGAGCAGGCATTTATTCAGTAAACCTTTATGGAGTGCCTGCTAGGTACCCGGGTCTGTGCTGAGGGCTGGGCACGCAGAGACAAATCAAACCTGCTCTCAGCATGAAAATGCTCACAGGACAGTGTGGACAGGCAGAGGTCCACACCAGGCAGACCCCCACAAAAGGGTGTCATGAGGTAGCCTGGTGTCAGGAGTCTGGACTTTGGAACCAGCTGCACTACCTCCTACCTGTGTGGCCTTGGGCCAGTGCCTCGACCTCTCTGAGCTTTAGTTCCCTCATCCGAAAAGCAGCATGAGGACACCTCTCTCACTGGATGGTTGTAAAGATTAAATGACAATGCAGCCCAGTGCTTGGCACCTTCTGGAGGGGGCTCAATAAATGGAGAGTCCTGGCCTAGGGATGACCCCCCTACAACCCCACTGTGGAGATAAGCCACTAGGGCTATAGGAGGGTAGAGGCAGAAATGCTCACTCTGCCTGGGGGAGAGAGGGGAAGGCTTCCCAGAGCAGGTGATGCTGATGACAGTCTTCAAGAATTAGTGAAAAGTGAGGGGTGCTGGGGAGAGACAGGGATACTGGGAAAGGCAGAGAGACTGAGAAAGAATGGGTGGAGGATGGAGAGTGCTGAGCGGGAAGAGCTGGGAAGTAGGGAGGAGCCACAGCGTGCCTGTAAGGCAGAGCACTGAGATACAGCAGCAGGGGCAGGCAGGAGTTTCCAACCATGTTGCACTAACTACGTGGAGAATGGACTCCTCTTTTGCAATGGTTCTGGCTAGGGCTGGGAGTGAGGGTAGAGAGGGGCTGGATTCAGAAAGAAGCATCCATGGGTACTGGGATGGAGAGGAGAGGAGGCTGAGCCATGGGAAGGATCAGCTTGACCACAGCAGAATACACAGTGAACCAGATATGGCCACGCAGAGAGGCCCAGTGTCTGTTCCAGCAAACACATGTGCCCTTAGATATGAGCTCACAGGCAGAGAGATTCACAGATATACACAGAGACACTCGGATCATTCCAGAGCATGCAGAGACAAACATGTGGAAACTGAAGCACACAGGCATACACAGACACAACACAGAGGACGCATGTGCACGGAGTTGGCTACAGAGAGACGTGCAGAGAGAAGCGCATGACCAATGTGCAAAGCTGATCCACGACACACACTCTGAGGAAAGGCATGCAGAACACACACCCACAATGTGCAGACATACGCGAGAACACACAGAAGAGGCGCACACAAACAGAACCACAAAGCGTGACTACCCTGGGAAGAGGGGCACCAACTTGTCCCGGTTTCTCATTTCACCATGGAAAAGTCCCATGTCCTGGGAACACTTGTCAGTCCCAGGCAAACTGGGATAGTTGGTTGCCCTAACTCAGAGACACACAGTCACAAAGACAGCACCAACACCCAGGCCTCTGCACACACAATGTTATCAGCACAAATGCAGTCACCATCATAGGCTAGGATAACCCTCTTCATCGCTCACAGCCCAGGCTGGGCACACTCTCCATGTGTCCAAGGCCCTAGACACCTGGAGAGACACACCGAGGAACACACAGAACAGAGGCATAGACACAAGGCAGGCAGACACACCCACTGCATTCCATCCCAGAGCCCAAGCTCACACACACACACACACACCCAGTCACAGACACACAAAGGCTGCCACACACACATCTACAGAGCAAAAAAACACCGAAATTCAAACCACTAAAACAAACAAAGGGCAAGCCAATTTTAGAAAGGGTAAAAGCAGCCTTTTGAATCACTGGGCTCATGGGATGTGGTCTTGTTTAGATGTTAAAGATACTCAGGGAAGTGGAGGAATGGGAGTGAGCAGACCGTGGCAAGGACACATGGCACACTGGCAGAGGCCCCATGGCCGGGATGTCCTCTAGCAAGGGCACATTCTCTAGCTTGACTCTGCTGGTTAATGTCACTATTCACAGCCATGTCTGCAGGGGAATGTTCTGAACAACTCACTCCCATGAAGCTGACAACACCTTCCATTTCACAGGGCCATGGAGAGGACAGAGTGACTAAAATGTGGGAAGCACCAGGCATGATGCCAGGCACACAGAACATTATGCTCAAGGTGCCGGAGCTTTTAAGACATAGGTCTACAACCCCTTTTCTGAAATTCTGAACATTCTGAAAACAAAACATTTCTTCCTATTAGGGGGCAAAACCAGAGCAGAACTGACATGAGGCCATTTCTTTTTTACCCAATTTCACATAACTATTCACATGTTTCTCTGAGATAATAGTAAGGTGTTTGATTATGGAGTATCACATTAGTTTTGAAAATTGCAAACCAGGCCGGGTGCAGTGGCTCATGCCTGTAATCCCAGCACTTTGGGAGGCTTAGGCAGGTGGATCACTTGAGGTCAGGAGTTCAAGACCAGCCTGGCCAACATAGCAAAACCTCGTCTCTGCCAAAAATGCAAAAATTAGCCAGGCATGGTGGTGTGCGCCTATGGTCCTAACTACTTGGGAGGCTGAGGTGGGAGGATCACTTGAACCCAAGAGGTGGAGTTTGCAGTGAGCTTGGATGATGCCGCTGCACTTCAGCCTGGGTGACAGAGCTAAATTCTGTCTCAAAAAAAAAAAAAAAAGAAAAAAGAAAAAAAAAAGAAAATTATTTTCTTTTCCGCAAACCTCAGAATTCTGAAACACATCTGGCCCAAAAGGATTCGAATCCTTTGCGACAACAAAACAAATGTTTTGTTTTCAGAATGTAGGTACTGTGGACCTGTGAGTACGTGGACACATTTGCATTCAGGTAGATAGTATGTAGTTGCTTGTGCATGCATGAACGGTGTAACACAGGCATCACCCTCCACAGTACACAAAGCAAGAACATCTGTCCAACCTAGGCATGGCCCTTAACAGTATACTTCAGCATACATTATTGCATGTTATCCTTCCAGGTTCATAGTAGGCCAGTGGGTGTTAATATTTCCTCCAATTCAGGCCAGGCGCGGTAGGTAACACCTGTAATTTCAGCACTTTGGGAGGCCAAGGTGAGAGGATCACTTGAGGTCAGGAGTTCAAGACCAGCCTGGCCAACATGCTGAAACCCTGTTTCTACTAAAAATATAAAAATGAGCCAGGCATGGTGGTGTATGCCTGTAGTCCCAGCTACTCAGGAGACTGAGGTGGGAGAATCGCTTGAACCCAGGAGGTGGAGGTAGTAAGTGAGCTGAGATTGCACCATTGCACTCCAGCCTGGGCGACAGAGTGAGACCCTGTCTCAAAAAAATATTTTTGGCCAGGCACGGTGGCTCACGCCTGTAATCCCAGCACTTTGGGAGGCTGAGGTGGGCGGATCACGAGGTCAGGAGATCAAGACCATCTGGCTAACATGGTGAAACCCCATCTCTACTAAAAATACAAAAAATTAGCCAGATGTGGTGGCGGGCACCTGTAGTCCCAGCTACTCGGGAGGATGAGGCAGGAGAATGGCGTGAACCCAGGAGGCGGAGCTTGCAGTGAGCCAAGATTGCACCACTGTACTCCAGCCTGGGCGACCGAGTGAGGCTCCGTCTCAAAAAAAAAAAAAAAAAAAATTTCCCCTAATTCACAGATGTGGAACCAAGGCTTAGAGAAGTTGAGTGTCTGGTCCAAGGTCACACAACTAGTTAATGTGGAGCTGGGGTCCCAAACCTTAGTCCCCAGGACTCTAGGGGCATCCTCTCCCTTATACCCCCTTACTGTGTACTCTCTCAACTACTTAGTGAAAAAGATGGAAGTAAATAGAAAGCAACTTCAACCTCAAGTCCAACATTTGAGCCCTGAAAGCACTAGCTAATCATCAGTGACTATGACCCCAGCACAGGGGGAGGGTTATTACATCTGGGAGCAGGGTCCTGCCTCTATTTCCTCTGCTAGTCCCTTCCTGGTTTCCAAGAAGCAATAGTTTCCCTTCAGCCTTCATTAGAACCATTGGGCCTCAGAGTCAGCTGTAACCTGTCTGCCTTTTCCAAAGTTCATCAGAATTGGGTACATCTTGAATTTCACAATAGGGACTCAAAATCAGCCCAATGCTTTCAGGCCATGACTCTTTTAATGACACAGGAGGACACATGCCCCAAGGGACAGACCATACCCCTGACTTCGATCAACAAAGTGCTCCAAAGTGGGACTCAAATACCCACTCACAAGTCCCAGCTCTGCCAAGAAGAACCATGGGACTTTGGGTAAGTCACTTAACATCTTTGGGCATTGGGTACAATTCCAAGTCCCTCCCAGGACTTAAAGAACACTTAACAATTTAAATACTACTAAGGACTAGAAGCTTTCTTAATCACTCAAACAGGGCTCTGACCATGCCTTTCACTGGTCAGGGGTCATCTGTACAGGCCCTTCCCCAGACAGCCTGAGTTATTTGGGTGGTTGAGGGTGGATGTGGGCAGTTCTTTCTGGACCCACTAGCTCTAGTTTTGCTATTTGCTATAAAAGTTTTCTGATGGGAAGGGGAGTTGGTGTAAATACCCACAGTAGACCAGCAGTCCCCAAATGTGGTTGTGCATTACAATCACGTGGGAAGCTTTTCAAACTGTGACGTCCAAGCTCCACCCTAGAATAATTACATCCTCATCTCTGGGGAAGGTACCCAGGCATTAGCAGTCACTTGGAATCCCCAGGTGGTTCCAGTGTGCAGCGACGTTTAAGATCCAGTGCATCTCAAACTTGAATGTAGTATGAATCACCTGGGGACTTTGTTAGAATGCAGATTCTGATTCAGCAAGTCAGCCTGGGGCCTGGGGTTCTGCATTTTAACAAGCTCCCAGATGATTCTGATATTGCTGGTCCACAGACCACAAGGCCCAGACAATCAGGAAGTCCCTTCCAGTTCAGACCCTTCACAGAGCTTACTCCCTCCCAAGGACTGACTGGTTCTCCTGGGTTCAAATCTCCCCAACAAGATGAAGGGCCAGCTGCCAGCCCACCAACCAGGCTCAAATGAGTTCTTCTGTTCCTCCTGCAGCTGGAGTGAACCAGGTTATGCTGGGGCTAACCAAAGAGCCCCTCACAGTAGGACAGACAGGCAGAGTGAAATGGCAGAGGCTCTACCTCCATGGCCCAAGGGGGAAGCAGGGCACAGGCAAGGGTGGTAAATGGGGCAGGGGCAAGGGGAACTTGGAAGGAGGGGTGGGGAGGAAGCCTAGAGGAGGGCACCCTCAACTGGCATTTCTTCCTGGCTTGCCAGGGATTGCATATTGGTTTGCTCGGGCTGTGTATCAAATCACAACAACCTGGGCGGCTTAAACAACAGAAAATTCTTGTCTCACAGTTCTGGAGGCCAGAAGTTCAAAGTCAAGGTGTCAGCAGGATTGATTCCTTCTGAGGGCTGTGAGGGAAGGCTGTGTACCAGGCCTCTCTCCTTGGATTGCAGATGGCTGTCTTCTCCCTGCATCTTTTCACATCATCTTTCTTCCAAGTGTCTCTGGGTCCAGATTTCCCCTTATAAGGACGGCAATCATATTGGATTAAAGTCTACCCTGATGACCTCATTTTGACTTGATTACCTCTCTAGAGACCCTGTCTCCAAATAAGGTACCATTCTGAGGGACTGGGGATTAGGACTCCGACAGGTGAATTTGGCGGGGCGGGGGAACCATCCAATTCATAACAGATTGTGATATAGGGGGTCAGCCCCAAGTTAGCAGATCATTTGGTTTTCAAGAGGAGCCGGAAATATGGATTGACACGAAATCTGATTTTCAACATTGGTGGGGTGTACCATTTTAGAGAAACACTGTGGACCTCACAAAACTCTTGCACTCAACGTCTGCACCTGGGCTGCTCACCTTTCCTGCCCTGCAGCAGCAATGCCCTGTGACAGGCTGCAGAATCCTCTGGCAGGTGTGGCAGCCTCCCTGGGTTCCTCCTTGCTGCCCTTAAAGGTCAGTTCCCAGCTCCCTGCTTGCCTCACTGCACCCTAGGATCCAGGCTCCCTTCATCTCTTGCACTTCCCTGCCTTTCCCACTGCCAGGTCTATGCTCTTGCTGTTTCCTCTGTCCGAAGCACTTGCCTGGCAAACTGTAAATCTAGCTTTAGCTCAAGGGCAACCCCTTCTCTGAAGTCTTCCTGGACTGCCCCTGGCACAGTCATTCCCTCCTTCCTGCTCCTAAGCATCTCAGATTACTCCTTCATCGTTGGGCCTGCTATAGGGTGATTATGTGGCACCGTGGATGTTCGAACCAGCCTCACTTATCAGCTTCTAGGAGACTCAGACTCTCAACTGAGACTCATGGATTCAAATCCTAGCTCGAACCAGCCTGACTTATCAGCTTCTAGGAGGCTCAGACGCTCGACTGAGACTCATGGATTCAAATCCTGGCTCTGACTATTACTTCTCTGTGACCTTGGGTAGGTCAGTTCACCTCTGACCCTCATTTTCTAAGTCTATAAAATGGATATAATAACAAAACCCATAGAGTTATTTGATTACAGGGTCTGGAACATAGTAAGTGCTCAATAAATGTTTGATGAATGAGTGTAACCGTCACTTAAAGGAGAAGCCAGAGCTCCCATTTAAGAGTAGGTGGGCAGGCCAGGACTGAGTTGAGCCTAGATTCTAATAAGCAGTTGTCTGGTCCTTTTTCACATTTATTAATTCATTTTACCTTTTGAAGCAGGCATGGTTTGTATTTTCACTTCCACTTTATTAATACACAGGCGGAAATTGAGGTTCACAGTAGTTGTGACCTGCTCCAAGTTGTACAGCCACTCAGTGGCAATCCAGGACTAAAGCCCACGTCAACAGAGCAATAGATCTGCCCCAACACTTTCTCCTGGCCCTGGTTTTAAGCAGAGTTGTTCTCATTAGCCTTCAGGTGATCAGATGTCCCAGGCCCTGGAGACTGCCTATGAGCCCAAGATCCCTGGGGCTGGTGGGCAGGAGAAGAGGGATACTCTCTGCTCTACTGTGTGACCTGAGCCCAGACACCCCTTCTCTGGGCCTCCAGGTCCCCTTCTGTACAATAAACTAACAGCATAAATCTGGGGCCAGCCCACCTGGGCCCACCTCCCAGCTCTGGCTCCCACTAGCTGAGTGACCTTGGCATGGTACCTCGCCTCTTGTGCTTCAGTTTCCTCATCTAGAAATGAATATCCACCTCACAGGACATTGGTAAAGGATAAATGAATGAATACTCATGGAACGCTTGCCACAGTGCCTGGCACATAGTGAAAGTTCAATAAATGTTAGCTATTTGTTTTTATTCTACTAAGAGACTCCATGATCCGCAGGACCCCTTCAATCCTGGTTGCCTGCCATCTGACTCCCAATCCAGTGCTCCTTCCACTCCATTAACCTAAAAGAAATCCACCAAGCAGGGCAAGTGCAGCCCAAATGCCATTCTTCCCCAGGAACCCTGCTATTCTTTGTCCTGTTTTGCTGACTCCCAGATTGTCCTGGGCATGGTGGCCCCAGCCCCCACTACAAAGAGCTGTCCTGAAGACCCCCACTGGGACCCTCTTCAGAGCCCCCAGCTTTCGGGGACTGAACTCTGACCCCCATTCTTCCAGCATGAATTCAACCTGCCTAAGGGCATGGGGCCCCAGTCCAGCAGGCCCCTGGGGGGGCGGAGGTTCTGGCGTGCCTCCAGGCAAAAGTAGCTACACTCAGCAGAAATGTCCCAGGCAGGGATGCAGGTCAGTGGCCTGGGAGGGGCTGGCAACATGGGGTCTGCAAAGGCGGGAGCCAGACTCTAGGTTGCCAGCAAGAGAACAAAGGGGTCTTGGAGACAGGGCCCAGGCCTGAGCTCCTGCCCTTGAGAAATCCACATCAGGAGAGGAAATACCAGGAACTGGCCACACACCATAGGCAACTGCAGCCAGCTGAGAAAATCCTTTTGGGTGGGTGGTGGGGGAGAGGAAGGAGTGGTCCAGACTGAGGTCCCTGGATTCTAAGGTGAGGTTACCTGATTGCCAGGGAAGTCCCTTCTCCAGAAGGTTCCTTACAGACTGTCCCACACTGGAGCTGCGAGAGGCCTCAGGGCCCTGCTCAGCTTCCCTTCTGAGCCCCTGCTGTTACCTCTGCTCAGAATGTCCTTTCCCCTTTGTCTGCCTGTTAAATTCTTGTTCGTCCTTCAGGGCCCTGCTTAGGCTTAATGTCATATTCTCTGGGAAGTCCAAACTTGCCAGGGTTAGATGCCCTGTCCTGAGTTCCCAAAATGCTTCCCCTTTCCCGCTTCGTGGCAACTGCCACATTGTCCCAAACTTTATCTTGGTGCATCTCTCTTCCCTACCGGCCTGTGAGTTCCTATTCTTGGGCCATGTCCTTTTGCCTCTAAACCCCATGCCTGACACACAGCATTCCCTCCAAACTTGGTGAGTGGGTGAGTATGTGCATCTACTCACAGGTCTTCATTCTAAGAAGTCTTGCCAGGTGCAGTGGCTCACGCCTGTAATCCCAGCACTTTGGGAGGCCGAGGCAGGTGGATCACCTGAGGTCAGGAGTTTGAGACCAGCCTGGCCAAATGGTGAAACCCTGTCTCTACTAAAAATACAAAATTAGCTGGGTGTGGTGGTAGGCACCTGTAGTCCCAGCTACTCGGGAGGCTGAGGCAGGAGAATCGCTTGAACCCTGGAGGCGGAGGTTACAGTGAGCAGAGATCGTGCCATTGCACTCCAACCTGGGCAACAAGAGTGAAACTCCATCTCAAAAAAAAAAAGTCTTTTCTGCTTCCTGAGTTCAAGTGATTCTCGTGCCTCAGCCTCCCTAGTAGCTGGGACTGCAGGCTAAAGTGACCACACCCAACTAATTTTTTTTTTTTTTTTTTTTTTTTTTTTTTTTTTTTTGAGACAGAGTCTTACTCTGTCACCCAGGCTAGAGTACAGTGGTGCGATCTCGGCTCACTGCAAGCTCCGCCTCCCGGGTTCACACCATTCTGCCTCAGCCTCCGGAATAGCTGGTACTACAGGCGCCCGCCACCACACCTGGCTAAATTTTGTATTTTTAGTAGAGACGGAGTTTCGCCATGTTGGCCAGGCTGGTCTCAAACCCCTGGCCTCAAGTTCCAGAGATTCAAAGATCAGCTTTTCCAGCCAAAACAATAAGGGGATCCTGAATGTAAGCACATGTGTGCCTGAGCGTGCACCATACACACAAGACACCCTGCAATGTGCTAGAATCCTACAGTCATGGAATTAACTGACAGTTGCGTAGCTGTGTTCAGCCAATAAGTCACCTTTGCCAACTGGCCAGTGCCAGTCAAGTCTCCTTGGGCTGAGCAGTAAGGGCCCAAGGTCTGATCCCTGTCCTTCACTACCCAGGCAGGCACTGCCAAGCTCCCAGACCATGTACCACCAGAATTCCATTTGGCACTCCATGCTCTTGTCCCCAGGCCTCCCACTCTGCCATCAGTGCTCTATTCTGAAGCCTAGGTATTCCCAAATTCAAATGTCATGGTGATTCACATTACCCTACACCTTCATTCCAAGGGTTCGTTCTCTAGGGTTCCTATACTGTGGCAAACTGACTCCCTCATCCTCAAGGCCTTCCAGAACACTCCCTCCTGTTGCTTCACTGAAGTTCATGCTCTGAACTCTTCCATCTGTTTGTCCCCATGAGCCTCAAAGCTATTATATCCAAGCTGGCACTCAGCATCCTCCTTACAAAATTGTCTACCACCATCTGGGTTGGTCTCACTTTCCATGTCATATCCAAGCTAGAAACTCAGCACCTATTTCTCCTTATCCTTGCCTTCCAACCCCTAATCTGTCCTACTTGTCCTACTTTAAATATTTCTAGAAAGAAATATTTTACTTTCTAAATATTTCTCAGATCTAATACCCCTTCAAGTTTTAACCTTCTATATCTCTTGCCTGGACCACTGCAGTAGACTCCTCATTCCTTTCCATGTATCAGCTCTCACTCTCCTTCAATCCATCCTCCATACAGGCCACCAGCAAGACCTGTCTAAGATGCAATCTGACCAAGTCATGTTCTCCTTAAAAACCTTCCACGGCTCCCATTACCTTTTTTTTGGTTTGTTTTTTTTGAGACAGAGTCTCACTCTATTACCCAGGCTGGAGTGCAGTGGTGCGATCTCAGCTCACCGCAATCTCTGCCTCCTTAGTTCAAGTGATTCTCCTGCCTTAGCCTCCTGAGTAGCTGAGACTACAGGCAAGCACCACCAGACCTGGCTAATTTTTGTATTTTTAGTAGAAATGGGGTTTCACCATGTTGGCCAGGCTGGTCTCAAACCCCTGGCCTCAAGTGATCTGCCCACCCTGTCCTCCCAGTGTTGGAATTACAGGCATGAGCCACTACACCTAGCAGCTCCCATGATCTTTTATCGGAGTTGATTGAAGTGGGTTCTATGAAACACCAGTCCTGCAAGATTCTCCAGATACAAGACTCAATATGTTTAGGAAATGGTGCACACCAATGGCCCTCTTCAAGATTAATAATGTACCCTCACATCTTAAAGATGGCTTCATCGTTATCCTAAACTGCAGTATCTTAATCTCTGGCCACGCCCACCTTCCTGCTCCAGCACACCAATCCTTCAACCTCACAGCACTTCCAGGCCTTTGAGTTCCTCCATTTTTCTCCCTGCCTACCAAGCCCTGTCCTGGCTCAACTTCCATCCCTCTTCTGCCCAGAACCTCCGGTCCTACACCTCAACCCCTTCTTGCCATCACTCTCAGTTGCTCTGCTCTTCTCTGTCTCTGCATCAGTTCACATGCCCACTATTCCATCACCTATATGTTGAAGTCCCAGATCTGCTGGAGAAAAGCGCATTCCACTGTGAGATCTGGAGCCAGCCCCTGTCCTGCTCTCCAACCTTCCCGGAGCCCTGCCTGGTGAGGGAGGTGGGAGCATCATTTCTGTGCACCCTGAGTCGCCTCTCCTATTTTCAAAAGGGGTTCTTCCAAGCTTTGTCCAAGAGCCCCATCTTGAAACCTTTCCCTTGTTCTTTGCAGAAGACCCTTCTCTTACTTCACAGAGAAAGGAAAGGACACAGACAGGAACGCCTTAATTTCTGGTTCCTTTACCTGGAACCTCCTCTTGCACTCTGGGTCTCCTCCTCTCCCATCTCTACCACTTGTGTCTATCTTCTATTTCTCCTGCACCTTCTGTCTTTTCTTTAGTCTCTGCCTTCACCTTATACATATGTTCAAATCCCACCCATCTGAAATGCAAACAGCAAAACTCTGAATAGTCCTTTGGTGCTACCTCCTCTCATAACTTCCAATTCATCTCTCCCCTCCCCTACAGTCATGCTTTTCGAAAGAGTTGCCTACATTTTCTGATTCCAATTTCATGCTTTCCTTTTCAAACTCAACCTGTTGATCCTGCCTTCAGACTCCACCACCTCCTAAAACTGCTTTGGCTGCAGTCACCAAGACTGTCCTGCTGCTCATCCAGGAGACACTTGGTGGCCCTTGCCTCCATGAACCTCTTTGGAGCAGTTGTTACTGTTGGTCCATCCCTCTTTTTTTTTTTTTTTTTCAGATGGAGTCTCAGTCTGTCACCCAGGCTGGAATGCAGTGGTACAATCTTGGCTTACTGCAACCTCCACCCACTAGGCTTAAGTGATTCTCCTCCCTCAGCCTCCCAAGTAGCTGGAATTACAGGTGCCTGCCACCATGCCTGGCTAATTTTTGTATTTTTAGTAGAGATGGGGTTGTACCATGTTGGCCAGGTTGGTCTTGAACTCCTGACCTCAGGTGATCTGCCCACCTCGGCCTTCCAAAGTGCTGGGATTGCATGCATGAGTCACCGCACCCAGCCAATCCTTCCTTTTAAAAATTGCTGGGCTCCTTGACTGGGAGGACATCAGCCTCTGGTTTTCTTCCTTCTCCCCTCCTGCTTCCTTCAGTGCTCACCTCCTGCATCTGACGCCTAAACACTGAGATTTTCCAAGCTCTACCCTTGGCCTTTTGCTTTTCTCTTTCTGTGTCTTGTCTCTGCACATCTCATCCACAGTCATGTCTTCAACTGCTTGCTGGAAACAAGTGACCCCCATCCCTGTCTTCAGCTAAGACCTCTCTCTCAAACTCCAAAACCACACTTCCCACTGGATCCTGGACACCCAGGCAACTCAAACCCAACGCTTCCCAAATAAAACTCATCTGCCATCCATGTGTTACCTATAGCAGCAAACGAGACCACCAAGTGCACCACCCGGGAATCTAGGAGTCATTCTGGCCTCTTGCTCCCACTTCCCTCATCCCTACCAGTCATGACATACTGTAAAGTCAATCTGGCCGTGCAAGGAGAATCACTTGGAAAACTTACCAAACACAGTTTCCTGGGCCCTATCCATGACTTACAGGATCCAAATCTCCTGGGCTGGGGCCAAAGAATCTGAATTTCTAGAAAGCTCCCCAGGCTGCTGTAATGCCTGACTCAAATCACAGATTAGCCTTAGGGAACCACTGTGGTCTAACCCACTGCCAATATCACCGCTAGTTGCCTAGTTCAGGGCAAAATCCTCCTCCCTGCGCCCCTGGTAATATGCTTGTCTCCTCTCATTCATTCTCCACACTGTGGTGATGGCAACTTTCCAAATGTGCAGTAGGACCATGGCTCATCTCTGCTGAAATCCTTCTATGTGGCCACCTGGGAACACCGCATTCATGACCCTTTGTCCTTAGGAGAGTGCCTTCAGCTCATCTCTTGTCTTACCTCCTACCTTGCTCCCTTCAAGGTATGCACTCCAGTCAGGCCAAAAGACATATGGTTCCTATAAACACATAACCCTGCCCCCGCACATGTTTACACCTCCTCTCCCTGCATATATTGTTCTTCTGATTGTACTCCCTCAGTCTCACAGCCCCTCTGGATCCACTCCTAAAGTTCGACCCAGGCTGGGCTCAATGCCTGCCACTCAGGCACTGTGAGCCCATGTGGTGATCACAGAGTTTCTAGGTTATTTCCTCCTGTGTAAACAGTGAACCTTCAAGACAGGACCTGGATATTGAGTGGTCACTATCCTCAGAGGTGCACCCAGTTCCTGGCTCACAGAGGTGGTCAACAAAGGTTAGTGAATGGAAGGGTAAAAGAAGAGAAAGAGAGAAGACAGGGAGGTCAGAGCATTTCAGATGGTTCTTCCATCTGTTTGAAGACCCAGGCCAAGAGCTGGGTCTCTGCCCAGCAGGGCGCCTGCTCTGGATCCACAGAAATACCACAATGGTGGTGGCTTTTTTGTTTGTTTGTTTCTTTCTTTCTTTTTGAGACAGAGTCTCACTCTGTTGCCCAGGCTGGAGTGCAGTGGTGCAATCTCCACTCACTAAAACCTGGGACCCCTGGGTTCAAGTGATCCTCCTCACTCAGCTTCCTGAGTAGCTGGGTCTACAGGGGCGCACCACCATGTTCGACTAATTTTGTATTTTTAGTAGAGATGGGGTTTCACCACGTTGGCCAGGCTGGTCTCGAACTCCTGACCTCAGGTGATCCACCTTCCTTAGCCTCCCTAAGAGCTGGGATTACAGATGTGAGCCACCGTGCCCAGCCACAATGGTGGTGTTTTTGTGGCCCTCTTGGTTCTGGGGTTTCCCCAATAGCCAGGAAGGTGATAGCAGCCTGCCGAGACCGGCTAGGTCGGGGAGACCCTAACCCAGCAGCGCTAGAGGAATTAAAGACACACGCACAGAAATATAGAGGTGTGAAGGGGGAAATCAGGGGTCTCACAGCCTTCAGAGCTGAGAGCCCCAAACGGATATTTACCCACATATTTATTAACAGCAAACCAGTCATTAGCATTGTTTCTATAAATATTAAATTAATTAAAAGTATCCCTTATGGGAAACGAAGGGATGGGCCGAATTAAATGAATAGGTTGGGCTAGTTAACTGCAGCAGGAACATGCCCTTAAGGCACAGTTCGCTCATGCTAATTGCTTGTGGCTTAAAAATGCCTTTAAGCGGTTTTCCGCCCTGGGAAGGCCAGGTGTTCCTTGCCCTCATTCCCATAAACCCACAACCTTCCAGCTTGGGCATTAGGGCCATTATGGACATATCACAGTGCTGCAGAGATTTTATTTATGGCCAGTCTTGGAGCCAGTTTGTGGCCGGACTTTAGGGGGCTTGCTCCCAAAAGCAGCCTGCCCTCCCATTTCCATGTGCCACCTGATGAGATTTGGGGCTTCTGAGAAGTCCTGGCCCCTCCTGTCTGCTCTGGTCACCTCTAAATTTCTATTAACAAGGATAGCAGGCTGGTTGCAGTGGCTCATGTCTGTAATCCTAGCACTTTGGGAGGCTGAGGTGGGCAAATTGGTTGAGTTCAGGAGATCGAGACCATCCTGGGCAACATGGCAAACCCCTGTCTCTACTAAAAATACAAAAATTAGCCAGGCACGGTGGTGCATGCCTGTAATCCCAGCTACTTGGGAGGCTGAGGCAGGAGGATTGCTTGAGCCCAGGAGGCGAGGTTATTACAGTGACCCAAGATGGCACCAGGGCACTCCAGCACTGGCGACAGAGCCAGACCCTGTCTTAAAAACAAGGAGAGTGGGTTCACAAAGGACTCCGGGACCACTTCCCACTCTATTTCTGAACTGGCTGTGCCCTCCTCACTCCTGGACCCTGCTCCCACCCTGGTTTTGTGCCTACAGAACAAAACCATTGTCCTGTCCTGGTATCGCCAACCTTTGGAGTGGACACCTTCACCTGGCCCCTCTGGCCCCATTCTCTCTCTGACTCCCTCCCTCACCTTCTTCTTTCCCTCTTCCCTCTTTGTCCACCCAAAGCCTTTGCTGCAAGACCTCTCTGTCGCCTTTGTGCCTCATCTGCGGCCCTCTGACTTTCCTCACAGGCTCTCTCTGGGCTGTAAACTGGGATGCTGCTCCATCCTTGCTGCCCTCCTCCAGCCGTCTGCCCCAGTCTCTCCCCAGCCCTGCCCTTAAGACGGCTGAAGTCTTGTTAGCGAGGAGTGTTGGATGGGGACGGAGGCCTGCATTAGCTGGGTGGCACTCCTGTTTTGTCCCTTCACTGGAGAGACACTCGACCCTCTGTGAAGTGGGTTTGATTCTATGGCAGCTCCATCGTTTGCCTCCCACATCCAGGACCTGCTATTTAATCTGCAGATCCCAGTGCAAAATAAAAATGCAGGACTCCTTGTTCAAAAAGTATTATGGGGCCAGGCACTGTGGCTCACGCCTGTAATCCCAGCACTTTGGGAAGCCGAGGAGAGCAGATCACGAGGTCAGGAGATCGAGACCATCCTGGCTAACACGGTGAAACCCCGACTCTACTAAAAATACAAAAAATTAGCCAGGTATGGTGGTGGGCACCTGTGGTCCCAGCTACCTGGGAGGCTGAGCCAGGAGAATTGTTTAAACCCAGGAGGCGGAGGTTGCAGTGAGCCGAGATTGTGCCACTGCACTCCAGCCTGCGCAACAGAGCAAGACTCTGTCTCAAAAAAAAAAAAGTATTCTCATATTCAAGATGGCAATAGCAGAGCATTCCTGCTTTTCCATTTTCCAGTCTAACTACCAGGCCCTTCTAAGTGCACGACCCTGTGTGACTGCACAGACGGCACGTCCAGAATGCCCACCCTGCCCATGCCCCTTTCCAGCTAGTGATGGCCCCTCTCCCCTCTCCTGTCCTCAGCTGCTTTCTTAGACAGCTCCTCGGGGCCTCCTGGCAGGATCCCAGCCCCATTCACCTCCAGAAGTCCAGGGCCCTGTTCAGTAGGCAGCCCACAGATTCCCTAAGGTCCTGGGGGAATCTTCACCTCAGGTCACCACTCACATCCTTCTTAAATCAATGCACAGTTATCGAGCCCCACCTAGCTAAGCCTTAGGAAGGGAGGACAAGTGGATAAACAATCACTGCCCTCCAGGAGTTCAGTTTATAGCAGAGCTAAGACCTGAAGAAGAGCAGGACCAGACAAGGATCCTGTTGATTCAGAGAAAAATAATCACAGTTTATTAGGAAACTGAATTTCACAAAAGAGACAGCATAAAGATGGGCTTTGGTGAATGGGCAAGATTTGATTAACTTGAAGAGGAGAGAGGCATTCAAGGAAGAGGCCATGGCATGGGCAAAAGCTTAGAGATAATAAAATGCATGGCACATTCTAGAATCCTGAGTTGTACAGTTTGGCTGAGGTGTGCAGATGGTAAAATAGTGAGAAAAGGCTGGAAGGAAAATGTACAGAGAAGAGCTACAAGGGTAATGGTGAAGTGTTTGTACTCCCTTAGTGGAAACACCAAGGGGACTTTAGGTTGTGATGTTTAGGTTATTTGGGAGCAAAGGGAGAAGGGCAAAGCCTTCCTCCCCTTGTCCCTCACAGCTTGCGGAAAGAGTGCAAAGGCTCATGATTTTGCAAAACAGGCCGCACCTAGCCCAGATTCTGGAGCTCATTCAGTCCAGGCCTCTGGACCCACAGTTTGTCCTGAGCCCTGACAAAGGTCTGGCCCCCTCCTGCACTCGGAACGCGGAGGACCCGCAGTTCCTGGATTCGCGCAGCAGTGCCCAAGCTGGTGTTGATGGGGGTTGGAGTTTCCAGTCACTCACTCCCCATGGGTCCTGTGGGGGCCTGGGGATGCAGGGAGAGGGTTTCAGAATAGGATCCCCGACTGGGAGGGAAGGGGGACCGTCTGGGCACACCCAGTAGATACGACCAGAGGTGAAGAAAGAGTGGGTCCCATGCCCTGATGGCCCCGCTAGCCACTTTAAGTTTATATTATGGATATTTTCAAACATGTTCAAAAGTAGAGAGAAGAGTAGAATGATAACCCAAGTCCACACCGCCCAGCTTTAACATTTATCCGCTCCAAGCCAATCTTGTTTCAGCTAACCCTTTCCCACCACCCTTTTTAAAGCGGGATGTGAATGTCCTGAGGGAGGTGGAGGCGACCCCAGTTGGAGAGCGGGTGCCCGCACCTCTGGAGGCTGAGGCACAACTGGGCTGGCAGTTGAGCTCATACCGGGTAGGGACCGCCGGGGATAGGGGGCAGGGCTGGAGGGGCGGGGCCAGAAGCCAGGCCGGGTGGGGGGCGCTCTCCTAGTGACTCAAGGCGCGCAGCACTGGGCGCAAAGCCCCAGTCTCCGCCTCGTACGCTCAGAGTGTGCCCGCTGCGCCGCCGCTGTCCGTACCTGCCGCCGTCGCCACCACCGCCACCATGCCCAACTTCGCTGGCACCTGGAAGATGCGCAGCAGCGAGAATTTCGACGAGCTGCTCAAGGCACTGGGTAAGCTGGTGCAGAGGGCGCGCCCCGACGGGTAGAGGCGGCCCGGAGGTACCCTGGTCCCGGAAGTGCCCCGGTCCTGGGGGGCGGGAGTGGAAGTTGGGGCTCCCAGGCAGGAGGGAGTCCCCGGGGCAATAGATCGCCTTGTCTCCCAGGCGCACCAGGTCTCGGAGAAGCTGGTAGAGAGCCCGGAACCGTGCGTTCAGGGAACGTTTGCTGAATGTTTGCCGCCCTCCTTGATGGTGCGGACTTTATCGCGTGCTAGATCATAGCGAGGAGAGATTACTGGAGAGCAAGGAGGATCCGGGACTTAAATTTGGAGACTCAAATTCGAGACCAGGCTCTGCCACGAATTCACTGTGCAACTCGAGGAAAGTCACTTACCCTCTCTGTGCCTCAGTTTCTCATCTCGAAAACAAGGGCGAGGGCAGGGAAACAAGTGGGTCAATTTTAAGGCCCCTTTCTAAAGTTAGGGTATGAGCAGCGCCCGACCGGTCGCGAGACCGGCGGCGAGGCCCTGTGACCCGAGCTTGTGGTGCACCCTGCGCAGGTGTGAACGCCATGCTGAGGAAAGTGGCCGTGGCGGCTGCGTCCAAGCCACACGTGGAGATCCGCCAGGACGGGGATCAGTTCTACATCAAGACATCCACCACGGTGCGCACCACTGAGATCAACTTCAAGGTCGGAGAAGGCTTTGAGGAGGAGACGGTGGACGGACGCAAGTGCAGGGTGAGACCCCAGAGCCAGTACAGCGTCCCCGGGTCCCCACTCCGCGCCCATGGCCCACTGCTGCTGGAGGAACCTATGTCTCCCTTTGCAGCCTGTGGCGCGCCTTCCTTGCAGGGTGTGTGCACTGGCTGTTTGCAGAGGGGGTTTATGCATCCTAGTTGCCCCTGGCTCAAGACAAAGTATTACCTTCATTCCTTCTCAACCCCATCCCTAAGCCGCCTCCCAGGGTGCTAACAGCCGCGCTTAAAGAGCGGGCTCTGGGTTGCGCCGCTTTCCCAGCTGTGGCTTTTGCAGCGGTTTGAGGCGCCGAGCGCGGGCGGCGCGGGAGGAGGAGGTTGTAGGGGACTCCAGGTTCTCTGTCGCAGGTGAAGCGGCAGCTCTTGCATTCCTTTCCTGCCGTATCCCCTGCGCCCGCCCGGGTCCCCGGGCCGCCTGGGTACTCTCTGGATCCAGTTTCAGCAGTCCCGATGGCCCCGACACCTCTCCCCACCCACCCTCAGCCTGGTTCCTTAAAGGAACCGCGGAGGCTTTCCAAAAGCAAGGCAGGTTCTGGCTGGGAAAATGGACTAGTTGCCCTCTCTTAGTCCTCAAAGGCAAGAGTTTTTTTTATTTCTCCATACATCGGCCCAGGGATGAACCGGGGGACTGAAGCAAGGGGTTGTACATTCCTTTTTTGCATGGGCAAAAATTGCATTTGGTTAACCAGACGGAAAAATAATCACTGGAGCTACCACTTATTTAAAAAGTGACAGAATGTCTCCCTCCCTTTCTCCAATTTTTGTTTTTTTTTTTAAAGAAAAAAGTCATAACATTCCAGAGAGTGGGAAATTGTGTCTTTCACCTTTCCTGAGCAGTGCCTGGTCTGATCTGAGAATGGGACTCTCTGAGCACCGGGCTTGGAAGGACAAAGAAACAAAGCCCCACGGAAGCAGACTGATCTAGGAGGCAATCTTTGGCTCCCAGAATTGTCATAGCCTGAAAATAATCTCCACGCTTGGAGCGGTTGGGATCTGAAGCCCAAACTACAGTGCAGAAACAAAGAGCAAGACAGCATAGAGTGAAGGGCTGGGAGTCTAAGAGAGGAGGCTTGGCAACAGGCAGGGCTCAGTTTGGGGACATCCAATGGTGGCTACTGCCAGGGAGGGTAATTCTGCTTTAAAAAAAATTAAAGGTTCACACAACAGCCGGGAGAGTGTGGCTTTATGCACCGCCCCCCTCCCCAAACCTTGCCTAATGAATGTGTCCCATGTGTTAGTTAAAAACTGATTATGTGCACATTCAGCTCTGGCTCACCCCCCAGCCCAGCTGTACCACACTTTGCTTTGTGCAGACACTGGAGAAAACTTCAGGAAATCCCCCCTTTTGCCTCCTACCTCCAAAAGCATGAAGACCCTTCAGATTGATTTGCTTTTTAAAATTTTTCTAAAGGGACATAACCAGGAAAGTGGCAGCATTTTAACCCTCAGAGCCAAAGACACCCAGGTTTATCAGCATAGGGGTGCACTACATCTGATGAGGAGTGAACAGAAAGGACGTTCTTAAGGCTGGGCGCGGTGGCTCAAACCTGTAATCCCAGCACGTTGGGAGGCCGAGATGGGCGGATCACGAGGTCAGGAGATCAAGACCAGCCTGGCTAACATGGTGAAACCCCGTCTCTACCAAAAAATACAAAAAACTAGCCGGGCGAGGTGGCGGGTGCCTGTAGTCCCAGCTACTCGGGAGGCTGAGGCAGGAGAATGGTGTAGACCTGGGAGGCGGAGCTTGCAGTGAGCTGAGATCTGGCCACTGCACTCCAGCCTGGGTGACAGAGCAAGACTCCACCTCAAAAAAAAAAAAAAAAAAAAAAAAAAAAAAAAAAAAAAAGAAAGGACGTTCTTATCCCAAAATCCGTGCAGGGAATCGTGCTCCTGATAGGCTGATGACAGATGTGGTTGCAAGCTTGGTGTCTTAACTGTTGAAAAATCTTGTGGTTCTGATGTGAAGGTTCTTGCTTTTAAAATCCAAATTATGACCACTTAAGGTCAGGAGTTCGAGACCAGCCTGGTGAAACCCCATCTCTACTAAATATATCAAAAAGCTACTCAGGAGGCTGAGGAAGGAGAATTGCTTGAACCTGGGAGGTGTAGGTTGTAGGGAACCGAGATTGTGCCACTGTGTTCAGCCTGGGCAACAGAGCGAGACTCCATCTCAAAAAATAAATAAATAAATAAAAATAAGTAAAATCCAATTTGTTTGAAGGGGTAGCTAATTTTTATATAAATGAATCATTTCATGCTCTAAATTTTATTCCTAGAGATGTAAAGAATGCCTAAGGCCTTGCTGCTTCAGTAAGAGATTTTGTGTGTGTGTGTGTGTTATACAAAGCGTATTTATACCCCATAAAATCTGTGACCAGCACTCTGAATTTGAACTTTCTAAGGCTCAGTGGAGAAGAATCTGTGGCCTGCTGACAGGGACCATGTGTTGATTCTCTGCATAGCAATTATTTTTCAATGCTCATTGTTGCTCCTGCTCCTGCTGCTGAGACTGTAATTAATGTCACTAATGGTTTTCCTGCCCGCAGAGTTTAGCCACTTGGGAGAATGAGAACAAGATCCACTGCACGCAAACTCTTCTTGAAGGGGATGGCCCCAAAACCTACTGGACCCGGGAGCTGGCCAATGATGAGCTTATCCTGGTAGGGCCCCTTGACCCTGAAATAATCCTGAAGTTCTTCCAGATGGTGCCCGAGATGGACCCCACAAATATGTCCTCCTCACTCAGCCTTTCAGAGAAAGGCACCATTTGCCCTGGATTAAAATTAGAGCAGAAAACCCGAGATGACAGTTCAGGTCAGGGGAAATCATTGTTAAATGGTTGGCAGGAAAGAGGAGTGGCTCAGAGGGCAGAATAGGGGCTAGCGACAGGCTGGAGTGCCTGCCACTATCCACACTAATACATCCCAGTGGCGGTGACATGCTTTAAGCCAAGCTCCCCTCTCATCAGGTTTGGAATGCTTGGGCCCTATGAGGTCCCCACGCTCACATGGCAGAAGGGATTTTTTTTCATTCTCATTTCCCCTTTTGCTGGCTGGGAAAGGCTTCGGTAATTTTCATCACATCAGCACTCAGAGCCTTAGAGAACATTTTTACCTGTGATTTGCAAACTCCAATAGCCTTTGGGAGCCAGGCAATGAATGCTAATTTGGGAAGTGTCTGAATATAACACAGTGTGGAGAGATGAGCCCCTTTAGAACTAAAAAAGGTAGGCTTTTCCTTAAAAATGTTCAGATCCCAGCACTTTGGGGGGCCAAGGCAGGCAGATCACCTGAGGTTGGGAGTTCGAGACCAACCTGATCAATATGGAGAAACCCCATCCCTACTAAAAATAAAAAATTAGCCGGGCGTGGTGGCATATGCCTGTAATCCCAGCTATTCAGGAAGCTGAGGTAGGAGATTCGCTTGAACCCAGGAGGCGGGAGTTGCAGTGAGCCAAGGTCACGCCATTGCACTCCAGCCTGGCAACAAGAGCGAAACTCCGTCTCAAAAAAAAAGGAAAAATGGTATTCGGATTGGCCAGGCATGGTAGCTCACACCTGTAATCCCAGTACTTTGGGAGGCTGAGGCAGGCAAATCACTTGAGGTCAGGAGTTTGAGACCAGTCGGGCCAACATGGTGAAACCCCATCTCTACTAAAAATACAAAAATTAGCCAGGCATGGTGGCATGGGCTTGTAGTCTCAGCTACTCGGAAGGCTGAGACAGGAGAATCGCTTGAACCCAGGAGGCAGAGGTTGCAGTGAGCTGAAATGGCACCACTGCCCTCCATCCAGTCTGGGTGACAGAAACTCTGTCTCTAAAAAAAAAAAAAAAAAATTCAGACGAAAACATTTTAAATACCCGCTCCCAGCCAAACAAAACTTACCTGGTGAGGCCAAATTAGAAACCTCTATAACTTAAGCACACATTTCATCCCCTTTTTTGAGGTAGAGAACAAAGGAAGGCTGAGGACAGAACAATCCCCCATCACTCTCCCTTTGTGTTTCAGAACTGGGCAGGGATTGGTGGCTCACACCTGTAATCCCAGCACTTTGGGAGGCTGAGCCCAGGAGTTTGAGAACAGCCTGGGCAACATATGAGACTGCTGCCTCTACAAAAAAAAAAAAAAATTAGCTGAGTGTGGTGGCACATGCTTGTAGTCTCAGCTACTCGAGGCTGAAGTGGGAGGATCACTTGAGCCCAGGAGTTTGAGGCTGCAGTGAACTGTGATCGTGCCACTGCACTCCAGCCTGGGCAACAGAGCTGAGACCCTATCTCAAAAAAAAAAAAAAACACAAACTAAGGTTTTTGCAACCACCCTTTTCTTCCAGACTAGAAAAGGGGAAAGCTGTTTTGGGTAATCAGGAAATTATATCCTTTGTTCTTCATTAGGTATTTTGTTAATCTCTGCTCCATCTTAGTGAATGTCATCTTGAAATGTTGTGAACAGGAGACTGTCTGCTGAAGGGCGCTAGGAAAGGAATTGCGGTGTGACCTGGGCATGGGCCTTCCCTTCCCAAGTTCTTTCCATGCTATACAATGAGGGGTTAAGCTGAAGTCTGATCCCTGAGGTCCCTCTCAGGCTTGAAATTACATGTTTATTCTGCAAGAAGACCCTAAATTGAGCTGTCTATTACTTGAACTGAGACTGCTTGATCTTTCTCTCTTTCTCCTCTTCTCCTTCCCTGGGATGATTTAACATGCTTTCTCCTTTCACAGAGAAAGGACTGGCTTAATTTGCAACCTGGTTAATATTGTTTCCAGGGAAGGGATACTTGCTGAGTTTGGGGGAGAAATTTGAGGCTGAGACATGGAAATTTAGGAGAAAAGGCGTATATGGTTTACTGGTACCAGAGACAGCAAAGAGGGAGATGATTTTAGAGTTTTAGAATGTAGCTGAGGGTTCAGTAGGATCGGTTGGCTCTGAGAAAGAGTGATTTTATTAACCTCTGTAGTATACGAGCAGCTGGCGTCACAGGCCACATTCTGCTAGATGGACCCCATCACTTTCATATCCTCCCTCCTCCCAACTACAGTTCTATCCCTGCATCCTTCCCTGGAACAGCAAACATATATACAAGCCTCAAAGGGAAAGGGAGTGTTAACTCTTGGCATTTGGGATCTGAAATGTGGGCTTTTGTTTCAAGGGTTATTATCATTAATAAATCTAAAACGCAGAGAGATGCAGTCTCTATATAACAAGAGGCAATTATTCTAGTTAAGTTGAAATATGCTCTCCCAGCGCCAACAGTAAATTGCCCCCAGGCTATAAGTTGCCTTCCTTTGAAAACTGAGTATACTCCCACAAACCACTCTGGAATATTCTACAGAGAGTTTCTGTCAGGAACCTCTAAGCATAGTTTGCAGGCTGAGAAGGACACTTCAAATGTGGTTGGAAATGCGGCGATTTCTTCTCATGTCATGAAGCCATTTGTTAGCCTGGGAGAGCTGTCAGCTAGCGAGAATAGTTTCTCCAGGGTACAGCGTTAAATACCCAAATGTTGGCAGCTATTTGACAGTCTGTGGCTGTAGAACTCAAAGAAGTATGGAAAATGAACATGGTTCTGAGGCATCCAGACATCTGCGAGGTAGACTTATGGTGGGAAAGTCATGCCCCACACCCCCTAGCGTGCAGAATCACCTGCATTTCTTCCTAATAGAGAAGAAGCTAGGACAAAGGTGTCCAGAAGTTGGTATACCTGCCAGTCTGGTCAGGAGATCCCTAGCATGAAAAGAAGCTAGTGGCTGGGTACAGTGGCTCACGCCTGTAATCCCAGCACTTTGGGAGTCTGAGGCAGGTGGATCACTTGAAGTCAGGAGTTTGAGAGCAGCCTGGCCAACATGGTGAAACCCCATCTCTACTAAAAATACCCAAAAATTAGCTGGGCGTGTTGGTGTGTGCCTGTAGTCCCAGATACTTGGGAGGCTGAGGCAGGAGAATCACTTGAACCTGGGGGGCAGAGGTTGCAGTGAGCCAACATCACACCACTGTACTCCAGCCTGGGCGACAGTGAGGCTGTCTCAAAAAGAAAAGAAGTTAGTGATGGGCATCTGCTTCCTCAGTCACTAAGGACTAGAAGTATTTCCCTGAAGCACACGTGTCTGAATAATGTTTTAGCATATGTTCTCTGAGAGCATCTCATGACCAACTAAGAGGGCAGAGTAAGAATATAAAGATCCTAGGATAGCTAAATGCCTCGTTCAGTGGTTTTAACATCTCTTTAATTTCAGGCCACTTTGAGAATCTGAAAGATAAGGACCTTCTGGCATATAAATGTACATTTGCAAACAAACATACTCACATCAGGTTTACAGACTGGGGAATTTCTATTTCTTTTCTTTTCTTTTCTTTTCTTTTTTAACATACATATTGCTTTCCCTGTTCTAACTGCCTGTGAGAGGCCCAGGAGAGCAGGCCTGTGAGTAATTGCTAGTTTTGGAGGAAAGTTGAGACAGTTTACTTATGGGCAATATCATTTCAGGGGCCAGCAGAAGAACATCCTCCTCCATCTGTGCAATGATTCGTATCCTCTCAACAAACAAAGGGCCATAGAATTTTAGCTGGAAGAGCCTTTGCGATGATCATCTTGTCAGTTCCACCTCTCTCCTCAACACCAGCCCCTGCCTGCCCTTTTCCCAAACAGGCCACGAGAGGAAAACATTTGCCCCAAGCTTAGCCAGCTGTGAGCTACAGAGCTAGGTTTGGATGCCAATGCTGTGCTTTTGCAGCTGAGACCAATTTTCTAGCTTGCAGGTGACTCGAGTATTATACATACAGCATCTCAGCCTGTCTCCCAGG
Organism: Papio anubis; assembly: GCF_008728515.1. Lineage (NCBI taxonomy): Eukaryota > Metazoa > Chordata > Mammalia > Primates > Cercopithecidae > Papio > Papio anubis. The sequence goes on along the minus strand of NC_044982.1, from coordinate 110,730,146 downwards.
TTAGATGACTGCTTCCTGGAAAGCAGTTCTATTCCTTCTCCAAAGCAAGGAACAGAACTGGCTGGTGAGTGTTGGGCCCCATGACCCCAGCTGCTTGAGCTTCTTTCTGTCTTGAAGTCATTTGAAAAGAGACAGAGCCACTTCAGAAATGTCCATTGTGACATTCTTTCCCTTTCGGTTTAATTTTAAAACCAAAACTCCTGGCATTTCTTATGTCAGCATTTTACAGGTTCCAGAAGCAAAGGAAAATGGTGTATAACATAATTCTATACCCTGGTTCCCTCTCTGCCAATAGCGCTTAAGGGGGAAAAAATCCCTTAATGCTTAGCATGAGCACACACACAGGAAATTGAATGTCTGTTACAAAGAGTTTTTAACAGGGCAATAAGTGGCCTTATTAGTGACATGCTTTAAACATTTTTGTGCAGGCATCTGCACTGATTGGTTTTCCTTTTCTTCTTCTCTGCAGACATTTGGCGCCGATGACGTGGTCTGTACCAGAATTTATGTCCGAGAGTGAAGGCAGCTGGCTTGCTCCTCCTTTCAGGAAGGGATGCAGGCTCCCCTGAAGAATATATCATAGTTCTGAGCTGCCGGTGGACCGCCCTTTTCTCCTACCAATATTAGGTGACCCCATTTTCCCCATGACAATGTTGTAGTGTCCCCCACCCCCGCCCCCCAGGCCTTGGTGCCTCTTGTATCCCTAATGCTCTATAGTTTGGCATTTGCATGGTTTCGAAGTCATTAAACTGGTTGGATGTGTCTCAACCTTTTCCCTTTTTTGGTTTGCCTCTTCAGTTTCAACATGGGAGTTACTGTGTACCTACTGTCCTTGGTGCTGTGTTGGTCTGTGGGGTACTCTCAGCTTTGGCCTGCTGGCCTCGGTGTGGGGCTTTGAGCATATATCAGCGGTTGTAAGCTGGGCTCCCACAGACTGGCTGGATCCAGACTGCAGATCCAGGTGTGATTGCACCTCCCAATGTGGCTGTTCAATTGAATTACTTGGTATCAGTAGTTCCCAGCAGGAAAGGGCACATTTAAAAGGGTTAACAGGGAAGAGCTCATAATGAAGAGACTGTTTATACTGGCAGGATGAATAGAGCCAGCAAAGGATGAGGAGGCACCCAAAGACAAGCAGTGGAAGGATTCACCCCCAGGCCTGAAGACAGAAGGGAAAGAGGGGTCACCAGACCATGAGAGCTATCACCTAGGAGAAAGGCCACTGCCAAAACCATGGCTCCAGTGTTTATGGAGTCATGGAGTCCCAAGTCATGGGAGACTTGGCTTGGAACAAGGGGGATAAATATCCTAATCTCCCACCTTTCAATTTCTATCTCCTACCTTTCAATCTCTATCTATTCTGTCCATTGGCCAAATCCAATAGGAATGGAGAGGGCAGGGAAGAGGGTGCTGTTCACAAGGGTCACCCTCCCAGGACATGGCCAGGGGGAGAAAGGATCTGAACATGCACATAGACAACAACCCACACAGCTGCTGACTTTTAAATTTGAAAATCAGTAGATTTCACATAATCTGAATCTCTATTTCCTTAAATGAAAAATTGGGAAAATCTGGCATCCCCAGACCTACATTCCCACAGGGTAACAATTGGCCAAGCAGCTTCCCCCTTTTTAAATGGAACTAATATTCTCTGCTTCCCTTTAGACCCCATCCTTGCCCCTGCTTCATTTACCTTGCCTGCCTGGCTTCTGTCCTTGTCATCCTAAGTGCCGAGACCAACTCAGTCGGGGAGACCCTAACCCAGCAGTGCTAGAGGAATTAAAGACATACACACAGAAATATAGAGGTGTGAAGTGGAAAATCAGGGGTCTCACAGCCTTCAGAGCTGAGAGCCCCAAACAGAGATTTACCCATGTATTTATTAACAGCAAACCAGTCATTAGCATTGTTTCTATAGATATTAAATTAACTAAAAGTATCCCTTATGGGAAACGAAGGGATGGGCCGAATTAAAGGAATAGGGTGGGCTAGTTAACTGCAGCAGGAGCATGTCCTTAAGGCACAGAGGGTGGGCTAGTTAACTGCAGCAGGAGCATGTCCTTAAGGCACAGATCGCTCATGCTATTGTTTGTGGCTTAAGAATGCCTTTAAGCAATTTTCCACCCTGTGCAGGCCAAGTGTTCCTTGCCCTCATTCCTGTAAACCCACAACCTTCCAGCTTGGGTGTTAGGGCCATTATGAACATGTTACAGTGCTGCAGAGATTTTGTTTATGGCCAGTCCTGGGGCCAGTTTATGGCCAGATTTTGGGGGACCTGTTCCCAATACTAAGCACACGGGTTCTCAGCAAAGCTGGGTCAGAGTGGGCCATCCAACAGTGTATGGGCATGAGTGAGGCCAGGAGACCCTCAACAAGCTCAAACTCTGGCAGGGGAGACACCCAAGGCCCAGGTACTATCACCTGAGTGTAAATGGGGACACAGTTTACCTGAGGTTTCATCCCCCACCCCTAGCCCAGAACCCTAGGCTGAAAGGATGAAAGCACACAGGATGAAAACCTACATGAACCCACATTTGCTTATGGAGGACCTCAACCCTCCACTCAGACTCTACCTACCTACATGTGGAACTTACCGGGGAGAAATCTCTTGTAGAATAGAACACATCTCACATCCTGAGTCTCCTTGTTGGGGCTCCAGCAGTGGAGAGAAATGCAACTGGAGGGCCCACCTGAGTGTGAATGTGCTAATTTAATTTCTATTTCAATTAGAAACTGTGGGGACATGACCGGGCATGGTGGCTCACACCTATAATCCCAGCACTTTGGGAGGCCAAGGTGGGTGGGTCACCTGAGGTCAGGAGTTTGAGACCAGCCTGGCCAACATAGCGAAATCCCGCCTCTACTGAAAATACAAAAATTAACAGGATGTGGTGGTGGGTGCCTGTAATTCCAGCTACTCAGGAGGCTGAGGCAGGAGAATCTCTTGAACCCAGGGGGCGGAGGTTTCAGTGAGCCAAGATCACACCTTGCACTCCAGCCTGGGAAACGAGAGCGAAACCCCATCTCAAAAAAAAAAAAAAAAAAGGAAGTGTGGAGACTGAGCTGGCCACACAGGGCAAGGCAAGTAGTCATGCCGGATGGATGAAGCTGGGATATCTAGACTCTGTCTGTAGGTATTGGGTACTCATTGCCACTGTGGATGGACTGGGTGAGGCCTCAGACATCTTGGTCTACACCCTTTCCCAGTTCCCACTGCTTCAGTGCCTTCTCCATATCTAGATTTGCTCCATAAAAGCACTGCCCTGCCGTACCATGATGGTTCTGTATAAAAGACCTGGTCCGATTGAAGAGAGGATGAAGGCCTTTCTTTCCCTCACAAGTTTTCTTCAGATCCGCTTTCACAACGGTTGAGGAACAGAGCAGAGTAAAGGAGGCTATCAGCTGTAACTCTCATCCTGCCTGACAGCCAACAGGCAGGGGTGGGGATATGTGGATGACTAGCTGAAGTGACAGCAAGTGCCAGTAGTTCACTTAGACTCAGAACACTGGCTGCATCCTGGTTCTCTTGAATCTTGTTCTTTCTGCATTTTCCAGATAAAAGGCACAGTATTTCTCATTCCCTCATGGAACACCACCAATGAGACTGCAGTGTTCCGTGGAGTTTGAGATTTGCTGCTATAATCATCAGCCCTAAAACATTTGTGTGTATACACATTGCATATGAAATGTAAATATACACACACATAGGATGAAAGCTACTCTGTCATCAGGATACTCTCACCAAAACACTGCTGTAAACTTGTCACTCCCCTGCTCAGCAGTCCCTACAGTCTATAGCAGGGAAGTCAAACCCTTTGGCCTGGCATTCAAAGCCCTCCATGATTTGGCCTCACCAGGTAAAACAGAAAGAACAAGGGCTTTGGTGCCTGTCAGATCTAGTGTCAAATCCTGACCACACTTTTAGTTTGCAAGTGCTAGAAACCCAACCACAATCAGTCCCAGCAAAAAGAAATGTACTCTGCTACAACATGGATGAACCCTAAAAACATTATGTCAAGTGAAAGAAGCCAGCCACAAAGGACTGCCTGTTGTATTATTTGATTTATCTGCAATCTCTAGAATAGGTAAATTCATTGAGACAGAAAGTAGACTGGTGGTTGTCTAAGGCTGGGGGTTTTGAGGAGAAATGGGGAATGACTGGTGCACAGTTTATTTTTAGAGTGATGAAAATGTTCTAAGATCGATGTGGTAATGGTTGCACAACCCTATGAATACACTAAAAGCCATGGAATTGTATACTTCAAATGGGTGAATTATATGCTATGTGAATTATATCTCAGTAAAACTGGCTGGGTGACCCACTCTTGTAATCCCAGCACTTTGGGAGACCAATGTAGGATGATTGCTTGAAGCCAGGAGTTTGAGACGGGAAACAGAGAGAGACCCCCCAATCTCTACAAAAAAAATACAAAAATTTGGGCAGTTGTGGTGGCTCACACCTGTAATCCCAGCACTTTGGGAGGCTGAGGTGGGCAGATCACTTGATGTCAGGAGTGTAATAACAGCCTGGCCAACAGGGTGAAATCCTGTCTCTATAAAAAATACAAAAATTAGCCAGGCGTGGTGGTGCATGCCTGTAATCCCAGCTACTTGGGAGGTTGAGGCAGGAGAATCATTTGAACCCAGGAGGTGGAGGTTGCAGTGAGCTGAGATGGTGCCACTGCATTCCAGCGTGGGCAACAGAGTGAGACTCTGTCTAAAAAAAAAAAACAAAAAACTTATCCATGTAACCAAAAACTACCTGTTACCCCAAAACTACTGAAATAAAATAATTTTTTAAAAAAATAGGAGCAGGCCAGGCGCGGTGGCTCAAGCCTGTAATCCCAGCACTTTGGGAGGCCGAGACGGGCGGATCACGAGGTCAGGAGATCGAGACCATCCTGGCTAACAAGGTGAAACCCCGTCTCTACTAAAAAATACAAAAAACTAGCCGGGCGAAGTGGCGGGCGCCTGTGGTCCCAGCTACTCCGGAGGCTGAGGCAGGAGAATGGCGTGAACCCGGGAGGCGGAGCTTGCAGTGAGCTGAGATCCGGCCACCGCACTCCAGCCTGGGCGACAGAGCCAGACTCAGTCTCAAAAAAAAAAAAAAAAAAAAAATAGGAGCAGAAGGGAGAGAAGGAGGGCAGGTAGCCCCTGTTTGTTTAAGCCGATTATTCAGTGGTTTCTGTACTTGCACCTAAAAGTATTTCTAACTGATACACCAAGGTAACCTAAAGAAGGACAGAGGCTTGTAGATTTGTCTAGCTGGTGGATTTCTAGTCATCTGTCTTGATGATGATGACCATGGAACTAGACAATGTGCCATCTTGCTGAAAAGAAACAATGAAGTTAACATATTTTATGGATGGTAAGACCCCATTCCTAATGTAACATCTCTCTCAATCCCCTCTTCAGTCTCTTCTCATCGCCATAAGAGCCAGAGTTTCATAGTACACTGCAAGGATATTATCAGTGAAAATAATATGGGGCAGCAAGTCTACAAATGCAGCCTTCACACTCCAATCCAACCCCATCCACTCCTTTCAGAGGCACCCCCTCCTCTGGGAGCACCCTCCAGGGATCTTCCCTCCTTCCAACACTTTACTGTAACTATCCATTAGTGTCAGAAAGTCCCCAGATCTTGTCAAAAACATCACTTACATGTATATCTGCCCTCCCGAATGTCCAGCAAAGTGTCCTATAAAATAAATGTGGGATGTCACTGGGTGAAAAATTAATCTTCACAAAGTCCCCAAAGGGTCAAATAAATACATCTCAGAGTAGATTTGAAATTACAAACCCTTACATTGGGTGGGCAGTTGTGCTTAAACCAACCCATCAGAACCTCTCCCCTTTTAAGCAACTCCAACTGCTAGGAGAAGGAACCCAGAAACAGGAAACGACTTGGCCAAGACCATCATTTTAGGTGTTTGTCAAGATCAAGAGGATGGCCAGTGTGGTGGCTCGTGGCTGTAATCTCAGCGCTTTGGGAGTCTGAGATGGGCAGATCACTTGAGCCTAGGAGTTCGAGACTAGCTTGGGCAACATGGTGAAATCCCATCTCTACCAAAAAAAAAAAAACCATACAAAAATCAGCCAGGTGTGGTGGCGCATGCCTGTAGTCTCAGCTACTCTGAGGCTGAGGTGGGAGGATGGCCTGAGCACAGGAGGAGAAAGTTACAGTGAGCTGACATGGCACCACTGCATTCCAGCCTGGGCAACAGAGGGAAACTCTGTCTAAAAAAAGCAATAATAATAATAAAATAAAAAATTAAAAAACTACCTATAATTTATCTAAATGTTAATAATTCCCTTAAAAATAACAATAAAAATGTTATCACACCTTAAAATTAACAAGTCCTAATATCATCAAAGATCCTACCAGTGTTCAGATTTTCCTGATTGTCTTTTTTACCTCCTTGTTCAAATCAGGATTGAAATAACTATAAATCCCTTTGAATGTATACATTTTCCTCTGCTTCATTTTATTTTTTTTATTGTATTTTGTGGAGAAACTGGTTGTTTGTCCTGCAGAGCTTCACATAGTCTAGATTTTGATGATTATATTTCTGTGGTGTTACTTAACATATTCTCTGTCTTCTGTATTTTTTTGTAGATTGGTAGCTCTAGAAGCTCAGCCAGACTCAAGGTTGATGTTTTGGCAAGAACACTTCATAGATGGTATGCTCTGCTCCCTTAGGAAGACTCAAAACACCTGGTTGTCTCTTTCTTTTTTTTTTTCTTTGAGACAGAGTCTTGCTCTCTTGCCAGGCTGTACAGTAGCGCGATCTCAGCTCACTGCAACATCCACCTCCTGGGTTCAAGCGATTCTCCTGCATCAGCCTCCTGAGTAGCTGGGACTACAGGTACCCACAACCACACCCAGTTAATTTTTTGCATTTTTAGTAGAGCTGGGGTTTCACCATGTTGCCATGTTGGCCAGGATGGTCTTGATCTCTTGACCTTGTGATCTGTCCACCTCGGCCTCCCAAAGTGCTGAGATTGCAGGTGTGAGCTGCTGCACCTGGCCCTGGTTGTCTCTTTCTATGACGTTCACAGCCATTGGTGATCACTGGCTACACTTATAGTTCTCATTAGAGGTTGAAACATGGGGATATTCTAATTCTACCTCCTTCGTTTATGAGCTGGAATACTTTCCTAAAAGATACTTGGCCAGTGAGTTCAAGACCAGCCTGGCCAACATGCAGAAACCCTGTCTCTACTAAAAATACAAAAAATTAGCTGGGCGTGGTGGTGGGTGCCTGTAATTCCAGCTACTCGAGAGGCTGAGGCAGAGAATTGCTTGAACCCAGGAGGCGGAGGTTGCAGCGAGCCAAGATCGCGCCACTGCACTCCAGCCTAGGCAACAGAGCGAGACTTCATCTCAGAAAGAAAAAAAAAAAAAAAAGAAATACTTGCCCTCGTCTGCTATGCGGTTATCCTGAGGTACAGTATGCATAGGAAAGACAGAATAAGTACTTGATTCTTTCCCTGTATTTACCAGTTTTTAGAGCAATGAATTGGTTTTCCTGGCATCCTTCAAAAAGTGACCAATACATTTTTCTGTTTTTTATTTTCTTCTTTTTTAAGACAAGGTGTCATTCTGTTGCCCAGGCTGGATTGCAGTAGTATGAGCATGGCTCACTGTAGCCTTGACCTCCTGGGCTCACGCAATCCTCCCACCTCAGCCTCCTGAGTAGCTTGGGACTACAGGCACACACCACCATGCCTGGCTAATTTAAAACAAATTAATTTTTTTTAGAAATGGGGTCTTGCTATGTTGCCCAGGCTCATCTTAAACTCCTGGGCTCAAGTGATCCTCCTGCCTCAGCCTCCCAAAGTGCTGGGATTACAGGCATGAGACACTGTGCCCCAGGCATTGTTTTCCCTTTTTAATGTCATTATGAATTTATGGATTGAAACTTATTTGATATGTTTAATGGGAAAAATAAAAGCTATATGCTTAGCTTTTTCCAGGGAAAAGAAAAAAAAAGCACCAAAACCCGAGAGGACACACACCAAACCATTAAGAGTGGTTACCTCTGAGAGACCGTTTTACTCTCATTATTTCTTTATTGTTGATATTCATTTACAATGCACACGTATGACTTTTGTAATTTAAGATGTATTTGATATGTTTCAATTCAATGCAGCTATTATCCTCATTGATGCTGAAAGTGACCCATCTTCGGCCACTGGGAGCTTTTTTATATTGGGTCTTGAGTCTTGGTAGGACCCTAGTTATCTCTGATAACTTCTTTGCCATTTATTCTAATACTATACTCTGGTTCATTTCCTGTGCCAGACCTGGAATCAGCCATTTTTCCAAGAAGCCCGGTTGTTTTAGGAGACAATGGCATTTAGAAACCACAACCTAGGGCCCAAGAGATGGGCCTACTTTTGATTCTAAGATAGAAGCCAGAGTTTTAGGTCCCAGGAGGCAGGTCACAGACAAAACACTTACTCTGGGCCGGGTGCTGGGGCTCACACCTATAATCCCAGCACTTTGGGAGGCCAAGGTGGGTGGACTGCTTGAGCCCATGAGTTCGAGACCAGCCTGGGCAACACAGCAAGACCTCATCTCTACAAATAAATTTAAAAATTAGCTGGATGTGGTGGCATGTACCTGTGGTCCCAGCTGCTTGGGAGACTGAGGCAAGAGGATCGCTAGAGCCTGGGAGGTAGAGGCTACAGTGAGCTGCGACTGTACCACTGCACTCCAGCCTAGGTGATACCATAAGACTCCAACTCAAAAAACACAAAAACAAAAAAAAGTTACGCTGTACTCCTTTGTTCCCATTATCTTCTACCCAAGACAATGCTAAACAGTATTCAGATGTTGTCAGCACTGCGTTCAGCTATGTGGGGATGACATCTCTTCCTTTTTACTTAGAAATTGGAGTAGTTTTTGACCAATCCATTTGTGGCAGGGGATACAGGTGGGGGCAGTAGACTTGGAGTCTAACTCAGCACCAGGCTGTGAGGACAACTGCTTCAAAGAGAACAGAACTTGATGGGCAGTGGTCACTTCCAATCAAATCTCCATTAGCTCATTGGAGGCAGGATTAACATTCCATTCTGTAGTAGGAAGATTAAGCATAATTTCTGGGCAAAGAGCAAATTCTCACAAGGATTCTGCAAATATGTTATATTTGTTACAACTGGGTAATTCATCTTTCTGGGAAAATTATCTACAGGACTTGGAGGAATTTACTTAATAAAAAAATAGATGACAGTCACAATTTTGTAATTCCATTTGTTTTCACAAGCCAGGAAAACTCATCAATTATGGTGAGTGAAGAGGGGGGCTGGTTTCTTAAAGTGGAATTTGACCAAGGTCTCTCAGAATAGCCATACTCCAGGGAAGTGGGCTTTGGAGATACTAACATAAAAAAACAAAACAAAACACTGGCTTCAGAAACAATGTGTAGGAAAAAATTATTGAGTTATGAACTCTTACAAAGAACATAATGAAAAGTGAAAACTCTGAGAAAGTTTGGGAAAAATATCCAGTCCTCAGAATACATGAAATAAAATTGAGGATTTTTTTTCTCTTTCCTACTGTTAGGAATAGGTTCAGAAAAATGTTATTAAGGTCCCTTTATCACCATTTTAAAAAAATTGTTGCTGCTTTGTTTGTTTTTGATGAATGTGGTAGTATAGTTCAATGCAAAGAGCATGCCAGGAGACCAGGGTTTTGTCCTGGCTCTGCCACTATTTGCTCCTTGAACCTACCTGCTCTTTCCTGTACCCTCCCTGGGCCTCCAGTTGCCCATCTGTAGAAAGCAGAGATTGCCAAACATGGGCAGTGGCTGGGTGGACTGCATATGAATCACCAGGGACAGCCCAAATGTTCACCAATAGGGAAATGGTTAAGTCATCCACAAAAAGCCACACAGTAGAATTCTCTGCAGCTGTAGAACAGAGTGAGGTAGACATGTGTGTACTGATGTGGAAAGATGTCTAAGCTATATTCGGTTTTTTGTTTTTTAAGTGAGTGGTGATCTAATTTAATGGGAAAAATAAAAGCTATATGCTTAGCTCTTTCCAGCGGAAAGAGAAAAAACCCAAAACCCTAGAGGACACACACCAAACCATTAAAAGTGGTTACCTCTGAGAGACTGTTTTACTCTCATTATTTCTGTACGGTTGGGATTCATTTATAATGAGCATGTATGACTTTTGTAATTTAAAACAAGTTTTCACTTAAAAAGGTATTCCGATTCTCTTTGTCTGGGTTGGAGCCCAGGAAGCTTAATTTCTTTGCATTTCCCAGGTGATTTCTGACAGAACCACTGAACCAATGGTCACAGAGGTCTTTTCCAGCTTTAACACTCTATGACTCCACAAAGTTTATTGGACTCATGACTGGAAAAAGGAAAAGAAGCACCAAACAGCAAAAAAGGAGACAACAAGAAGGAAAGCACAACATTGGAAGCATAAATAATGATTACCAAGGTGTGTGGCTCTGCATGGTTTCTGGTACCACTTTATAAATGTATCCTATGTGTGACACACAGCAACCGGGGGGCCCTAAGCAGAGCAGGTATCAGGACTGTCCCTGTTTTACAGCCGGGGATGCTGAAGTTCAAAGAAGTTAAGTCCTTTGAGTAAATAACCCAGTTTGTAAATGGCAGAGCTGGGATTACAACCTCAGGATGTCTGACTCCAGGGCCAATGCTCTTGCCATCCCATCAGCCATTAGGGACACAAACTATTTTCCTTACTATAGTCATCAAGTATTGTGTTTATGGCTTCATGATATCAAATAACTTTTCATAGAAAAGGAGGCAGGGAGAAGGCATAACAATCACTGACATTTAGTAAGGGCTGACTATGTTCCAGGTCCTGTGCTAAGCACTTTGCATGCATTTTCACCTTTAATCCTACAGTAAGCCAACTAGGTAGTTACTGTTTTCACTCCCACTTTACAGATGATCAAACTGAGGCTCAGAGAGGTTAAATCATTCACCCAAAGTGAATAAAAGTTAGTACTGGGATTGAATCCAGGTCTTCTATCTGAATAAATGAAACAGAAAGAGAAGGGAAGAGGGAGGAAAGTGACGGAGAAGTGGGTGTGCTTCTGCCGTCTCCATGGGGTTCCTGTTTCTTAGGGCTGTCATCACCCCACATGGCAAGGGCTCCTCGGGGCCTTTCAGAAGGAAAGCTCAACCTTACTGCCCAGCCCAGCGCTGCTGGGCTGCCAGCCAGCCTCCCTCCCACAGTGGATTTCCTTTGCCTACGTTGACAGGTATCCAGTTTCACCAAAGGCTCCAAGCTCCCAGATCTGGTTTTCATCAGGAGCTAGAGCTGAGCCCTAGAGCAATTGCCTGGCAGCCTCAGTGAAGCCAGATGGAGCCCAGCCACCTTCACTTCCCCCGAGGCCTCCTGAAGAAGGGCTCTTGATATCTGGAGCCCAGCCTTGAATGGTGGCCCTGTGGGTGCATGATTCAAGACCCCTTCCTTTCAGCTTTGTCTCTAGCAGCTAGTAGAAGTGAGACAGGAGGTGCTTGGATCAGGCAGATAGCCTCTCATTGAGGATGTGCAGGGAACAGCCGGGAGAGAGTCTGGGGCAGCAATGAGAATAATTCTGTTTTCTTTCCACCCACCAAGCAGATCCTACCTGTGCATCTCCTCCACCTGGCCTGGGAGGGCTTGGATATACTCCCTGGTTGGATACACCACCTGTCCCTATGGAACCTGTCTTAGGCCAGACAGGGAGACAGATAAAGAACCACAACTGGACAACCATACCAAAGCAGAAGTTGTAATTCTGTGGGCCCATGGGGAACTTGAGATTCATCCTGGCCAATGCACAGGGCAGTAGGCACTGGAAATAGGACTTGGAGGAAGCAGGTGGTATATTCCAGGCAGTGCTGGAGTACAGGGAAAAGGAAAGTAGGGTAGGCCTTGCAAAGCTGGGCATGCGTCCATGGGGCTGCCTTTGTGTGAATTAGAAAAGGAGACCTTTTCTGGGCAGACAAGGAGGGTACTCTATCCTTACTTTAGCAGTGCACAAATTGTGCAACTATACTAGTGGCCCTGGGGCTGTGGCCACTAAATTTCATCTGCCTTTTACATTTTCCCTTCCCTTCTACAGAGCCCCTATTTCTTGAAAGAAAGTGATTCTATGTCGTTACTGTGGGACTAACCCATCAGCCTACCAGGGGTCAGCCCTTGATTCAGTCATAGCCAATTACGGCACTACAGCTTCATGGCCATGGTGATCAGTTCCGGGACAGGCATGTGATCTAAGCTAAGCCAATCAGAGCCCTCTCTGGGACTGCAGCCAGAGCATTTAGAGCATTTAGGGAGAAGGTGCTCTCTTCTGTCTGGGTTTGCTGGCTACGGGGATTAGTGAAGCCTAGAACTGTGGGGTCATCATTGGTACTTTGCGGGAGACTCTGTCTGAAAATGAAGCCAACACAAAAAAATGGGCAGATGAGAAACAGAAAGAGAATTCTGATATTGTTTAAACTCCAGGATTTGCTCCTGGAATATTCCATTTACAAGAATGAGTAATTTCCCTTTTTTGCTTAATCTAGTCTGAGTTTTTATGCCTCCACTCAAAAGGACTAAGCATTATGGAAAGCATTGCCAGGATTCAAGCCAATGGAGACAGAGTGCCTTGAAAAACCAAACCAAGAAAGCTTTGGCTGGGCCTCGAGTTTCTAAGTCAAGAGCTGGAGATGAGAACACGGGCATGGAGTCTGACTGAACTGTTCCCAGGTGGCATCTCCCTGCGTGCTCACCACAGCCTCAGGAGCCGGGTGAGGCCAGGCCACTGGGATGTGGATTTGCCAATCAACCTGTGATCTGGGTGAGCCCTCAACTGACAGGCTGGTGTGTGAGCTCTGGGGCTCTGGGGCACAGCAGGTTCTTAGCACTCGAGGAAGGACCAGCCAGCAATGGCTGTCTGAGTTGGCAGGAAGGGTCTGTGTGCTGAGCTCCTGGGAAGTCCTGTGGGACTTATGACATGTCATGCAGTCAGTTCACTCTTGTGCCCCTGGGCCTTTGCATATCCTGATCCCTCAGCCTAGGACACCCTCGCCATGTTGTCTATCCAGAAAACTTCTACTCTGCCTTCAAAATTCAGCTCAAGGGTTACCTTTTCTGGGGAAACTTCTGTGGCAGTTTTAAAACATAGCTGCAATATTTTGGCCTCAAGAGATGAATTCTATGTCCCTGTCCCTTGAATCTGGTTGGTTTTATGACTGCTATGCCCAATAGAGTATGTTGGAGGTGATGCTATGTGTCATCTTAGGCTAAGTCATGAAAGGCCATGCAACTTCTGCCTTGTTCATTGGAAACACTCACACTTGAACCCCAATACCATGTAAAAAAAAAGTCCAGCTGTCCTGAGACCACCAGGCTGGAGAGACCACAAGTAGGCACTTCGGTCGACAGTCCCAGCTGAGCCCACTCTTCAGCCAGCCCAGCCCAGATGCCCAACTCTTCAAGTCACCTCCAGCCATTAGAGTCACCCCAGCTGAGGGCCAGGCATCACAGAGCAGGGAAGACACACCCTTGCAGTGTCCTATCCAAATGCCTGAGCCATGGAATCTGGACGCATAGATGGTCGTTTTATGCCACTATGTTTTGGAGCAGGAGATAACTAGAACACTGTCCTTGACTCATCTGGGAAAACTTCAGTGCTTCTTCCTTCATTTGTTTTTTCCCCGAGTTACTCCTGCATTGCTCTTGCAGAGCTCTGACCACACTGGGCTGTGATCGTCTCACTACATGCCTGTCGCCCCGATAGACTATGAAGCCCTGGGGAAACAGGGGGCCAGGGGCTGTTTCTCACAAGACAGAGGGGCTCCTCTAGGCTGGAGGTCACACGGAAGCCCACAGCAAGGCTGACCTGAATGAAGTCACTGAGGTAAATGACAGCTGCAGCCTCCTCCCATCAGTATCAACCATGGACAGTATCAGCCCAGAGACTGGAGAGGGACTGAGCCTTCACGAGGACCAAATGGCCTCCCCCAGACGGAGAGAAGAGCTCTGGGGCCAGGAGACAGGCCCGGAATACTTGCCTGGGAGACTCAGAAAGAGAGGTGCAACCTGCACCACTAGGTAGTGGATCTGGCAACTTACTGAGACCACCTTGTTCTGGGGGGACAGGAATCAGGGAGCTGAGCAGAGTCTCAGATGTGCAAACAGAAGTTCATCTGCCAGAGAACCCAGAGGAGCAGGAGGCTGAAGCCGAGAGGGCGTTTCCCTTTCTTCTTAAGAAAATTGTTCAGAATTGAGGAAAATAGCTGGGAAAGTATTCGTGGAAATGTTAATAGCAGGGAAAGTTAACCCAACTTGAATTCTCTGCCTTGAGTTAGGAGGGAAGACGGCATGCCAAGTGAACATGGACCTGGATTTCAGGGCAGAAGGGTCCACAGAGGCACAGCCCAGCTCCCAGGCCCAACAGTGTGACTCCGGTACAGCCCGAGGCTTTTGTAGAGAGGTCAGTGTTCTTGTCTGAGCCTCTAGTAACCCTGCGAGGTTTCAGTATGAGGAGGAGGAATTAAAATACTGAAAGAAAAGGAAGAAATGGACTCGCATTTGTTGAGCCCACTATGCGCTAAATGCTTTATAGTCATTGACAAATTTAAACCTCATAACAAACTTTTAAACATGTAGTAAAATTCCACTTGATAGCAGAGAAGACTGAGGCTCTGAGAGTTGTAGTAGAGTTGGGGCAGTCTGATTTGAGAGCCCCTAAGGGACAAGGGAGGTGACATGGAAGGTCAGAACCCCTTGGGCTGGTGCCTCTGTGACCCTCAGTGGCCGGGTATCCCTGTCTGCACAGTGAGAGGTCTGGACTCATGATCTCACCCAGATCTGGGCTGAATTCCACCTCTGTCACTGTAGGGCAGTATGACCCTGGGCAAGTTAGTTATACTTCCCGTGCTTCATATGGTTTACCAGGGTTAATTGTCAATGACAAGAGCTGGCCCTTCTACTTCTTCCACCATCCATCTTCTTTATGGAGTTACAAAACTTGTTAGTCGAGGGCAGAGCCCAGGAGCCCACATCTTCCTCCCTTGTGGGCACCCAGGGCTTTGGCCAGTGGCACCCAGTGTGTGTTGTTCCCCAGAGAGTGATGCAGCAGCCCCTTCAGATGTGCGCTGGCAGGCACCACGGCTCTGGGATGCCAGCTGAGGCCTTCCGGCCGGCAGCTTCCTAAGTGGCCACAGATGTGGTATGAGATCGCACAGCAAGCCAGCTGCTGATGAGAGGAAAGCATCCTCCCCACTCCAGTGGTCTCTGCCTTCTCTCAGGGCTGTGCTTCATCCAAGGAGGATTTGAAGAGGACACTTGTAAAAAGCATGCACAGAAAAAATTGCTGTGCTGTCTTCGGGGGTATAATTACAGGAGATGTGTGGGGAGATTTTGCTGGCATTTCGTTTCCAGAAGGATGTTTTCCAGGGAAAAAATATAATGGCTTTGCCTTTACCAATATACTAAATATGAACGTCAGGCAAGTGTCTTGTTTCAAATAGGCAACATACACTCCTGGTACAAAATTTCAAAGTAAACCAAAGGGCACCCTACATAATCTAGGTCTCCTTCCCAGTCTCCAACTCCTAGAGACAAGCACCATGACTATTTCTTATGCGGCCTCTGGCATATACTCTATGCATTTATTAAACATATTATCCTGGACACTATTATGGTAGCCTGAAATTCACTCCTCACCCTCTTCCTCCTCTTCTCTGTATCCTGGGAGGCTAAGCCCTTACAGGCTATTGTTTCCCAAGGTCCCGGGTCAGCTGATAGGTGTATTTGGTTTCTCAGCTCTTGTATCACTTGCTGAACCCATTTCCTGAATTCAGTGATCTCTGTGTGAAAAACCTTGAGTGATTTCTGTTTTTCTATTTGGACTGAGTGTTTCCCTCTTTGTTAAAGCTCTTGGTTCACTGAAAATCTTAACACATTCACATATATCTTTTCTTTTTTTTCACCAAAATGGTGGCGTGTTATAATTGGTGTTATCTATATCTTCCTTTTTTGCTCGCCAATATGTCTTTGGAGGTTTTGTTTTTTTTTTTCATATCATTATATAGAAAGGTGACTATTTATTTTTAGTGATTACCCAGGATATAGCTTATTCAACCAGAACCCCATCGATCAACCTCTAGGGTGTTTCCAGGCTGTTGCTATTATAAAGAATTTCTGGTGAATATGTGAATACTCTTGTACGTATATCACTTCACCCATATGGAGGTTTAGCTGTAGGATAAAGACCTAGAAGTGGAAATGCTGAGTAGATACATTTACGGCGTTGATAGAGATTGCCAACTCATGGTCCCATGAGCAATGTTTGAGTGGTTGCAGGCCCAGCTGAGAGAATTTTGGGGGGCAGGACTGTGAATATCCCAAGGAGAGAGACTGTGTTCTTTTGCTCACTAGTGCATCCCCAGTGCCTCACGTGGTGGTGGGAGATTCTCAATAAATATCTGTTGAATGAAATTTAAAAGTGGAGCAAGGCCATGGCCAAGGTCAGGTCAGCACCCTCCTGGCTCTGCCACTGACCGGCTGAATAGCCTTGAACCAAGTCCCTCAGACTCCGTGATCTCAGAGCCCTCTCGAGCTTTGACTACCTGCAATTGAGGGCTTCCAAACCAGGCAGAGCATCCGAATCACTGACAGAACTTTAAAAATGATGGACTCTGGACTGCATTCAGGGATTTAGCTACAATAATTCTGCAGTAGAAGCTTTCAGTGGACTCTGTGAGCCACCACACAGACCCTCCCGTAGGAATGAATGACTTTCTCCCCAGCTTCTGGGCGTGCTGCTGGCAGGAAGCCCTCAGTTAGCTGGTGGTCCTCTCTGACAGGTGCCTCAGCTGGAGACAGCAGCCTTGCCCAAGGTCAGATCCCTTCCCTAGGGTAACTGCATCTAATGACTGATGAACACGGGGCATAAAGGCCTGGCCCCCTCACCCCAACTTAGAGCAACTCTGAAGGAGCCGTCCCATTTTCAGAGCTCCCCATATGGTTAGCTGAGGCCTCTCTTGAGACTGTCCAATCCTGCTTTCCACCCCTCCCTTCCACAAGTGTAGATCCTCACAACACCGACAAACCCTCTGAACTCTGAGCCCTAAACTCCGTCTAGGGATCTGCTTCCCAGAGAGCCTGGCCTGTGACAGGGCCCTAGAATCTGTAATTTTTAAAAATGTTTTCTTTTTTGTTTTTGAGACAGTTTCTCACTCTGTTACTCAGACTGGAGTGCAGTGGCGTGGTCATAGCTCACCTCAAATTCCCGGTATCAAGAGATCCTCCCACCTCAGCCTCCTGAGTAGCTGGGACTATTGGCAGGTACCATCACGCCCCGCTAATTTAAAGAAAAAAGAAATTCTAGAGATGGGGGTAGAGGCGTGTCTCTCTATGTTGCCCAGGCTGGTCTCATATTCCTGGGCTCAAATAATCTTCCCATCTCAGCCTCCCAAAGTGCTAGGATTACAGCCATGAGCCACCGTGCCCTACCTAGAAAGTGTATTTTCTTTTCTTTTTCTTTTCTTCTTTTTGGAGTGCAGTGGCACGATCTTGGCTCACTGTAACCTCCGCCTCCCGGATTCAAGTGATTCTCCTGCCTCAGCCTCCCGAGTAGTTGGGATTACAGGCACCTGCTAACACACCTGGCTAATTTCTGTATTTTTAGTAGAGATGGCATTTCACCATGTTGGCCAGGCTGGTGTCGAACTCCTGACCTCAGGTGATCTGCCCTTCTTGGCCTCCCAAAATGCTGGGATTACAGGCATGAGCCACTGTGCCCAGCTGAAAGTGTATTTTTCAAACAGACATTCTCCTCCTAAGTGATATAACCTCAGCCCCCTGCCTTCTGTAGAGTTACTTTGTATACAAGAGTTCTTCATGTTTTTATTTTCTTGGTGCCATGGGCCCCTCCTCAGAATAATGTTTTTAAATACATTTTTAAAAAAATACATACTGAGGCTGGACATGGTGGCTCACACCTATAGTCCCAACAATTTGGGAGGCTGAGGCAAGAGGATCGTTAAGCACAGAAGTTCAAGACCAGCCTGGGCAACATAGTAAGACCCCCGTCTCTACAAAATAATTTAAAAATTACCCAGGCATGGTAGCACATAACTGTGGTCTCAGCTACTTGGGAGGCTGAGATGGAAGGATCACCTGGGCCTGGGAGGTCAAGGCTCCAGTGAGCCAAGATCGTGCTACTGCACTCCAGCCTGGGTTACAGAATGAGACCCTTTCTCACAAAACAAAACAAAAACAAAGACCAAAAAGGAGAATTACAAAGGCAACCAATTATATTGAGATTTGGTTATCAAAATATTTTTTGACTTGTGAAATAGAAATACATTTTTCTTTATTAACCCATCAATTAAGATCCAGCAGTGGGCCAGGCATGGTGGCTCATGCCTGTAATCCCAACACTTTGGGAATCTGAAACGGGTGGATCACTTGAGGTCAGGAGTTTGAGACCAGCCTGGCCAACATAGTGAAACCCTGTCTCTACTAAAAATACAAAAAATTAGCTAATTTTTTATTAGCTATATGTGCTGGGTATGGTGGCACATGCCTGTAATTCCAGTTACTCAGGAGGCTGAGGCAGGAGAATCGCTTGAACCCACGAGGCAGAGGTTGCAGTGAGTTGAGATCATACCACTGTACTCCAGCCTTGGTGACAGAGTGAGATTCCATCTCAAAGAAAAAAAAAAAAAAAAAGAAAAAGAAAAAATTCCAGCAGAGCAGTGTGTCTAATAACTACCATAATTTTGAAGTAGTGAGGAGCATAAACCATATCTCAAGATACCTGTAGCCATTGTGATGTGATATGAAAATATCAGTGAATTCTGTGGAACAGAATGCCAAGTGCTGCTAAAACTGCTGGGGTTTGTATAATGGAAGGAAATGCTGATCTTCAGTTAGAGGGTAGGGAAAATAGAGAGGTCCTTTTTTATTATGACTCATCCCAGTCCACAGACCTTCTGAATTCCATCTGTGACCCCCTGCTCCACTGCATGCCCTCTCCAGTGGGTTCCTTGGTCTGGTGAGTGTTTTCATCATAAATCTCCAGGTGGGCTTTATCTCTTGCCAGCAAGGGAGTAGAAGAGTTTCAAACAAAGGATGGATGAGATGCCTGAGGCCCTTTGGTGGGAACAGGCAGGGAACGCTGAGCCTAGGGCATTGCTGAGCTGTACAGCAGAACCCACGTGCCTGCCTTGGCCAACCCTAGTTTCCCAGTTAGAGCAGCTTTCCAGCTACACCAAAACAAGGTGCCAAATTGTTTTCCAGGTCCTCCAAGAAGGCTGTCTCTTCCTCCTGTCAGTGTGGGTTGAGCTTTCTCTGCCTTTGATCTTGATGCTTCATGAAAAGCCAGAGGGCTTGCCTCCTGGTGGGACATCCCTCAGTCAGGACCCACAGCAAGCTTACACGCCTGCTCAATTAGGGATAACATCCATTCAAAGTACATTAAGTCCCTCACTTCTTTGAATAAGTAACTGTGGATCATCTGCCCCAGAGCCTGCCCTGTGGAAGCAGAAGCAGACGTGCTGAGGGGGCGTGGCATTTGCTGAGTGTCTCAGAGGCAGGATTAGAAGAATGTGAGAACCCTGAGGAGGGCAGGCAGAGAGGTATGGGAAGTGGGTAGCTTTCTTAAAGAGGAGGTTCCTGAAGTCTGGGCTGCTGACAGCCTATGACAAGATGAAAGCCTTGCCCCCTAAAATGCATGCCCCATTCCCCACCCCAGGGCCACCTTGCACTGAGTGATGTCAAGAAGGGGACACTGCAGCATCCAACTGCGTCACCCAGGAGCCAGGTGATGGCAAATCATTCATGTCTTTAACTTCAGTTTTCTCATCTCTAAAATGGGACAATGATACCAAGCTGACCAGCCTCATGGGGTTATTGTGAGGATTGAGACGATATTGGGGATGCTTTGAGAGTTTGTAAACCCTAAGATCTGGTGAAATGAGTTCACAATAGAGGCAAGGACGTGGATGCAGATGGGAAACGAGGGCTGCTGTGTTCAGATGTGTAGGTTGTTCACTATTCAAGGGAATCTGGCTTTCCTACTCTGCTTGCCAGATATCCCAGCTCCTACCCCACTTGCCAAGTCATTCACCCTGGCACGGGGCTGTGGAAGGCAGGCCTTTTTCCACTGCACATAGTGTCCCTGCTTGCCCTTGCAAACCCAGGCCACATTCAGATGCAGGGAAGAAAATGAAGCTTCTGCCTGTTCTCTGACGGGTTTTTGTGGAGCTCTTAGATCATAATTACTTAATGGAGACATAATGCAGCAATCTTAACTCATTTCTATTATCTACTAAAATAAATAGTAGATAGGTGTGTGTTTTTTTTAAATTTTAATAACTTAATACAACAGTAAATAAAGCTGCAGCCCAGAGGGCAGACTGCTACTGAAGAGAAGTGGTGGTGACCTGATTGTGTGACAGGGAGACATCCATGCTGGCTTTATGGACCACCCACAGGCAGCTGCAGCATCCAGAGCTGCCTCTAAATTCTCTCTCTTGTCTCCTGAAATTCCAGCTTTACTACTATTTTCAGTATAGAACCCCTAGTTTTGGAGGTTTGCAAAGCCTCCACTTGCTCTGATCCCCTACACTGAGAACACAGTGGGTCCTCCATGGCTCCAAGGGATGTGGGGTGGTAGGGAGTGGTGAGCTCTCAGCAGGGGGTTTTGCCTTGGATCCTGAGGCTGCAGAGAAGGATGACTCTGGTAGGCTGAATAATGCCTCCCCAAATGTCCACCCGTTAATCCCCAGAAAGTGTGACTGTTACCTTATGTGGCAAAAGGGACTTTGAAGGTACAATTAGATTAAGGATCTTGAGATGAAGAGTGTTGGGAGCAGGCCCCCCAAAATCTGGCCATAAACTGGCCCCACGACTGGCCATAAACAAAATCTCTGCAGCACTGTAACATGTTCATAATGGCCCTAACACCCAAGCTGGAAGGTTGTGGGTTTACAGGAATGAGGGCAAGGAACACCTGGCCCTCCCAGGGCGGAAAACCGCTTAAAGGCATTCTTAAGCCACAAACAATAGCATGAGCGATCTGTGCCTTAAGGACATGCTCCTGCTGCAGTTAACTAGCCCAACCTATTCCTTTAATTCGGCCCATCCTTTCATTTCCCATAAGGGATACTTTTAGTTAATTTAATATCTATAGAAACAATGCTAATGACTGGCTTGCTGTTAAAAAATACGTGGGTAAATCTCTGTTCAAGGCTCTCAGCTATGAAGGCTGTGAGACCCCTGATTTTCCACTTCACACCTCTATATTTCTGTGTGTGTGTCTTTAATTCCTCTAGCGCTGCTGGGTTAGGGTCTCCCCGACTGAGCTCGTTCCAGCAAAGAGATTACCTTGGTTTATCTGGGTGAGCCCAATGTGATCACAGGGTCCTTATAAGAAGGAGAGGGAGGAGATCAAAGTGGGTGGTTGGAGAAGGCCATGTGACCACCAAAGCAGAGCCTGGAGAGATGAAGCCATGAGCCAAAGAACACTGGCAGCTACTGGGAGCTGGAAGAGGCAAGGAAGAGACTCTCCCTTGGATCCTGCAGAAAAAAACAGCCTTGGCCACAACCTTATTTTAGCCTGGTAAGGCTTATTTCAGACTTCTGAACTCCAGAACTGTAAGATAATAAATCTGTGTTGCAAGCTACTAAGTGTATGGCCATTTGTTACAGCAGCCAAGGAAACTAATACAGTGATACACCCAGTATTGTATACCATGGCCTCTCATGATCCAAAAGACCCAGTGTAAAGCTGGTATGATTTCAGGAACACCCAGAGTACCACTATACCAAATCTTCATCCCTGTGTCTGAAGTTCCATTGTCAGAGCTAACAATAACAATGGGTAACTTTTTTTTTTTTTTTAAGAGATGGAGTGTCACCATGTTGCCCAGGCTACAGTGCAGTGGCTATTCTCAAACACAATCATATTGCACTACAGACTTGAACTCCTGGCTCAAGTAATCATCCCGCCACAGCCTCCCAAGTAACTAGGATTAGAGGTACATGCACTGTGCCAGGCAATAATGGCGAACATTTAACGAGTGCTTGTTTGTGGTAACAAACAAGCCTAATAAAGGCTGTTGCCCTTTAGTAGAGAGGTTCTCAGCTCTGACTATTAATTAGAATTCTCTGAGAGTACTAAAGAAACAGGCAGCAAAGTCCCACCCAGAAGTTTCTGTATCAGAATCCCAGAGGTAGAACCTGGGTTTCTGTATTTTTCTTTGTTTTTGTTTTTGAGAAAGGGTCTTCTTCTGTTGCCCAGGCTGTAGTGCAGTGGCATGATCATGGCTCACTGCAGACTTAACCTCCCAGGCTCAAGCAATCCTCCTGCCTTGGCCTCCTGAGTAGCTGGGACCACAGGTGTGCGTCAACATGCCTGGCTAATTTTTTTATTTTTATTTTCTGTAGGGACAGGTTTTTGCCATGTTGCCCAGGCTGCTCTCAGATTCCTGGGCTCCAGTGATTTGCCTGCTTTGGCCTCCCAAAGTGCTGGGATTTGTATCTTTTAAATGCCCCACAGATGATTTTAATGTGCCCAAAGTTGTGTCAAAGCATAATTTTCAAAAATTTAAAAGACATAACTCTTATATAAACGTATAGTGAACACAAGTGAAAGATTTGTTTAACTTATGAATGAGGGAAACCAGCAGAATGGCAAAGATGGTTTAAAGGAAGATATTAGAAATTGAAGTATGGTCAGTGAAAAAAGAATGTTGACTACTTAAGATGGCTAAGTAAGAATGCTGGTTACTTAAGATGGCTATGTAAGATACAAAACTGTTTAATGTCCTGCAGGACAACCAAATCATAACCATCAGGGTTGTTCTTTTTGAAGTATATAGAAATTATTTGCAACATCAATTTTTACAGTTAACATCAATTTTTACAAAGTCTGGGTACTAACCAATGGTAAATAGTAAGTCAGACATACTCTAAGGAGATTTTTAAAGGGCGCATAATACTCCTTTTGCTTTATTTCCTAGTTTTGGATAATTTTTCTGCATTAGGGCAAGTGGTGGTCCCTGTTAAAATGCAGGTGCCTCTGGATCAGAAATGCTTCCCACTGATTTTAGGAGTCCATTCATGCCTTTATCAGTCCGATAGGCATTCCTAGAGCACCTACTGAGCACATGGCCCTTGGGGGATATGGTGATGAGTAGGAGGCTGCTGCTGCCCTCACATGTAGTATCTAGGAGAAGGGCACAGACGCAGATAATCCACACATGAGTCAGCAGATCTGTACAAAGTGAAGCGCCCTGGGATTTAACAGAGGGAAAAAAAAAAAAAAAATTCTATGGAAGGGGAAGGTGCCAGTGCACCTGGGCTTAAAAGGATGGTAAGATTTCTTTCTTTCCTTTTTTTTTTTTGAGAAAACCTCTCACTCTGTTGCCCAGGCTCCAGTGCAGTGGCGCGATCTTAGTTCACTACAACCTTTGCCTCCTGGGTTCAAGCAATTCTGCTTCAGCCTCCTGAGTAGTTGGGATTACAGGTGTGTGCCACCAAACATGGCTAATTTTTGTATTTTTAGTAGAGACAGAGTTTCGCCACGTTGGCCGGGCTGGTCTCCATCTCCTGACCTCAAGTGATCCGCCCCCCTTGGCCTCCCAAAGTGCTGGGATTACAGGCATGAGCCACCGTGCCCATCCAGGATGGTAAGATTCAATAGGAGAACATGGGAATGAAAAGCACTCTAGGGGGAAAGGCATGGGCAAAGCCTTGGAGGCAGGAAAGCAGCAAACATGTTTAGAGGAATGGTGAGCAGCCTAACTTGATGATGCAAAGAGCTTGCTTAGTGAGAGAATGAGGTAGGACAAACAGTCAAAAATGGGATCCCAGAGCAGCTTGAATGCCAAGCTAAGGGATCCGGACTTTATCCAGTTGAAAACCAACAACTATTGCTGGTTCGGGGACACAGATGGGCATGTTTAGCTTGTGGAGAAGGGACTGGATGGGCCTATGGGGCATAGAGGAGAAGAGTCCCCATGCCCCATGACAAGAGCTTTGAACATCTCTGGGTGTAACCTGACTCTTATTTGGATCCTGCCTTTCTCTCACCTGAATAGAAGCCCTTCAGGTTTATCCCCTTTGAAATGCACCCCACATTTTGAGACCAGCAGAGGCAGTGGTGGAGAAAGGCCTGTGCCATGTTGCCATAGAGTATTTGGGAAGAGAGGCCCCTTCCTCTCAGGCTTCCTAGTGCTGGACCAGGTCCCAGAGAGGCCATCGCCCTATCAGGCCTTCTCCCTCTCCCTCATGTAGGAGGCACTACTTTGCCAGCCCCACCCCTCAGGCACTCCTAGCCAAGCCATTCTGGGGCAGAGGGTGGAATCTGAGAATGCCAATCTTGGGATCATGCCAAACAGAGTTCAATTTTTTCTTTTCTTGAGACACAGTCTTGGTCTTTTGCCCAGGCTAGAGTGCAGTGGCGCGATCTTGGCTCACTGCAACCTCTGCCTCCCAGGTTCAAGCAATTCTGCCCCAGTCACCCGAGGAGCTGGGATTACAGGCACGCACCACCACGCCCAGCTAATCTTTGTATTTTTAGTGGAGGCGGGATTTCACCATATTGGCCTGACCTCAAGTGATCCTCCCAGCTCGGCCTCCCAAAGTGCTGGGATTATAGGCGTGAGCCACCGCGCCCAGCCCAGAATTCAAATTTTGTCTCCAGCACTTTATTTATTTATTTATTGGAGACAGGGTCTTGCTCTGTCACCCAGGCTGGAGTGCAGTGGTGCACACTCCTGGGCTCAAGCAGTCCTCTTGCCTCAGCCTCCTATAGCTGGGACTATAGGCGGATGCCATCACACCGCTCTGTGTGTGTGTGTGTGTGTGTGTGTGTGTGTGTATATATATATATATATATTTTTTTTTAGAGATGGTATCTCACTATGTTGCCCAAGCTTGTCTCAAACTGCTGGGCTCAAGCGATCTTCCCACTTCAGTCTCCCAAAATGTTGGAATTATAGATGTGAGCCACCATGCCCGGCCTCTGCACTTTCTTGCCATGTGACTTCAGCAGCCTGAACCTCCAATTTCTCAGATGTAAGATGGAGATAATAATAGTGCCTCCCTCCTCATGTCGACATGGGAGCACATGCAGTAATGCCTGAGAACACCAACACTAAGCTTGGCCCACAGTGTGTGCTCAGGCATGGGGCTGGGGGTGTCAGCAATAAGCCCCATCTGCTCTTTGGAGCCTTTTTGCCTTTGTAGATTTTGGAGAGGAAATCTTGGGAAGAAGGACATCCAGGTTTTGGTCTTTTGGCAAGGAAGGAATCCAGTGTTTCACCTTGGGAAAGTCCCTGCCCTTGGGGGCACCTCAACTTCCTCCTTTGTGAAATGTTGAGGCATAGGTGGGTGATGTGGGTTAGCAGGAGGTCTCTGGACCTTTTCAGCCCCAGCGTTCATTTTACTCATGTCTGTATGCCTCTGTTCCCTCAGTGAGTGTTTATTGAGCCCCTACTATTGCCAGGCCTTGTGCTGGGCAATGGGATACAGCCAAGAAGAAGGAGGTCACCATCTTTACCCGCGAGGGCCATGGCTACCTCCCAGGTCCCACTACGCTCTCATTTTGAGAGCCACTGGGAAGGCCTGGTGTGGGCACCTTAGGCAGGTTCTCAGGGAATGAGTACTCAACTCGGTGCCAGGCCAGCACCAGGTGCTGAGGCTGCACAGGGCCCTGCCCTTGAGGGCACACAGTCAGGGGTGGGGAGGGGGGTACACAGTTGTATGGGAATGTGAAGGAGAGAACCACACCTTCATTTGGATAGGTGAGGAAAGATTTCACAGAACAGAGCCCTGTAACAGGTGGTTTTCCAGTGTAAGAGGGACAGGGCATTCCAGACAGAGTTAACAGCAGACACAGGGCCTGGAGGTGTTCCCTGCATGGGAGGAGCTGGAGACTGGGAAATAGAGAGGTAGGCAGAGAACCGTGAATGGCCCATGCAGTGGAATTTGGACTTCATCATGCAGACTATGAAGATAGAGATATTTAAGAAGGGGTGTCAGGTGACTCTATTTACACTGGAGGATGGTCACTCTGGCTAAAGTGTGGAGGATGAGTTGGCTGAGGCAGGAATAGAGGCAGGGCAGCTGGTGCCTGCACAGGAGAAACGAGAGGACCACGGCGGGCAGTGGTGGCAGCAGGGATGGGAGGAGGGATCATGTGAGGTGGAAGGCCAGGGCTTGGTGGTGGGGTGGATATGGGCCAGGGGAGTCCAAGAGGCCTCCAGGATGCTGGCTGGAGCACAGGGAGGATGGTAGGGCTTGGTCACTGAGGTGGGGAAGAGGAAGTGGAGCAGGGTGGGGCAGAGGCCTGGAGATGACGGGTATGTTTGCAACAGGGGAGAGGCCCTGCAGGCACCTGGCTACCTGGGCCTGAAGAGAAGCAGGGGAGATGAGTTTTGTGGGAGTTGACAGTGGCCACGTGAGAGAGGAACACAGGCATAAAGGACTGAGTGCAGGGAGGCCATTTGATGAGAAAACGGAGGACTGAGGCAGAACTCCAAGGGCCACCACCACTTTAAAAATCTGTTTTCTTGGCTGGGTGCAGTGGCTCATGCCTGTAATCGCAGCACTTTGGGAGGCCAAGGCAGGCGGATCTCTTGAGGTCAGGAGTTTGAGACCAGCCTGGCCAACATGGTGAAACCCCATCTCTACTAAAAATACAAAAATTAGCTGGGTGTGGTGGCTCTCACTTGTAATTCCAGCTACCCGAGAGGATGAGGTGGGAGGATCGCTTAAACACAGGAGGCAGAAGCTGAATTGAGTCAAGATCCAGTCACTGCCCTCAAGCCTGGGCAACAGAGTGAGACTCCATAAAAAATAATTTGTTTTCTTCTGATTGTTCTGATTGTAAGAGTAATATATGCTCATTGCAAAAAAATGTGTCCAGCTTTTTGGCATCACTCCTTGTTGGCAAAGATATTGTTTATGCATTCAATACACTCATTTATTTTTATATTATTTTTAGAGATGAGGTCTTGCTTTGTTGCCCAGGCTAGTCTTGAATTCCTGGGCTCAAGTGACCCTCCCACCCTGGCCTCTCAAAGTGCTGGGATTACAGGCGTGAGCCACCACACCCAGGTTACACTCAGCTGCAGGCCTATGTGCTGGGTACAGGGCTGTTGAGGACAGTGGCTGCCAGAATGCGGGCTGCAGCAGGGAGGCTCGGCTGGGGCTGCACACTCCGTGGAGCTGGTGGGAGCTCCCCGGGTGCCACTACTGCCACCCGCCCAAACCAGGGCACCTGTAGAATCAGCTACTCAGGAGTCTGAGGTGGGAGGATGGCTTGAGCCCAGGAGGTGGAGGCTGCAGTAAGCCGAGATTGTGCCACTGCACTCCAGCCTGGGCAACAGAGTAAGTCTCAAAAAATAATAATAATAAAGAAAAAAAAAAGGAAATTCACCCAGCTTCACCATTACTGTGACATCTAAGGCTGGAGAAAATGATGAAACTGTCCAGACTACCCTCAAGTTTACAGACAAGGAGAAATACCCAGATAAACCCTGCCTTTATGAAGTATTCTCAGAAAATCTAGAAGATAATGGCTCAGACATTTAAAAATTCTTAGCATTACAGGCTGAAGAAAATCTTGGTATGGTGATGATCTGTAGTGACAGTTGTGCAAGAAAAATTAAAAGAAGTAGATCAGATAAAAAAACTAGAAGAGAAGAAAAAAAAGAAACAGAAAGAATCCAAATAAGCTGAAAAGCAATTATTCCATGGCATTCCTGTTATAATTGAGAATGTCTTAAATTGGAAGTCCAAATTTGCTGCAGAAGGCTTGGAAATTAAAAAGAAATGGATGGAAGAACAAGCAGGAAAAAATAAATTAAGTGGGAAACAGCTACTTGAAACAGATCCAAATCTTGACACATCTGATATCTAGTTCTTGGAGGATGCTGGAAACAACGTGGAAGAAATTAAGTCTTTGTTCCAGGAAATGGATGACCTGGAGCTGGAGGATGAGGAGGATGATCCAGACTCCAATCCTGCTGACCCAGAGAGTGACTCCACTGACCAGAGGACTGTCCCCATCTGTAGAGAGGCTTGACTGTCACAGCATCCTGGTTATGCTCAGAGGGTTTTGATTTTCCTTTCCTTTTCTCCAAGAAGAAATAATTATAAGGAGAATTTTTTTTTTTTTTTTTTTTTTTTTTTTTTGAGACGGAGTCTTGCTCTGTCGCCCAGGCTGGAGTGCAGTGGCCAGATCTCTGCTCACTGCAAGCTCCGCCTCCCGGGTT
Source organism: Papio anubis (assembly GCF_008728515.1). Lineage (NCBI taxonomy): Eukaryota > Metazoa > Chordata > Mammalia > Primates > Cercopithecidae > Papio > Papio anubis. Next base: position 110,701,884 of record NC_044982.1, on the reverse strand, counting down.
TACGCCATTCTCCTGCCTCAGCCTCCCGAGTAGCTGGGACTAGAGTAGCTGGGACTACAGGCGCCCACCACCTCGCCCGGCTCGATTTTTGTATTTTTTAGTAGAGAGGGGGTTTCACCATGTTAGCCAGGATGGTCTCGATCCCCTGACCTCGTGATCCGCCCGTCTCGGCCTCCCAAAGTGCTGGGATTACAGGCTTGAGCCACCGCGCCCGGCTTTTTTTTTTTTTTGAGACAGGGTCTCGCTCTGTCACCCAGGATGGAGTGCAGTGGTATGATCATAGCTCACTGCAGCCTCAACTTCCCGGGCCCATGTGAGCCTTCCAAGTAGCTGGGACTACAAGTGTGCACCACCACATATGGTTAATATTTAAAATTTCTTGTAGAGACAAGGTCTATATTGCCCAGGCTGGTCTCGAGCTCCTGGTCTCAAGCAATCCTCCGACCTTAGCCTCCCGAAGTGCTGTTATTACAGGCATGAGCCACCATGCCAAGCTGAGGATATTCTTCTGGTAGTTTTCATGTTGAACTTAATAAACTGACTTAAAATTTCAAATTAAAGAGGAAAGAATGTATGAAATGATCACTCTAGGGAATGGTAAACGGATTTCCTAAGGCAGTTTGAGGTTTGTTTGGCAGTGTTGAGTGCCTAGTTGAAGTTTAGGGTCATAAACTTGAAGTGTGATAATTTGGGGTGGAGTGTCTCTGGGAAGAAAAAGGTGGAAATACTTCCCTTCTAGTTGGGTTCCTCTGCATTTGGAGGCCTGCCTTGATTCTTCTTTGGCTGAGAGGACCTTCGGCTGTGGTCTTTGGGCTCCTTGGATGCTTCTTGGTGGTGAGGGGCCACTAGGGAGTAGGGGTAGGGTAGCATGGGAATACAAGAATGGTACAGAACTGGGACTACCAGGAATTCAGAAGAGCAGCTGGTAGCAACAGACCAGATAGCTTTGGGGAGAGATACTGATGGGACAAGGGGATGGGTGAATTTGAGGTGTTGGCCTTGGATATTGGCATTGGGTTGGTGATGATGGAGTGGAGACAATATGATGTTGGTTTTGGACTGTTGTTGGCTTTGGGGTATTGAGGAGCCAAGGACAGTCATGGATGCTCAGAGTATGGGGCAACCCTGAGGGAGCCCAAGAAGGGCTGCCACCATGAGGGACAACTAGAATAAAGTGGTTGGAAAGATCAGTAGAATGAAGCTCAGCCAAATCTGTAGAGACAGAACAGATCAGTGGCCAGCTAATTTTTTTTTTTTTTTTAATTTTTTTGTAGAGGCAAGGATCTCACCCCATTGCCCAGGTTGCTCTCAAACTCCTAGGCTTGAGCGATCCTCCTACCTCGGCCTTCCAAAGTGCTGGGATTACAGGCGTGAGCTGTTGCACCTGGCCAGGGTAGATTTTCTGATAATACTTAGCAGGACCTCATCAAGTGAAGCACTACTGAAGGAGAGTGCGGTACAATGAGAGTCCATTTGTATTTTGGAAGACTAGTTGTTAGCAGAGTTGGATCAAGGTGCAATCAAGCCAGTTAATGACACTTTCAGACTCCTCTTCACTCATCCCCTGAACATCCTTACAGCACGGATGTACTGCTGGTGAGAGAATGTGAGCAGGACTGGAGCTATGCAGGAGTAGCTGGGAGACATCTGTCTGTGAAGGAGACAGGGTAGATGGACTCCCTAACCTCCAGGTCACTGCTCTACTCTGCCGTAATCTGTCATTGTGGCCCTCACTGCTGTCCACAGATTGCCCAGACACCCAGGCATCCTGCAGCAACTGAGACTGTGGCTGTAACAGGAGAGTGGGTAGCGGCCAGGCCTCCATTCTCTTTTCTTGAAACTTCAATACCTTCTCCCCGCCCCAACACAGACACCCTTAATGATGACCACAGCATCTCCCCTGCCTATTCCACCATCGCACTGTATTTAAACCTACAGCCCCACCTTCCTTCCTGCCACATGAGATGAAATGTCTGTCCTCACTCCCGTCTCAGGTCAGCCCCACCTGGGCCTCTTTAAGGATCTTGCTTCTGCAGTTATGACCTCTCCTTCCCACACTGTCCATCCCTCTTTCTCTGCAGGACCACTCTCATCCATGCATAAACATACTCTTAGGAAACCTTAGTGTGGCCCCACATCAACCCATTTCTCTTTTCCTTTTCCCAGCACATCTCCACGGAGTTGTCTATATTTGGTGTCCCCACTCTTCTGTTTTACTGCCCATTCTTTCCTCACCCCATTGTGGCATTGTGAATAGGTGCTTGTAACATAGTACAAAAGAAACACATGATGAAAAGCAAGTTTATCTCCACTCCTGTTCCCAGCCACCTTGTTTCCCGCCCCCCGGAGCCAACTGATGTTACTCATTTCTTGGTGTCCTTGGTATATACGTAAATACCTCTGTACACTCTAATGGGGCTCTTCTATCCACGCTGACTCTAAAAAGCCCCTTCTCAGAGTCACCAGTGACCTATACCAGCCCAGAGCTACAGATCACTTCTCTGTCTTCATCTTACTCAAATTTCTAGCAGCATTTGACATGGTGACAAATTCCACTAGCTTCTCCTCCTTCGTCTCCAGCCATTTTTCCTAGTCTCATCTGCTGGTTCCTCCTCCTCCATCAGTTCTCTAAAGGGTAGTATGCCTAGGGCTCAGTCTTCTCTCTTATCCCTTTCTAAGTGTTCTCTGTTCTCATTCCTGTAGCTTCAACACTTTCTATGTGCTGACGACCCTCACATTTAAAAAATCTCCAACCCCTGCCTTTTTCTAAGAGCTCTAAACTCACATCCAACTTCCTAAATGTTATTCCTCCTGGATAGTTAATGGCATCTCAAACTTAAAGAAATACTAGTTTTCTCAGCCAGGCATGGTGGCTCACACCTGTAATTCCAGCACTTTGGGTGGCTGAGGTGGGTAGATAGCCTGAGGCAGGAGTTCGAGACCAGCCTAGCCAACATGGTGAAACTCCATCTCTACTAAAAATACAAAAATTAGCCTGGCATGATGGTGCATGTCTGTAATCTCAATGCTCAGGAGGCTGAGGCATGAGAATCGCTTGAACCCAGGAGGCAGAGATTGCAGTGAGCCGAGATTGTGCCACTGCACTCCAGCCTGGGTGACAGAGCGAGACTCCGTCTCAAAAAGAAAAGAAAAAAAAAAAAAAAAAACAAAGAAAGAAAAATACTAGTTTTCTCCTCCAAATGATGCCACCATTCACCCATTTGCTCAGACAACGGAGCTCAACCCTTGCACGAGCATCCAATTCATCAGAAGGACTCATCAGCTCCCTTTGCAGGATAGATCCTAAATCCAGCCTCTTCTTATACCTCCACAACTGCCCCCAGTCAAGCCACCATTGTCTGTCACCTGGAATACAACAGCTTCTTCCCCAAACTGCCACAGTTCAGCCAGGGTGAGCTTTGACAATATCACTCCTCTGCTTGAGACACAGCTTATTCCACCACCTTACCATGGCCCTGCATGGTCTCCCCCCTCCTCCAGACCCCCACCCTGTCTCACTCCACTCCCCCACTTTCCTGGAATGTGGTGACACATGCTGTCGGCCCCTTGCTGGTCCTTCTCTTTGGAATGCCCTTCGTCTAGACCTTCAGGGGCTGCCTCCTTCTCATGAAATCTCAGGACTCAATCCAAATGTGACTTTTTCTAAGAAGCCCTCTCTGACCACTGCCAGACCTCTCTACCAGTTTTATCTTCTCTATAGCCCTTCTCACTTCCCCAAATAACTTGTGCACATGTTTATGTCCCATAACACATGCTTGGAATGCAAGCTCCTTGAGAACAAGGCCTCTGATTTGCTTCATGCTCTTTATCCCCATTACGTAAGATCAATGCCTGGCACGTGGTAAGAGCTTAATCAACATTTGCTGATTTAATCCTGAAATGAAAGAGCAAGCTGATAAGGATAAGGTCTAGTAAGGTCTAGGAATCCTTCCTAGCATAATCATAATCATCTATGGTCTCTTTAGAGGTTTTTTTTTTGTTTTTTTTTTTTTAAGTTCTCAAATACAACCCTCTCCATCAATCCTACCTAACTCAACAACTGAGACTCGGCCAAGGTCAGAAAGGTAGTCCTATTTAACTGCTTCCTCCACTGTTCTTACACCGAAACCCCAGTAAAATTGTCATTCAGCCACATTGTACCCAGGCTAATAAGTACAGAGCCTTCTCTCCCTGTATTCCTTACCTTACCCCCACCCCGCCACCCCCTCCAACCCCTGTCTTTCCCCTGGGATATCAAGGGGAGACAAGCTGGCTTCGCATCAGACCTAGGAGAAGTGGGAAGGGCTTGCACACTAACTTATCTCCCTATGGGGAGATATAAAATTTGCCCATAAATAAAACATTTTATTATTTAGCTTGAACATTAAATTTCATCGGCATGCAGCATGTGTTTTATTATCTGTACCAGACACTAACATGTACTTAAAAATGAAATTTTGGAATGCTGCCCTGGCTTGCAGAATGCTAGTAAAGAAATTCTAATACAGTCTTGGAGAGATGCTCCAGACCTCTCCTTCTAAAATGGCATGGGCAATCAGCATTTTTACATTCATGTAGCACTTTGCAGTAGTGGTAAAGATGCTCTAATTGTGCCTCTAGCTGCTTCTATACTGCTGCTTCTAATCTATTGCAGGCTGGAAAATAACACACTATAGCCAAAGATGTTGGAATTGTGTCCAAAGCAAGCATTAGTATACCCTAAATGAGTGTGGAGGGAATTCTATGAGAAAGGTACAGAGAATTTGTGATAGCTGTTCTCCCAATCCAGCAGCCTTTTTTTTCTTCTTCTTTGTTCTTTTTTACCTGCTGCTCCTTTGTTCTTGGCAGTGCTCCAGAGACACTCTTCTCAAATGTTAATGTGCACACAGAGCACCTGGGGATCTTGTTCAACCGAGTCTGATTCAATAGTCCTGGGGTGGAGCTTAGTTCTAATGAACTCTCAGGTGATGCTGCTGGTCATCAGACCACCCTTTGAGTAGCCAAACTCTAGAACTGCAGCATCCAATAAGATGCCATTAACCGCATGTGGCTATTTAACTTGATTCAAATTAAACAAAATGTAAAGATTCAGTTCCTGGGTTGCACTAGCCATATTTCAAATACTCAGTGGCCACATGTGGCTGGTGGCTATTCTACTGATGGCTCAAAGACAGAACATTCCCATCCCACGCAGAAAGGTCTACAGGAGGCTGGGCGCAGTGGCTCATGTCTGTAATCCCAGCGCTTAGGAGGCTGAGGGGGGTGGATCACTTGAGGTTAGGAACTTGAGACCAGCTGGCCAACATGGTGAAACCCCGTCTCTACTAAAAATACAAAAATTAGCCAGACATGCTCACTTGAATCCAGGAGGCGGAGGTTGCAGTGGGTTGGTAGTGCCACTGCACTCCAGCCTGGGTGACAGAGCGAGATTCTCTCTCTCTAAAAAAAAAAAAAAAGAAAAAGATAAAAAAGAAAAAAAAATGTATATATGACAGCGCTGCTCTACAGAACTGGAGCTGTTGGAAATATAATCCCTGAAGTATGATAAGGTACTCATCCCTGCTCCCTTGAAAAGGCTCAGTGCAAACAAAACTCCACTTGAAGCTGGGCATGGTGGCTCATGCCTATAATCCCAGGACTTTGAGAGGCTGAGACCAGCATGGGCGATATAGTAAGACTCTGTGTCTATTTTTTTAAAAAAAAAAAAAAAAAACAGGCCAGGCACAGTGGCTCACACCTGTAATCCCAGCACTTTGGGAGGACGAGGCAGGTGGATCACCTGAGGTCAGGAGTTCAAGACCAGCCTGACCAACATGGAGAAACTGGGTCTCCACTGAAAATACAGAATTAGCCAGGCATGGTGGCAGATGCCTGTAATCCCAGCTACTTGGGAGGCTGAGGCAGGAGAATTGCTAGAACCGGAGAGGCAGAGGTTGCGTTAAGCCAGGATCACGCCATTGCACTCCAGCCTGGACAACAAGAACGAAACTTTGTCTCAGAAAACGAAAAAACAAAAACAAAACTCCACTTGAGAGCAAAAGCTTAATAAGCACGATGTAGCTTCATGTCCCATTGAAAGTCTGCAGCCTTACTTTGCCGTTTTCCACTTCCTCCTGTCCAGACCCACCGCCATGGGTGCATCTTTGCTAGTGATGACCGCGGCCGTCGCTTCTGGGATGTGCAGACAACATGGAGGAACTGCTCCTTTGCTGCTTCTTTGTCCACTTCCTGGTAACTTGGTGCAGGGGAGACGTTTACAACCCAGACTCCACAGTCCCTTCCCCCGTCCTCTGTACTTGTTAGGGGGTCTGGAATGTGGCAGGGGAGCTTTGCAGGAGAGTCCAGGGAACCCAAAGCCCTTTGTCTGCTGTTTCCACTTCTCTGGGCATCTTCATTACACGGGGAGGTGGACAGAAGGGAAATTACTGGAGAATTGAGTTGATTCTGCACACATTGGAGCAATAAAGAAATGAGACCCAGCTCCCTCCTCTCAAACTGATCCCAGCAGTTGCTGCAACAATTCACAGCAAAAAGTTCTCCAGCTGGGGAAGGAGGAGGGTGGAGAGACATTTTCCAAGAATGCCTTTCATGTGGACTCAGAGCTGTCATTTTCCTGGCAATTCTGTGAACCGGGACCTGGGGCAGTTTCCCAAAGTGCAGTTGGTGTGCATGTGGCCTGCCCTAGAAATCGCATAACTGAGAGGCACATTACTGGGGGCCCAGGAAATGCCTGCCTCACCACCCTCAGAGTTCATGGCCCAGAAGGCATGAGAGAACCAGCACAGCTCACTGTCTGGGTGGAGAACTTTTGCCCCCAGCTGAACAGTGAGGGGCTGGCCTGGAGTTGAACCCGGACAGCCTCCTTTCTTGGGCAAGGGCTCTGCTAATTCACATTGGAATAATTCTTCTGTCTATAAATTTACATGCAAGGCCAATGCTGTCCATCCCAAATAACCAGGTTAATCCTTCAACATATTAGTAGACATGTAGGTGGCAACACAGATGGAAAGGATCCTGGGGTGTGAGTCAGAAGAATTGGAATCAGTCTGCCTCTGGCCCTTGCCACTGTGTGACTTTGAGCACGTCTCCTTTCTTCTCTAGGCCTCAGTTTACTTATCTGTAAAAGAAGGCTACTATCTATTTTTCAGAGCTGTTCAGCATTTGGTACACAGTACCAGGTGCTCAATAAATGCTGATGTAACCATTTCATACTTACTAGGTGCTGGGCACTGGGCAAGGCAGTGGGGGAGATGGTGACACAGTTCCTGTCCTCATGGAGTTGACGATGTGGAGAGGGAGACAGATACTAACCAAAGACTCATATGAAAAAGTATAAAATAACAACTGTCACAGACGCAACAAAGAGGGTTACAAAATGTATTGTGAATCTGTAATGGGGGAACTGACCTAGTCTGGGAGGCTGACTTCCCTGTGCATGTGATAATTGAGCTAAGAGCTCAGAAGTAATGGGGGTTAACTGGATACAGCATGTGCAAAGGTCCTGTGGCACAAGAGTGCTTGGCAGTCTACAAGGGACAGAAAGAGGCTGGGTGTGGCAGGATGGCAGGCAGTCAGGAGACATAGAGAGAAATAGAGGCTGGAAAGGAAGTTGAGATAAAACTCTTCATAGGGTTGTGCTAGATCATGGAGATCAAACCAATTATAAACACCTCTGACTTCAGGGAGTTTACAATCTGCAGAAATGGGATGATAACTTTGAAGTGTCCTTTCAGTATTCTTTGGTATATCGAATCTATTATTGTATCTTGGGCTGTGACCTGTAAGAAATTAAGACAATGCCAAAGTTGTCCAACTGGAATTTCTAAAACACTGACCTCTTGTACACACACATGGTTCATCTGGAGGGAACTGAGAGGGGATCAGACCCAGCTTCCCAAAGAGGTCCAAGGATGTTACGGGAGAATGAGTCCAGTCTGACGAGAAATGTCCCTTTTCTGCAAAAACACCCTGCCCTCTCCACACTGACCACTGGCTCTTGAAAGAGAAGCTGGAATGTCCATGTGAATTACATCCATTTGCCTTCTGACTCCACAAATGGTTTACATTAGGGGACCATAGGGCTTTTCTGCCTTCATTCTTTCCAGATGAGGGTAGAGCTGCGGGCATAATAGGCTGAATGAATGGGGTGATGGATGCCTCCAGTCAATCCCAGGAAGCCTTCCGCTGGAGTCAGTGAGAAGTGCCTCAACCTCACCCACTTAGAATGGCTCAGCCCAAGAACCAGAAACCCCTGAGCAGGAAAAGGGAAGCCATATTCCCGGTAGTGGGTGTACCTTTGTTCTTGCCCCAGGTGCGGTGGCTCAATTTCCTGATCTGCTCCATGGAAGGTGACTTAATGGTGGTGACTGTGGGAGGAGCAGCAACAATAGCAGGAGAGGTACTCAAGTTCTGGGTGTCTATCACAATGGGGAGAAATCTTAGTCCACACACTCTTCATTAGCCTGTAAGTAAACTAAATGTCACTAGTGAGCCCCATTTTAGAAGGTGGTAGAAATGTAATCGTAGTCAATTTGGGATTCCACTTCACTGTTTTACCTGGGATTGCATGTAAACTCTGGGAAGGTTTATGGAGAGTTAAGGGGGTTGGGGTGGATGTTAGGAACTGTTAAGAGAATAGATTCTGGAACCAGGCTGTCTGGGTTCAAATCCCAGCCATGCTTCTTGCTGGCCCTGGGACCTTAGGTAAGTTATTTGTCCTCATAATGGCTTCAATTTTCTCATCTGTAAAACGGGAAGAAAAATAGTGCCTCCTGTAATGGGTTGTTGTGAGGACTAAATGAGGTAGTACAAGTGTAGTGCTATAGAATGAATGCTACACGTAATAAATATTTGTTCCTCTTAATATGGGGGTTTGACATTGTTATCCTCCCCGAAGCCCAGTGGTCTGGCCTCTGGGTTCCCAGGGTCCACATCCAGCCCATTCTTGAGCACACAGGACCATAAGACGGAGCCAGCATCAGGCAGGACCCAGAGCTTGGGGAATGCTCTCTGGGACCCCAGTCAGCCTGGACACCCCACAGTGACCCCTTCTGCTTGTGCACTTGACCTGGAAGGGCCACAGCATCCACAATGTCCTTCCAAAGGGACCCCAGCATCTGCAGTCTTTCTCTTCCTCTGCCTCCTCTTCTACCTCCCAATCATAATCTTGTTTCTCCCCTGGGACCTGAGAGCCCCATCCTCACTCATCCTCATCTCTCAGCCCCATAGATATCCCTGAGCCTTGGTGACTCCAAAGCCAAAGTTACTTTGTTCCTGGAGCTCTGATGAGTCCTTGCTTCCCTTGAGTAGCAAGCGAGGGACCCTTTGGCTAGTCGAATGAGGGAAGGAATAACTTCCCAGGCCAGGGGCAAAAGGAGATACTGGGGATTGGGAAGCAGGGCTCTGGTAAATTGTCAAATGCTTTCTCCCCACACTGTCCTGTCTCCTTACTGAGGATCAGCACAGGGCTAGTGTCCAGTAAGAAGAGTAGCAGCATTAGTGCCAGAGGCCTGCTGCTGCGGCATGGGCGACACTGTGCTCTACCCTGCTATGCTCCAAAGACAGCTGCAAACTGAGCCCCGGGCAGGAGCTCCTGGAGAATCCCTGCAGTCGGTGCATCAGGAAGTAGGCTCTCAGACAATTGGCCCAGTCAATCACTGCCCCCAGGTGCACCAGGCACCCCAGGCACTCGGGCCAGCTGCTAATGCTAGCATTGAAAGTGCTTCCTGCTAACCAGCCCAATCAAGCTATTTCTGCTTACACGATGAAACTTACCCTGGCAAAAGGAAGACCAGTTTTATACGTCCTTCTGGAGCCAGTTTCCATGGAGATCTACATTTTTTTTTTTTTTTTTGAGATGGAGTTTCGCTCTTGTTGCCTAGACTGGAGTGCAATGATGCGATCTCGGCTCACTGCAACCTCTGCCTCCCGGGTTCAAGCGATTCTCCTGCCTCAGCCTCCCAAGTAGCTGGGATTACAAGCACCTGCCACCATGCCTGGCTAATTTATACATTTAGTAGAGATGGGTTTCACCATGTTAGGCTGGTCTCGAACTCCTGACCTCAGGTGATCCACCTGCCTCAGCTTCCCAAAGTGCTGGGATTACAGGCATGCGCTGCCACGCCCAGCAGAGCTACTCTTCTTTATCCCAGCCATGCTTTCCACTTTGCTGGGCCTTGAACACACCAAGCTTGCAACCACCCCAAGGCTTTTGCACTCCCTGTCTCTTCTATCCAGAAGACAGTTCTTCCCCATATATCCACATGGCTGCCTCTTTCATCTCCTTCAGGTTGTTGGTCAATTGTCATCTTATCAGTGAGAACTTCCTGACATCTTGTTTTAATTTCTATTGTTTTATAGAGATGGGGGTCTCACTATGTTGCCCAGGCTGGCCTTGAACTCCTGAGCTCAAGCAATCCTCCCACCTTAGCCTCCCGAAGTCCTAGGATTACAGGTGTGAATCACCAAACCTGGCCTTGACATCCTGCTTAAATTGCTATCTTACCCATTCTCCACTTCCTTTATTTTTCTCCAAGGCATTTAGCACTTTCTCTTTTATTTATTATTTGGTTATTGCTTTTGTTTTGATACAGGGTCTTGCTCTGTCACCCAGGCTAGAGTACAGTGGTGTAATGACAGCTCACTGCATCCTCAACCTCCTGGGCTCAAGCAATCCTCCTGCCTCAGCTTCCCAAGTAGCTAGGACTACAGATGTGCGCCACCACACCTGGCTAATTTTTGTATTTTTTGTAGAGACAAGGCCTCACTATGTTGTCAATACTGGTCTCAAATTCCTCATCTCAGTGATCTTCCCACCTTGGCCTCCCAAAGTGCTAGGATTACAGGCATGAGCTGCCATGCCCGGCCTGTCCTATTTATTATTTTCTTCCTCCCAATTCCATGAGGGCAGCGACTTAGTCTTGTTCAGGAAGGAAGGCAGGCAGGCAGGAAGGAAGGAAGAAAGGAAGGAAAGAAGGAAGGAAGGAAGGAAGGAAGGAAGGAGACTTCACAGGAGTTGTCTGCCTTTTCCCCATTGTATACACAAAGCAGTAAAGCCCAGAGAATTTAAGTGACTCAGCCAAGACCATACAGCTATTCAGTAGAGGAGGATAATCTCTCCTGCTTAATTTCTAATGAACTTGTTTCCTGAGCACAACTTGCTTTTTCCAGCCTTTCCATGGGTTTTCTTACACATTGCCATTATCTATAAGTACCTACAATTCTCTACTTTCCGTCTCCAGTTGAAGGAATCCTATCCTCATTCTTACAGGCACAGCTAGTGGCCTACTCCAGGAAGCCACCTTGGGTTCCCCAGTTGGGAGTGATCTTTGCCTCCTATACACTCCCAGTTCACTTTTTCTGCCTTATAAAGGCACTTAAAAGAGTCTGCCTCATCTCTAGTTGTTTGTGTGCTAGGCTTGATGCAACCCCAGGTTAAGGGCTGCATTTTCCCATCTCAACATCCCCCGTTTGCATTAGCCCCAAGAAGGGAGTAGACATATAGAATCAGAATCTCTTCAGCTTCAGTCCTCCCTCTTCCCTCAAAAAACATCCATTTATACCTGAGAGCTAAGAGACAAAGCAGGGCTCAGTGACAGATTGTTGACCCAATACATAAAAGAATAAATGGAGGCTGGGCATGGTGGCTCACGCCTGTAATCCCAGTACTTTGGGAGACTGAGGTAGGCTGATCACTGGAGGTCAGAAGTTCAAGCCAGCCTGGCCAACATGATGAAACCCCATCTCCACTAAAAATACAAAAGTTAGCCGGGCATAGTGGTATGCGCCTGTAGTCCCAGCTGCTCGGGAGGCTGAGGCACAAGAACTGCTTGAACTCGAAAGGTGGAGGTTGCAGTGAGCCAAGATTGCATCACTGCACTCCAGCCTGGGTGACAGAGTGAGGTTCTGTCTCAAAAAAAAAAAAGAAAGCTGACTACCTCCTATCTGTCTCTACATTATTCATTCCTAAAGGGCAGGGTTAGTATGTGATAATTCTTTGAAGCTCCCCATAGCACCTGCTCTGGGTTGTAGGAGGTGTTCAGTCCCTCTTTCTGAAGGTATTAAGGAAGGAACGGTACAACAAGATGTCTAGATTCATTTCCAGTTTAATTCTGATAATGTGAACAAGTAAGATAATAGTTGTTCCCTGAGATCCCCGCCTTTTGCCCCACAGCCCCCACCCCAGTGAGAGAGTTAGGCCCAAGTCGAATGCTCCGCCTCTGAGCCCAGTGAGGCTGGCAGGCCCACAGCAGGGACACCAGAGGATGAGACCACTGCTCTCAAAGGAGACTCCACCAGGGCCAACATTAACAAGGAGAAGTTGGGGGGGGGGTGTTGGGGGGCAGTTTGCAAACAGACCTTCCTGAGCCTCAGTCCTCCCACCTCCCTCCAAACAGTTCTAAACAATTCAAGCACCCGCTGACAGCTGAGATGGGAGAGGCAAACTCTGGATGGGCTTCCAGCTTGGATTTCACATAATGAGGCTTTGGAATCCGGGAAGTGATTACAAGCCCACTGGGGAGGGACCACCTACAGGTTCTGGAACCTTTCACTGCTCTACCACATGTGGCTCAACATGTCCGACTCACCAGGAAACAGCTCTTGGATGAGAAAGAGGAAAAACACAGACACCGTAACAGCATGGTTTGGAAGTCAAGGGCTTAGGAATTCCGCGATGGAGACAGAATCATGGAAGGGTGACCTAGGGTTGGAGGAACTGTGTCCTAGTTTTCAGCATTCACTAAGAGCAGGGGTTGAGGAGGGTCCAGAACCCACCCTAGCAACTCCACGTGCTCACACAAGTCCCAGCCACCAGCCAGGACGTGTTTATTCCTTTTTTTTTTTTCACTGACAAAAATTATCAAAAATTAGACATGTTTATTGATTTTATTAGTAGCTATTTTCAAATCATGGAGCTGGAGAGAACTTGGGTTTTACAACTGAGTGGTCTCATTTACAGATGACACCGCCAAGGCAGAGAGAGGGAAGGTGGGTTCCCTGGGGTCGCACAGGCTGGGAGGGGTGCTCAGCCGGGCCTGGGTTTCAGGTCCTCTCCCCGGTACTGTCTGTTAGTACTGTCTGCTATTCTCACTCAAGTTAGAGCCAGGAAGGAACCAAACCAGCCTAGAATCCCATCCACTCGTTTCTTTCTTTCTTTTTCTCTCTTTCTTTTTTTTTTTTTTTGAGAAAGAGTCTCGCCTTGTTGCCCAGGCTGGAGCGCAGTGGCACCATCTCAGCTCACTGCAACCTCTGCCTCCCAGGTTCAAGCAATTCTCCTTCTTCAACCTCCTGAGTAGCTGGGACTACAGGCATGCACCACCACACCTGGCTAATTTTTGTAGTTTTAGTAGAGACAGGGGTTCGCCATGTTGGCCAGGCTGGTTTCAAACTGCTGAACTCAAGTGATCCACCTGCCTCGGCCCCTCAAAGTGCTGGAATTACAGGTGTGAACCACTGCGCCCGGCCTGATCCACTCATTTATTGTCTGAAAAGCTGAGCTGTGTGAAGCCCAGCCCCTTGGAGGGTGCTGGGGTTGGGTGGGGGTAACCAGTAAGACCCCTGTGTACTGGCCACTGTGCTAGGTGCTTCACCACATCCTCTCACTTTCTCCCTGGACTGTCCCTAGGAGTGAGGTGATGGGTACTATGTTCCTTATTTTACAGATGAGGTAACTGTGGCTAAGAGAGGTTAAATCACTTGCCCAGGGTCACACAGCTAGAAAGTGATGGAGTTGTGATTCAAACCCAGGCCAGTCTGATACCAAGCCTTTGGCCTTCTCGTGTGCTAGACTCCGGGAAGACGACCTAGAATAATTGAGGCAAGAGCTGTCATATAGGTGAGAAAGAACTTTGGGAGCTATAGCAAGGAAGAGAAAGAAAATTACATCTTTGAGGCCAAAGATTATTAGTCATAGAGGTATGGCTACCAGGCCCTCAGGCTGTCACTTACTTGCCACAAGCAGGGCCCTGAAAAGCCTGTTTGTTTTTTTTCTGCTCTGACTTCAAACACAGATTTTCCAAGCCAGAAAGGCTAGTTTGTGAGACCAAGTTTCACAGAGATGGAGCTTGCAGGGAAAGGTCAGAGGAATTGTCCCCTGGTTCCTCAGAGGAGGCAGAGGAGTTCAGAGTAGTTAGCAATAACATACCAGCCCTGGCCCCTAGAGGGCACTGGCCAGGGGGAGGCTCAAGGGAGCAAGCTGGGCTGGGACGTGGAAGCCAACCTAGCCTTGGGCCAGGCCCAGAAACCAGTCCTGGTAAACAAAGCACGACACAACCATCTCATTAACTGCATCAATCCAGAAGGTCAAACTAACTCACTCCAGCCTTTGCAGGGCTCTGTTGGGGTGGGTGGGAGAGGACAGCCTCCTGAATTCCAGGGACTTGGGTCCACACTGGTTTAATTAGTTCCATGATTTCTGCTTCTCTTGGGCACAGCCTTGCATGCCAGGACCCTGACAGCTGCCTGGTGCCCCTAGAGGAGCCAGAAAAAGAGGGGGGTGCCTAGGGCAGGAGTGGACCCCTCACCCAGGGCAGGAAGTCTGGGGTTGGCAGAGCAGTGATACAAAGACCAATGCTGGAGATACCATGTTAGGGCTCAGGCTGAAAGGACCAGGAGAAGCTGTGGGTGAGAAAATGAGGCTGGCAAGTTTGCAGAGTGTGAAGCAAGCCAGGGCAACGGGTTCAAGACAGAGGCCAAAAGGAACACAAAAGTGTCATTGGCCAAGTTGGGGCGTTGTCAGTTATAGATATGACAGACTGGAGGTACTCAGCAGGACTAAACTGCGGCAAGTGGTCAGGACTGGAGAACTTGAAGAAAGTCACAGAACTCAAGGAATAATAATAAAGGTAATGGAAGGGTCAGGAAACTAAACAATGGTTCTCAAAGTGTAGTCCCTAGAATAGCGGCATTAGTATCACCTGAGAACTTCTTAGAACTGCAAAATATTGGACTCTACCCTAGGCCTTCCAAATCAGACTGGAAAAGGCCCAGAAATCTGTATTTTAATAAGACCTACGGGTCATTCTGATGCAGGATGAAGCTTGAGAACCACTAGGCTACTCAGTGTGGTTGGTCCATGGACCAGCACCCTCAGATGAGATGGTGCTGAGAATTTGTTACAAATGCAGACTCTCAGGCCTGGCCCCAGATCTACTGAGTCTGCAGTTTAACAAGATCCCTGGGGCATCCCATGTACCTTTCAATTTGACAAGGGCTACACCTGAGCTCCACTGAGCTGGGATTCTTTGGTCTGAGTGTGAATGAGTCTGTGTCTAAGTCCAGGGACAAATAGACACAGATGGCAATGGGGAAGTAGGCCACCCATTTCCAGGCATAGGCAAAGGCTGTCCTCAGCTCTTCATGAATTTAGACTGCTGCCAGAAAATGTCACCAAGAAAAATAATGGCTTCACTGAGCCTGCAAATGTGCTCATCCTAGACATTGTGCAGAAAGCAGATTGCAAAGGCAACAAGACAAACAGCTCGACAGTACTATTCATATTCCACGGGAGACAGCTGGAGCCCCTGAGATGCAGGCGGGCTCCCAACCCTCTGTGATGTGGAGATGATTTAAGAAGAAGCAGCCGAGGGTGGCTGTAAGCAAGTGAAAAACCCACAGAGACACTGCTGAGAAGACAAAGCTGCAAAGACAGGAGGCTGGACCTGTCACCGCTGCCCAGAATGACCCAGGATTCTCATTCTTTCCAGAGAAACCAGCGGGCAGCATTGGTGAATGACAGGAGGGGACCTTGCCTCCAAGGCTCCAAGGCCGAATAAGAATGGCTTTACCTTCCTGATGCCAGAAAGAATCCCCTTTTTTCCCACCTCCCTGATGACTTCCTGGTGCTTGCAATTCTACCAAACTAGCTTTTTCCACTCCCCCTAATAATAGCTGCTAATTAATATTTAGTGAGGGCTTACCAAGTGCCGGGCTCTGAGCTAAGTACCTCGTATGTACTTTTTTCATTTAATCCTCTCAACTATTCTACTAGAAAGTTACTACTGTTTTCAGTATTTACTAATATTTGGGTATTTCTTAATTACTAAAAACATTTCTTATTCTACAGATGAAAATTGAGAGTAGAAGTTGGTCAGTAGCTTCCTGAAGTCAGCTAGATAGAAAGAAGGCATTGAAGCAGAGCTCAGACATCTCAGCCCCAGGCTCTCCATCAAACCACTATCTTTGTTTCTCATAGTGTGGTCCTTAGACCAGCAGTCATAGAATTATTTGGGAGCTTGTGATGCAAGAATGTCGGGCCCTGCCCAGATTTGCAAAATCAGACTCAGCATTTTAAACACAATCCCCCAGAGTTGGTATGCACATTACAGTTTGAAAAACGTGCCTGGTTATAAGAGCTTCCTTCCCTTGCAAGACACAAATCCCTCTTGCGTGAGGAACGCAGCTGATAACAGACAGAGATACTTCAACAGGAATGAGTTTCAGCTCTTCTCTGGGAAGCAGGATGTTAGGAACTCAGCAGGGCCACCAGGCTGTTGAGGGACACAAGGAAGTGGAAGGGATGGACTTTGTAATTGCCATCATCAGAAACAGGTTGGCCTAGAAATCCATATCCCAAGGTGAAGCAATGTCTGCTTTTTTCCTGCATGTTGGAGCTGGGAGAACAGACAGCCTGTGTAGACCCCAGTGAGAAACAGCTACAAGGAGGCATTTCTAGGTTCTACTTCCCCTGGGCCTCTGCATCCTCACCTAGGTGTGTGAGGGCAGTGAATCTACCTGCTTACCTCACAGGTGTACCTTGAGGACTGTCAGAGTGGGAAAGGCTTTGCAAAGTTTGGGGCAGGATCCACGTCTAGGGTGCAGTCCTTATTACTAGGTGGGTCAGTTGTTTGATCTCCCCTTTGCCCAGCAAAGCCACTTCATAAAACCCCTTGCTGGAAGGCCAGATCCGGGTCCCTCTGCTTCCATGCCTGCCTGCCTGCCTCCCACTGCCACTCCCCTGCTGCTCCACATGCTAGCCTGGGTACATTCAGAGGCCCACTGTCTTGTTTTCTGATGCCAGTGCTAGAAAGGTTCTGCTCATTTATGATTCTGTTCTTTCTAAAGGAACATGGTACTTTCAAGGCCTTTGAGAACCGTGCCGTGTGTCATTCATGGTCACTGGATCACAGATAGGATTCCAGATGGGCCTGAGAGATCAGAGTCTTGTCTGTGCACAGTGGCTCATGCCTATAATCCCAAGCACTTTGGGAGACTGAGGCAGGAGGATCACTGGAGGCCAGGAGTTCAAGACCCACAACACAGCAAGACCCCATCTGTACAAATAATAATAATAATAATAATAATTTTTTAAAAAGAGTTCAGCCTCATCAGGATATAAGTCCCAGCTCTGCTGTTTATTAGCCATGTGATCCCAGGTGAGTTTCTTAATCTCCCTGCAACTTGGTTTTCTCATTTGCAATGTGGGGATAATAATAGTCCCTAAGTTTCAGGATTACTGGAAATAATGAAAAACTAAATAAATACTAATTTATTAAGTTACTTAGTGCCTGTGTTTAGTTGACACTCAAGATTGACAGCTATTACTAAACCATATTTGAGGCTGGGTGTGGTGGCTCATGCCTGTAATCCCAGCACCTTGGGAGGCTGAGGCAGGCAGATCACCTAAGGTCAGGAGTTCGAGACCAGCCTGGCCAACATGGAGAAACCCCATCTCTACTAAAAATACAAAAATTAGCCATGTGTGGTGGCATGTGCCTATAGTTCCAGCTACTCAGGTGGCTGAGGCAGGAGAATCACTTGAACCTGGGAGGTGGAGTTTGCAGTGAGCCAAGATCCCACCACTACACTCCAGCCTGGGCGACAGAGCGAGAGTGAGACTCCATCTCAAAACAATCATATTTGAAAGACTCTAAGATACAGCCATTGTGAGACACAGCCCTGATTTCAGAGACGTTAAAATGGTATAATTCACCCAACAGCAAAAGGGTTCCAAAGCCAAAGATGTTAGGGAGACATCTTTTCCACAAGATGTTTCAGAGCTTTTAAATGCTGCCTTTCAATTGAGCTCAAATTAGTTACCGCATTTGGTAAGAACTCAGACTGAGTAGACGATGGAACCCCTTTTCCATGAAATAACTTGAGAATTCTGTGACATATGGCTTGGGGAGGGCTAATCTAGTTCAACGCTCTAATTTCATAGATGGGGAAACTGAGGCCAGAGAGAGGAGACTTCCTGAAGTTACTTAGGTGGTTAAGTGGTGAAGACTAGGCTACTGAATAGCCAGACTGGAGCTCCCTCCACTAAACTGCCTTTTTCCTCCCAACTAACCTGTTACCTACCACACTTGATAGTTTCCTTTTTTTTTTTTTTTTTTTGTCATTGAGACAGAATTTAGCTCTTGTTGCCCGGGCTGGGGTGCAATGGCACGATCTTGGCTCATCGCAACCTCCGCCTCCCAGGTTCAAGTGATTCTCCTGCCTTAGCCTCCCGAGTAGCTGGGATTACAGGCATGCGCCACCATGCCCGGCTAATTTTGTGTTTTTAGTAGAGACGGAGTTTCTCCATGTTAGTCAGGCTGGTCTCAAACTCCCAGCCTCAGGTGATCCGCCTGTCTCAGCCTCCCAAAGTGCTGGGATTACAGTCGTGAGCCACCATGCCCAGCCTGACACTTGGTAGTTTCCAAAGACCTTCCTGCTGTGTGCTGTTCCTCACACTAACCCCTGCAGATCCCAAGGGAAGGGATTGTCCCCACTATACAGATGCAGTTGCCAGCCCACTGAACAATGGGGTAGAAGTGGAACCCAGGTCTGATTCCTGGGCTTCCTGCTGTGTTTTTGTAATACCCTGAAGACTATGACTCGGAGGGGAGGAGGTGCATAACTGAGAGGGAGCAGGTGAGCCAGAAGGGCCCAAAAGGCCTGGGTCAAGAGGTGGTCCCAGTACAGAAGAGGACTAAAACCGGCAGAGCTCACCTCCTGAAGCAGTCTTGCTAGGTCAACCCCAGCTTCTTCCATGATGGGCAAAGATGCAGACCACCACGGTCTACCCTACCAATACTTGATCATGCATCAGGATAGGGGCAAGTCTCTCATTTCACACCTGCCCACATGCAGAGCCTTGTGGACGGGAGGGCAGACCTCCAGATTCAACGTTATTGCACCACTGAGGAACATCTACAGGGACTTGCTGCACAAACTTCAGACCACATTGATGAAATCCACTGGGAAGTCCTTTCATCACAGCAGTTAATTTGATGACTGCTTTGTTTTAAGAGCAGTTTTTGTTTCACTGGCTAAAGTGACTTACTATCAGGGCTTGTTAAGCAATTCATCAACTTTTAAATCTCGATATGTTTGTGGCCAAACATGACTGTTCTCACAGACCGAGCAATGCTCAGCCTTTTCCCCTCTGAGACACACATGATGGACGATGTTTGTTCACATGCTTGACCCACCCCCAGTAAGAATAGACTCACTTGGATTCACACACATTTCTTAAAATGGCAATATCAAGTGTTGGTAAGAGTGTAGAAAAGGCTAACTTTTATGCATTGTTGGTGGGAGTGTAAACTGAAATAGACCCAATAGAGAACAACTTGGCAGCATCTGACAAAATGGAACATTTAATTTCAATTACATTCTCTATAAGCCTGCAATTCCATATACCCAAGAGAAGTTCAGTGTGCACACAAGCAGACACATCCAAGGATGTTCACTGCAGATGCTGGTAATTATGCAAAACTGGAAACAACTCAGATGTCCGCCAATAAGAGAATGACAAGGTAAAATATGGCATAATTATACAATGGACTATTTCACAGCAATTAAAAGGAATGAATTAAAGCTGTATGTGTTATTATGGATACTTCTCAAAATATACTGTTGAGTGAAAACAGAATTGTATCATGCAAAATTAAAACTTTATTTATGGCTGGGTGCAGTCGCTCACGCCTGTAATCCCAGCACTTTGGGAGGCCGAGATGGGTGGACCACCTGAGGTCGGGAGAAGTTCTTCTGCCTGACCAGCCTGACCAACATGGTGAAACCTTGTTTCTACTAAAAATACAAAAATTAGCCGGATGTGGTGGTGGGTGCCTGTAATTCCAGCTACTCAGGAGGGTGAGGCAGGAGAATTGCTTAAACCCGGGAAGTGGAGGTTGCAGTGAGCCGAGATTGTACCACTGCACTCTAGCCTGGGCGACAGAATGAGACTCTGTCTCAAAAAAAAAAAAAAAAAAAAAAAAAAAAAGTTTACGTTTTCAAACAAAAATCAGTTCTATGTATTTATCGTTGATGAATATAAATTTATAAAGGTGAAAGCATGAAACACACCAAAAGGATATGTACTATATTCATGACAGTGATTGTCCCTAAGAAGGGAACAAAGAGGAGTGGGGCTGAGGTAGGAGGATCACTTGAGCCCAGGAGGTGAAGGTTGCTGTGAGCTGAGACCACGCCATTGCTCTCCAGCCTGGGTGAGACAGTGAGACCCTGTCTCAAAGCACAAAAAAAAAAAAAAAAAAGAGTGGGCTGGGTCTGAAGGACAAAGGAGAATTATTTAATACTTTCTCTGTGAGGTTGTTGTCATGTCAGACACGGCTGATGCATCTCCTAGATTCTCTTGGCCTCACTTATCTCCTGAACCCTTGGCCACTGGCTCTGCCTCGACCACTACCACAGCAGCTAGCTCTCTGCAGGTCTACATGACTCCACCAGAGGCTGACTGGCCACATGACCAGAGTCTTGGGTTCTTCCCATAATTTCTAGACTTGAATGAAACACTCTGCATCAAGGCCTGGGATCTGGCTTCACCAGTGGCTGCCCAAAGGGGCCACTTATAATGCAGTGGTTCTCAACTGGAGTGATTTCTCCCTACAGGGGACATTTGGCAATGTCTAGAGATTTTTTTGGTTGCTACACCTGGGTAACCGGTACTACTGGCATCTAGTGGATACAGGTCAGGGATGCTGCTAAACACTCTACGATGCACAGAACAGCCCCTTCAACAGAGATTCATTCATCTGGCCCAAAATGTCAGTAGTGCTGAGATTGAGAAATCCTGCTGTAGTGGTTAAGAACAAGACTCTGGAAACAAACTAGCTGTGTGATCTCAGGCAAGTTACTTCACCTCTCTGCTTCAGCTTCCTCATCTGTAAAGTGAGTATAATAATTATGTCTACCTAATACAATTGTTGTGAGAATTAAATGTTTTAATAATTTACATAAAGCATTTATGTCCGTGAATGGCACTTAGAGAATGTTATGTAAATGTAATAGTAATAACGGTAGTAGCAACTTGGCTGTGAAGAACAGTAGAAATGAATACTCTAATTTTTGAAGTAAGCAACTTACAAACTTTAAAGCTTTAATTAGGCTGGGCATGATGGCTGATGCCTATGAACCCAACACTTTGGGAGGCCAAGGTGGGCAGATCACTTGAGGCCAGAAGTTTAAGACCAGCCTGGCCAACATGGTGAAATCCCATCTCTATCAAAAATATAAAAATTAGCTGGGTGTGGTAGTGCATGCCTGTAATCCCAGCTGCCTGGGAGGCTGAGGCACGAGAATCACTTGAACCCAGGAGACGGAGGTTGCAGTGACTGAGTGACAGAGCAAGACTCTATCTCAAAAAAAAAAAAAAAAAAAGCTTTAATTATTGTTAGTTACCAATGTCTCACTACATTTCATCACTGATTGTAACACATCGGTAGTACTATGTTTTATTATTCTAAAACATGCACTTTGGGCTGGGCATGGTGGCTCACACCTGTAATCCCAGCACTTTGGGAGGCTGAAGTGGAAGGATCACTTGAGGTCAGGAGTTCAAGACCAGCCTGGCCAACATGGCGAAACCCCACCTCTACTAAAAATACAAAAATTAGTTGGGTGTGTCGGTGCGTGTCTGTAATTCTGACTGAGGCAGGAGAATTGCTTGAACCTGGGAGCCGGAGGTTGCAGTGGGCAGAGATCATGCAACTGCATTCCAGTCTGGGCAACAGAGCAAGACTCGATCTCAAAAATAAATAAATAAATAAATAAATAAAGAATGCACACTTTGACACTCACATTTAGACATCTCTGAATGCAGATGCATCTTACAATCATGGTTAGCATGTGGCCATCAGATATAGCTGTCACACATATATAAACATTGGGGAGGCTGGGTGATTTGTGAGGAAAGCCTGGGGACAGTAGGAAAGATCCCTTGTAAGAAATGGTGCATCACTCACACTGTTGATGGCTTGGAAGATGATACTGATGGCGGTGGCAGGTGGTCCGGAGCAGCCACTGCCATCACGTCAGCCACTGCAGGGAGGGTACGGGGAGGAGGCAGACAGCACCCCCACCAACCCCCATCACCACTGCAGCCCGCTGCCCTGGTGGGTGATGGGGCCAGGTCAAATCACCAGCTGGTGCGGGAGCTGCGCAGTCTGGCAGAGAAGGCCTGGAGGTGGAACTGGGCCCAGGGCGGCACTGTGCATGCACAAGGAATGCAGGAACTGGGCAGGGAGCTGGGGCCCCGTTTTGCTACCACTGCCCTGCTGGGGCTGGAAGTGGGAGCAGTGCCGTGTCCCTGGGGTCTGCCCTTCATCAGGGTGACCGCTGAGCCTGACACTCCTGATAGCCTGGTCACCCCTGAGCACTGGGGCAACATCGGGGAGCTTGTGGTGAATGTAACCTCTGCCTTGGTTGCTCACCCAGGGGCCAGCGAGGATGTGGAGCCCCTCCTTCAGGCTGTGAGGGGATATGGGCCAGGGCTGCATGCTCCACAGGGCCAGGAGGAGCGGGGAGCAGGCAGCAGCCCAGCCTTCCTGGGTGCAGCAGCAGTCACCCAAGTTGGGTTTGTGGACCCAGGCCTCTGTATGCTCTTGGGGGCCTGGGAAGGCCGTGCACTGCCCTTGCAGGCTCAGAAGTGCCTCTTTCCACTGCCTGGCCTCTCCCTGCTGCTGGCACCTGCTCCAATCCCAGAGTGGGGTTGGGGACTGAGCCCAGGCAGGGTGTGCACATGCTCGGGCCCTGCTGCCTTTTTCCCCTCTGAACTTTGGACAATGAGGGGTTGGGGATTGAGGGGCTGAGGGTGGTTTGGTGCTGGCCTGCAGGTGCCCATTGGTACAAGCAGCCTGGGTGCCATGGTCAGCACAGCAGGTAGATGGGCTCCTGGGTGGAGGGGGGCAGGTCCCTGGTGAGGCTCCACTTTCAGGCCAAGGAGGGTCTGAAGGTTGGGGACTGGGCTGCCAATCCTATGGACCAGAGTGGAGACTTGTGTCTTTTCTAGCCCGCCTGTGGTTGCCCATGGACCAATTGGTACTCACTTCCTCCCCTCCGAGGCCCATAAAAGCCCCAGGCTCAGCCAGAGCAGGGTAGAGGACACAGGGATGACTGGACTGCCAGCTGGAGAGAGGAGCTACCCTCTCTGCTAGGGGCAGAACGCTCCTCCAGACACCCTGGCTACAGTGCAGGGTCTTCTCTGAGTTGTTCTCTTGCTCAATAAAACTCCCCTTCATCTTGCTCACCCTCCACTTATCTGACTACATCATTCTTCTTGGTTGCAGGACAAGAACTTAGGACTGCAGGACAAAAACTCGGGCCCCACACAATGATGAGGCTAAAAGAGCTGCTGTAATACAAATAGGCCTGAAACATGCCCCTTGCTTGCTACGTTGTGGGCAAACAGCTGTGGCCCTTCAGGGAGTCCAGACCTGGGAGCTCCCAGAGCCAGGGCTGTGACTCCCTCCTTGGGGCCCTGTGGTTCCTGGCATCTGCAAGCTTCCAGGTGCTGCCACATTCCCCAGTGCCAGCTGGGGAAGCTGCTTGCAGCGCACCTGGTCCAGCTGCAGCTTTGCAGAGAGCTTGCACCCATGCCAACACCTGGAGCTGTCCGTCCCATGGCAACTCGTGTGTCTGACTCCACAGTGACCAGACCCCACACTCGCTCAGCTCGCTCATGCACCCCTCACCACTCCACACCTGACTACAGTCTCTCTTGGAGGTGTGGGATCCAGGCCAGTAGTGTGAGCTGACTGCAACCTGCCAGGCTGAGTGGGTGGAATGAACCCAATAGCCCAAGCACAACTTGGGCAAAGGCACCACTGGCTACAGCTTTCTGGCCAGAAACGTGCCCATAATAATACTATGTGGAAAATATGGTCACTAGTGATGCTAAATCAACAAGTGATTCAGTTTGCATCCATTCAAGTACAGAGAAAGAAAAAAATTTTTAATTTAAAGTGATTCAAAAGAGTTGCACCCTTCTAAAGTGAATTTATTCTGTTTACATTTTCCCTTTTATATATGTATAAAAGTGACATTATTAAATATCAACTTGTAAAGTCAGAACTTTTTCATAGATACCTTTCTTATTTAAAGAAAGATAGTATCTATCTTTTTTAGATAAGAAAGGCTTGTGCAATAGTTTAATTGACAATGTTTCTTTTTATTTAATGGTATGTAAAATAATGGTGCCTTGCTATCCTTTACGGAGTCCTAATCAGCTGGCACACATTATCTCATTTAATCCTCTCAACAGCCCTATAGTGTATGTGCTGTTATTGTTCATTCATACTTTGATAATGAACAAACTGGGACTCAGAGAAGTGGAATGACTTGCCCAAAGTCAACAGCTAGTAAGCAGAACTGGGACTCAAACCCAGTTTATTTGAACCTCAAAGGCTTGGTGCTCAGCCTTTTCATCCTGGTTCAGAACTAGAGTCAAACCTGTATCCTTTTTTCCAGGCCCTGGCAATCTAGGGCATGGATAGTAATGACAAAAGACAGCTGGGACAATAGTCAACAATGCATGGACTGGCCTTTCCTCAGCACTGCCTCCCTCATTTCTCAGCACCACCAGGCTTGCCCCAGCACAGCTCATCCACCCACCCCAATGACAGAATGTAGCCAGGACTGTGGTCAACATGGAGTGGCACCTTTGAGAGAGGTGAGCTTCTCTGAGCTTCCCTGAGGAAATATAGTTCATGTACTATGACAGCCAAGAGGTGCTTAAAAGGATGGAGATGCTTTATAAACTGTGGGCAAAAATTCCCATGTGTTCCCAGGATGAACCACACCTTTGGAATTTTTCATGTATTCCTTTAGAGAGTATAGTTCTGTCCCTGCAGATTCCAGTAAATGGTAGAGCAAAACACAGAGTCATTTTAACCAAACATCCAAAGGCAAAGTATTCAACAGCATCATCAGTGTGCAGATAATAACAGTCCAATTAAATTAGGAAGCCCAGCAGCTGTATCCTGTTAGCGTCATCAAGACTTAAATCCTACTGCTCCTCTCCAACAGTGTAGGCCTTCTCAAGTCTCCCTGCACATGGGTAAGTGGGTAAAGCTTGACTGATTGGCAGGGGGATGGGGAAATGGTGAACATCACATTGGGAATCCACAGACCTGTATTCACGTGTTAAAACTTGTGTGACCTTGCATAAGTCATGTGATTGTCTATGCCTCATTTCCCCTTCCTTTAAAATGTGTGCCTTGTGTTTCTAAAACTAAATGGGAGCTTTCCTTTACTCGCTCCCTTAACCCTGTGAAATCTGGTTTTCATTCTCATCATCTTTCAGGGCTTGAGTAAGTTCCTGTGCCCTGTTTCTCTCAACAGGGATAACTACTTCCACCTGCCTTTCTAATTTGTTCCTGGGACAAAGAAAGCCTCTTGAGGAGGCTGGCCTGCCCTGCATATGTTGGATAAATGCTTGAAATATGGACCTGTCCCCATCTCCTGCCCTTCCCTGGAATTCAAGACTGAATGGATGCTGCCTGCATTTTGGGGAGTGGGAGTTTTGCTTTTCCTTTGCTTTGCTAAACTCTGATAAACAAGAAAACTGACAGCTTCACAGTCCTGGATTATTTCCTGCCCTGTTCTCCCACCCAGCTCATGGAAGTCTGCAACTCCAACCACTCGTTGCACAGAGACCAGAAAGGGGAAAGGATTTTCTCAATGTCTCACAGCAACTAATGGCCAAGCTGCGGTGGGCATCTTGGTGGTCTGATTCCAATTCAAGTTGGAGTGAGAGAGTGAGAAGATTATGGGCTGTGGCCTCAAGCCAACCAGGATTTAAACTCAGTATTGTCTCTGGCTTATTTGTGTCTCCTATGCTTCCTTATTCTTAGAATGGAAATCGTCATCATCATCTCATAGAAGTGTTGGGAGCAACAGACAGGATAATGTACATGAAGCTCATACAGCCTTGGGGTTAAAACCAGTGAAGACCCAAACGACTGTACCTGGGGATTTAAGATAAACAGGGTGTGTTACTGCCTGGCACAAACTGGGAATTTGTGCTAAGATAAAATACCAAGTAGGACAGTATTTCTCCTTGAGGGACCGTGAAATCTTCTCATCATTTAAGCTTATGAAACAAGGTGGAGCCTCACTTCTTAAAGGGGAAAATGCAAATCAAAACTACCCTGGGTATCATATGAAATTATACATTGATAAAGCTGATTTTTAAAACATTACCCTGAGAATTGTAAAGATCAACAATCCTGATTACAAGCCGGGCATCATGGCTCATGCCTGTAGTTCCAGCTACTTGAGAGGCTGAAGTGGGAGGACTGCCGGAGCCCAGGAGTTTGAGGCAAGCCTGGGCAGCATAGCAAGATCCTCTTTAAAAAGTAAAATCCTGGCCAGTGGCTCACACCTGTAATCCCAGAACTTTGGGAGGCCAAGGCAGGAGGATCCCTTGAGGCCAGGAGATCAAGACTAGTCTGGGTAACATAGTAAGACCCCTTCTCTACAAAAAGTAATAATAAAAGAAAATTAGCCAACCATGGTTGTGTGTGCCTGTTTTCTCAGCTACTTGGGAGGCTAAGGCAGGAGGATTACCTGAGCCCAGGTGGTCGAGGCTATAGTGAGCTATGATCCCACTCCAGCCTGGGTGACAGAGTAAGACATTGTCTCAAAAAAAAAAAAAAAGAAAAATAATCCTGATGACAGATGGTTATCAAAGGGCATAGGGAAGTGGAAGTATCCAGTGGTGCAACCTCTGTGGAAAGCAATTTGGCAAGATTCATCAAGATTAGTAACATATATGCCAGTGGGTCCAGCAATTGCACCAGTGGTAGCCTGCTGTGGACTGCTGGCTCTCAGGTGCGGTGACCACGCCAGATTCAATCAGCTGTGGCCAGGAGCATGGGGCACGGGCAACTTCACTTAAAACAGGATGGGATTAGCCAGGCTTAATGGCATGTGCCTGTAGTCCCAGCAACTCGGGAGGCTGAGACTGGAAGGATCACTTGAGCCTGGGAGGCGGAGGTTGTAGTGACCCGAGATTGTGCCACTGCACTCCAGTCTGGGCAACAGAGTGAGACTCCATCTCAAAAAAAATAAATAAATAAAAAGTATAAATGACATCCAATAAACTATGCATATTTAAGCTGTAGTATAAGTCTTATATTTCATATAATCCCATGAAACCATCATCAGGGTCACAATAATGAATTTATCTAACACCTTTACATTTACCTGGAGCCTTTTTATAAAGTCTTTCTGCCCTCCAGATAACCATTGATTTACTTTGCTGTACAATGGAGTACTTTCTACCTTCTAGAATTTTTGGACTGATGTAATAAAGTGTTTCCTCTTACAATCCCTGGGTGCTCTGTCATCATGCTTATTTTGATACTATCAATGTAGACATATAAATTGTTCATTCTTTTTACGTTGCTGAGAAATAAACTCTGCTGTAAAATATTATTGTATATTCATTCATCTGTTTAATGGATATTTGAGTGACTTACTGCTTTTGTTTTGTAAAGCAAACAGCTACAGATAAAAAAAACAAAATGAAACAGGATAGGGTGTAGATGAGGTAATGTGAAGCCTTTTTAGTACCTTGAGGGGAAATAGTCTGTGCCCCTAGAGTTGAGGAGGGGGCTGGAGGTGCAGGTTGGGGTGGAGCAGTGCCTGATGGCCGCCGTCCTGGCTTGTAGCCAACAGACCTGCACATTCATCATACTTCTGCTACCTGCTAGCCAAAACAAGACACTTTGCTTCTTTTCTCCATCTGTAGAGGAAGATGATACCCCCTGCCAGGAAGGGTTGATGTGAGGATTAAATGAAATCCATACGTGGCCCCTGGCTCAGTGTCTCGCACATGACCAGTGAGCAGTCATTTATCCATTCATTCATCTGATTATTGCTCTTCCCATCTGTTATGCTAACGTTTTTGCTGCCCCAAAATTCTGATGTCAAAACCTAACGACTAATGTGGTGATGTAGTAGGTGGGGTCTTTGGGAGGTGATCAAATCATGAAGGATTATGAGTATAAGTGGGATTTGTGCCCTTATAAAGAGGCCCCAGAGAGTTGCCTTGTCCCTGTCATTCATGTGAGGACACAGTAAGAAGTCGCCATCCATGAACCAGAGGATGAGCTCTCACTAGACACTGAATATGCCAATGCCTTCATCTTGGGCTTCCCAACCTCCAGAGCTGAGAGAAATACATTTATGGCCAGGCATGGTGGCTCATGCCTGTAATCCCATCACTTTGGGAGGCTGAGGTAGGCAGAATGCTTGAGCTCAGGAGTTCAAGACCAGCCTGGGCATCATAGTGAGACTCCGTCTCTATTACACACACACACACACAAATTAGCCAGATTTGGTGTCTTGGGCCTGTGGTCCTAGCTACTCAGGAGGCTGAGGTGGGAGGATTGCTTGAGCCAGGGAGGCAGAGGTTGCTGTGAGCTCACAGAGATCACCTCACTGCACTCCATCCTGGGCAACAGAGCAAGATCCTATATCAAAAAAAAAAAAAAAAGAAAGACAGACAGGAAGGAAGGAAGGAAGGAAGGAAGGAAGGAAGGAAGGAAGGAAGGAAGGA
This sequence comes from Papio anubis, assembly GCF_008728515.1. Classification (NCBI taxonomy): domain Eukaryota; kingdom Metazoa; phylum Chordata; class Mammalia; order Primates; family Cercopithecidae; genus Papio; species Papio anubis. The sequence goes on along the minus strand of NC_044982.1, from coordinate 110,673,098 downwards.
AGGAAGGAAGGAAGGAAAAGAAATACATTTGTTAATCTGTTGTTTAAACTACTCATTTATGGTATTTTGCTATGACAGTTCAAAAGGACTAGGACACTATCTTTGTCTGTCCCTTCACCTCTCCCCTGGCCTTTTTAGTTGGGGCCAACACACCCATGCATCACATCCCAGCAGTTTGTAAGAGTAAACTTCAGGCAGTAGTGGATCCAGGAGGCAATTTCTCACATCTTCACCTGTTCTGTCCTCCCACATCAGCCTCTCAAGTAGCTGGGTCTCCAGGCACCACCATGCCTGGCTAAGTTTTTATCTTTAGTAGAGTGAGGGTCTCACCATGTTGCCCAGTTTGTACTTGAACTCTTGGGCTCAAGTGATCCTCCTGCCTCAGCCTTCCCTCAACCCCAAAAAACCTTTTTAAAAATACAGGGAGTTCTCACTTAATGTTGTCAATAGGTTTTTGTAACCCATGACTTTAAGTGAAATGATGTATAAGAAAACCAATTTTACTATAAGCTAATTTTTGTTTTTTTTAGAGATAGGGTTTCACCATGTTGCCCAGGCTGTTCTCAAGCAATCTGCCTGCCTCGGCCTCCCCAAGTGCCAGGATTACAGGTGTGAGCCACCATGCCCAGCCACTACAGGCTAATTGGTATAAATAAGACTTAAGTTCTTATGGCATATTTCTGGTCATTAAAGTATCACCAAACTTCTAAATAAAGACCCAAAACACTTCTAATATTAAACATCAAAATAAATGTGTGCTATACATGCATTTAATAAGGAGTAATAAAAACAAGTAGGTAATTACCCTATTTTTGGTAAATCAGTGAGTGACAGCCGTCATAGTGATGGGTTAAATCAAGGAAAAGGCCAGGCGCTGTGACTCACGCCTATAATTCCAGCACTTTTGGAGGCTGAGGTGGGTGGATCACCTGAGGTCAGGAGTTCAAGACCAACCTGGCCAACATGGCGAGACCCCGTCTCTACTAAAAATACAAAAATTAGTTAGGTGTGGTGGCTTATGCCTGTAATCCCAGCTACTTGGGAGGCTCAGGCATGAGAGTTGCTTGAACCCAGGAGGCAGAGGCTGCAGTGAGCTGAGATGATGCCACTGCCCTCCAGCCTGGGCAACAGAGAGAGACTCCGTCTCAAAATAAATAAATAAAAATAAATAAATTAATTAATTAAAAAAATAAAATCAAGGAACAAATGTTTGCAAAGTGAACATTGTCAGGAGCACCTCCTACCACCATGGAGTTGGAGTTCAAAAACAATCTCAGATCCGGAGAGCTTCCTGAGCACTTTTGTACTGCAGTGTATACTGTTGAACATTTGGATGATTATCATACACTTCATGAATTTTTATTTTTTATTTATTTGTTTATTTTTTACTATTTTTTTTTCTGAGATGGAGTCTTGCTCTGTCACCCAGGCTGGAGTGCAGTGGCTCAATCTTGGCTCACTGCAACCTCCACCTCCCAGGTTCAAGCAATTCTCCTGCCTCAGCCTCCCGAGTAGCTGGGATTACAGATGTCTGCCACCATGCCTGACTAATTTTTATATTTTTAGTAGAGACAGGGTTTCACCATGTTGGCCAGGCTGGTCTTGAATTCCTGACCTTGTGATCCATCCGCCTCAGCCTCCCAAAGTGCTGGGTTTACAGGCATGAGCCACTGCATCCGGCTGAATTTGTATTTTAAAATAACTTTAATTTATTAATGCATTCATTTTCCAACCTGCTTATTCCAGTTCAGGGTGACAGGTGGCCAGAGTCTATCCCAGCCCCTCGTGGTGCAAGGTGGGAACCCAACCTGGACAGGACACCATCTCATCGCAGGGTGTGTGCACGCACAAACACACATACACACACACACACGCACTCATCCTGAGACAATGTAGACATGCCGATGCACCTCATGTGCACATCTTTCGGATGTGGGAGGAAGCCACAGTAAGTAGAGAAAAAACCCGGGCAGATATAGAAGAATGTGCAAACTCCCTACAGACAGTGACCCCAGCTAGGAATCCATTTCTTTTCTCATCAACATTATAATGAAACAAAATTGAACAATATTGAACAAAATGACATTACTTGAGGACCTGCTGTAATCATACTCACAGAAAGCTGCCAAACAAATATAGAGAGATCCTATGTACCATCCACCCAGCTTCCTCCAATGGTCACATTTTATATAATGGCAGCACACTTTCAAAATGTGAGCTTGGTACTTGGAACAATCTGGAAGAAGACTGGCAGTTCACACCTTGCCATTGCAAATCTACTCGGTCCAATCCCCTGAAAGGCCTGGTATTCCCCTCCTCCAGGACTTTGTTCACTCATTGGTACTGCCCAGAAAGTAGTCTACTGACCAGAGACTCAGGCTGGCTTAAGCCAAAATGGAATTTGCTGGAAAGATAGTGGGATGCACCAGAATCTGTGAGACCCTGGGGAGCAGAGCAGGAGGCAGGACAAGGACTGGGCATCCAGCACGCCTTGGCCAGGGGCCCAGGATGCCCCACAGTAGAGAATGAATGCCCACTGCTTGCTTTGTTTTTTTCCCCATCCTTTGCCATCTCTTTATGAAGCATTTCCATATCACCCCAACCAGAAATGGCTTTATCCTCCTCTAGCCCACTCCTACAGCCCTTCCCACCTGTAATTTCTTGGGGCCAAGGTCCTGATCTTTGTATAGTCCATAATATTTAATTATAGTCCATAAATGTAATTTCTTGGGACCAAGGTCTTGGTCTTTGTATAGTCCATAATATTTACTCAAAGTGAGAAACCGGCAAGATTGTGAATGAATAAACCCTGCCTCAACAGGCAGTTAATTTTTTTAACCAAATCCTTTGACATTCATACATAACCAGAATGAGGACAAAACTGCTCTTTTATGGTTTATTTTTTACTCCTCTTCTTAACGGAAGTGTTAAAGCAGTTAGTAAGTGAATTAGGCTTTTGAAATCACTGACAAAGCTTTTAAGGAGCCCATGAACTTGCAAATAACAGCTACAGAAGGTTTTAATTAGCGTGCTGTGAAACAAAAGTCACTTGACCTCTAGGTGCCCTTCTTTAAAAAGTGAGATAATGAGACTGGCCACCTGCCTCGCTCACTAAGATAGTGTGTTCATTAATGAGACAGGTGGTGGCAAAGTGCTGGGACTCCTTTGGATGAGAGAAGGAAAAAGCTCTCCAAATACAAACTGTCATAATGATGGTTCTAGCCAAAGATCCTATTATATCTAGACTCCCTCTGGTGACCAATTTAGTGCACTGTATATAATGCATTTTGAATTAATTGGTTTCTACAGCCTCTTAGTAGCCTGGGAGTTGTGAATTGGCTTTTACCTTTGCTAAGTTGGTTTTTACCCTTGCTAAGACAAGGTGAATATATTCTCCCCTCAGTGGAAGACAATGAATAGTTGCCCTTGTCATCTCTTTAATGCCAAACTCTCTTCACCTTTACATTGGTGCCTGGCTTGCCTCCACGCTTTTTCATTTGGAAACCAGTGTTTTCAGCGCTGCTGAACAGTATGGGGAACATCACCATCACCATCTTCAGATCACCAAAGGGCAGTTAAATGGAAACAGGAGTCGATGCATTCTGTTTGGTTCCAGAAAGCAAAGTTGGGACAGGTGAGAACCAGACGAGCACAGGTTTCAGCTCAACATGAAAGAAAACATCCTCATAGACAGCCTGTCACACAATGGAACAGGCATCTCCTGGAGGGAGTGAGAAGGGACGCTCTCACCGGAGACAGAACCTGTGTGGGACAGTGGTTTTGATTTGTAGACACCTGAATCTGAATCTACTGTAGCTAATTGGATAACAAAAACAAGTTTATAATGATGAATTGGTGCTCAGCATCAATTTCTTTTTTTTTTTTTTTTTTTTTTTTTTTAGACAGAGTCTCACTTAGTCGCCCACGCTGGAGTGCAGTGGCGCGATCTCGGCTCACTGCAAGCTCCGCCTCCCGGGTTCACGCCATTCTCCTGCCTCAGCCTCCCGAGTAGCTGGGACTACAGGCGCCCGCCGCCTCGCCCGGCTAATTTTTTGCATTTTTAGTAGAGACGGAGTTTCACCGTGTTAGCCAGGATGGTCTCGATCTCCTGACCTCGGGATCCGCCCGCCTCGGCCTCCCAAAGTGCTGGGATTACAGGCGTGAGCCACCGCGCCCGGCCTCAGCATCAATTTCATTCTCCGTGTGTGCCTTCCTCCACTGAGGAAGCTGGAAAACTCAGATCTGTATTTCCCAGACTCCCCTGCAGCAAGATTTCTGGTGTGATTTGGGCTCAGCAGACCAGATGGGCTTGAACGGAAAGGTGAGGAGGAGGCCATACTTCTCCTGGGTCTGCTGATTTTTCAGTGGCCCTTGAGAAATTCCAGTGTCCAGTCACAAGCTTTATGCGTATTAAGAAGCGGAGCATGAGGCATTAACTAGTATAGATGGTGGCAGGCACAGAGTGACTCTTCAGCTAGCAGCAGCGGTTGTGGTATCTGATCATGGTAGTGTCCTGATTGTGACAACTTGCCAAGCTGAGTCTCACCTGCTGTCTTCTCCTTCACACTTTCTGATAAGTTGCTTCCTTTCTCTGGGCCTTGTGAGAAACAAACTTACCTGTCCAAACCCGAAGAATAAACTCAGAGACCTGGAGAGCAGCAAAAGTGAGACTTTTAATGATGGTCTTGCAAGATTTGGTGTCTGATGGGCAGACACACCCAGCACAGTTTTAACAAGCAATTTATCCCCTAGTGAGCAGGTCCCTTCCCCTGTTCCTCATAGGCTGAGTACTATGGGCGGGGGGGTCACAATCTTCCTGGATGTCGTCTATTGTTTGTTGGGTAGGAGCTTTAGGTATTTTCTTTAGCGTTGTCTTGCTGCATTTTGTTGCAGCCCACAATGCATTGCAATCCTAGTTAACTCAGGGGCTCTTTAAGTATTTGACTTATGACCTAAGTAGCTGGGTAGGCTGATAAGAACAGACAAAGTAAGCTATTTTGCAGACTAATAAACTTTCATTTTAGACTAAACTTCTTTGGTTCGGGTGAGGGCAACTAAGGCGACGAGGGTGGTGAGGGGGCTGCGCACAACAAGCAGGCGTTGGCTATCCAAGCAGGGGCCTAGTATATCCTGTTTCTTATGTAGTTTGCTGACCTAAGCTGATTTAAGGCACTTTGTCTTGGAAATGGACCACTGTATACATTATTTCCTTCAGGCCTCAGTTGCTTCATTTGACAAAAAGGGGTCAGAACACTGTTGTATCAGTTGAATCAGCTTCCAGCTTCCTCTCAAGGCTCACGCCCTACAGAAGAAGACATCCTAGGATTCAGAGAGTTTGCAAAGGTTTCTACCTATTCAGAGCAGCTATTTTTCCAAATGGAGTCATACTTCCTAATAATCTCACAAACCCTACATAGCAGAGCCATATCTTATACAGGCATAGGTTCTAAAGCAGGATTTAAAGTAAAAATCCTATTTAGTCAAAATGACCTTGAAAATCCTCTAGGTTTTGTATATATTGCATGACAAAATTATCTTTGAATAAGATCAATACAGCCAGCTTTTCCTCCAGTGTAGACAGACAGCAGCTTCTTTAGCTGAGTACCAGATACAGTAATGGGCTTGTGTTTTGGGCTTAATTGCATGAAAAAATAGAAAATGTTCAATGCAGCTGGGTGCAGTGGCTCATGCCTGTAATCCCAGCACTTGGGGAGTCTCAGGCAGGCAGATCACTTGAGGTCAGGAGTTCAAGACCAGCCTGGTCAACATGACAAAACCCCGTCTCTACTAAAAATACAAATATTAGCTGGGAGTGGTAGCACACGACTGTAGTCCCATCTACTCAGGAAGCTGAGGTGGGAGAATTGATTGAATTTGGGAGGTGGAGGCTGCAGTGAGCTGAGATCACACTACTGCACTCCAGCCTGAGTGACAGAGTAAGACCCTGTCTAAAAAAAAAAAAAAAAAAATTCAATCTTACAGACATACCTGGTGCTGGGAGATAGATGTTCACATGATGAAAGATTGATTTGGGGGGCAGGGTGACAAGGAGCAGGCAGAATGTGTAGGGCAGGGCTCTGAAAGGTCAAAGGCCAAGAGGCTGGGGGAGGGCCTCACGAGCTGGGGCTAGTGGGAGGCAGTGGTGCTGAAGGGTCCTCTGTAGCTCTGCCAAATCCTTCCAACCCAGCCTCCCTTTTGCTCAGCAGTGCCTGGTTTGAAAGGGCCCTTCCATGGGTCTGCCATGGAAGGAAGGCTCCAATAATGATGTCAGCCATGTTGAGAGAGAAGCAGTGACACTGAGGTGTGAAAGATTGGGAAGATTTCAGGGAAAAAAAAAGGGTGCAGGGTGATGGATGGGTGGGTTTGCCTAGCTGGAGAGGAAGGGGGTGGCATACTGTCATGGGAGATGAATGGGGGGTGAGGGTGGAACAGGAGAAACAGAGAGGCTGATGTGGGGAAGCTCAGGGCCTGCTTCCCCTGGAAAGCAGATGACTCAGTGAGATGACGCAGATGATCCAGGAAGGTGAGAGGGCTCACATATCAAGCTGGAGAGTTTATTTATGTATGTATGTATGTATTTATTTATTTAAAGACTGAGTCCCCCTCTGTCACCCAGGCTGGAGTGCAATGGTACCATCTCAGCTCACTGCAACCTCTGCCTCCTGGGTTCAAGTGATTCTTGTGCCTCAGCCTCCCAAGTAGCTGGGATTACAGGCGCCCGCAACCACACTGGGTTAAATTTTGTATTTTTCGTAGAGATGGGGTTTCATCATATTGGCCAGGCTGGTCTCAAACTCCTTACCTCAAGTGATCTGCGCCCCCTCAGCCTCCCAAAGTGCTGGGATTACAGGCATGAGCTACCGCGCCCAGCCAAGCTAGAGAGTTTAGACTTTGATCTTTTGTGCATGGACTGGGGATTTTGAACAGGAAAGTGGCTGTCATCAATTTGGTGCCTTGGGAAGCTCAGCTGGGCTGTTATATATAGAGTCAGGGGGCCAGGGGAAATCCAGCCCTAGATGAGGTGACGGCAAGGGCATGGAAAGGGAGAACACAGGTGAGGGATGTGGCATGCTCTGAGCTATGGAACCTGGGAACCAAACTTCAATTCCTTCCATGAACATTATGTTAATCTCCCTTCTCTCTGAATGTCAGGATCAAGTCATTACATTTCCAGGGACAAAGCATCTTGTTTTAAGAACACACAAAGGCATGCTGGGTCCTAAAACTGCAATCACCAGATGGGTTCTTCCTGCCTGCTGCACAGACAAAATCAATTCACTGGGACTGTGGCATTGGAGTACAGCAAGTTAATTGACACGAGGCTGACCTAGACAGGCGAACTAGAGTTATCACTCAAACCTGTCTCCCTGAAGGCTCAGAGACTAGGGCTTTTATGGACAATTTAGTGGGCAGGGGGTTAGGGAATGGGTGCTGCTGATTAGTTGGGGATGAAATTACAGTGGTGTGGAAAGCAGTCCTCATGCACAGAGCCTGCCTCTGGGTGGGGCCACAGGACCAGCTGAGTCATGAGTCACGAGTCCAGGTAGGGTCAGTCTGGAAAACATCTCAAAAAAATCTAATCTTAGGTTCTACAATAGTGATGTTATCTATAGCAGCAATTAGGAAAGTCACAAGTCTTGTGACCTCTGGCCACATGACCCCTGAGCATTACTGCTCATGTTTCAGGGATTATAGAAATTATACCGGCCGGGCGCGGTGGCTCAAGCCTGTAATCCCAGCACTTTGGGAGGCCGAGACGGGTGGATCACGAGGTCAGGAGATCGAGACCATCCTGGCTAACATGGTGAAACCCCGTCTCTACGAAAAATACAAAAAACTAGCCGGGCGAGGTGGCGGGCGCCTGTAGTCCCAACTATTCAGGAGGCTGAGGCAGGAGAATGGTGTGAACCCGGGAGGCGGAGCTTGCAGTGAGCTGAGATCCGGCCACTGCACTCCAGCCTGGGCGACAGAGCGAGACTCTATCTCAAAAAAAAAATAAAAGAAAAAAGAAATTATACCTACATTCTAGCCCCTCCCATATTCTAAAGGCTTTTTTTCTTTCTTTCTTTTTTTTTTTTTTTTTTTTTTTTTAGACAGAGTCTTGGTATGGTGGAACAATCTCGGCTCACTGCAACCTCCAACTCCCTAGTTCAAGCGATTCTCCTGCCTCAGCCTACTTGAGTAGCTGGGATTACAGGCATGTGCCACCATACCCAGCTACTTTTTGTATTTTCAGTACAGATGGGATTTCACCATGTTGGCCAGGCTAGTCTTGAACTCCCAACCTCAAGTGATCTCCCCACCTCCCCACCTTTGCCTTCCAAAGTGCTGGGATTACAGATGTAAGCCACTGCACGTAGCCTCTTATGGCTTTTCATTAGTCTGACATAGACTGTTTTCAGTCCCTGAGAGAGGAGAGAGTTAGTTTTAGGAAGGGATTATTATCATCTTTGCGTTCAAGTTAAACTATGAATTCTTCCCAAGGTTAACTTGACTTACACCCAGGAATGACCAAGAACGGCTTGGAAGTCAGAAGCAAGAGGGAATCAACTATGTCAGATTTCTCTCACTGTCAGAATTTTGCAAAGGCAGTTTTAAAACTAAGAGAGAAAAAGCATGCGATTTGTGACATCTGACCCAGGAATGAGACACCTTCCCTAGGGCTCTCCACCGCATGGATTGGAGGAGCCTCAGCTTGTCTGGCTTCTGCTTTTTGCTGCTGCTTGAGCAATTTTCCACCATCCCTGCTGCCAACACAATAGATACACCCTTAATGAGGAAAAAACTTTTCAACTTGAAAATTTAAGCGCTCACTTAACTGAAGTCACAGAGGTGAATATGACCAGAATCAATAGAGGTATCTTTGCCCCTGATGTTTCCCACTCCAGGTGCAGAGAGAAAAGTTGAGTCTTTGAGCCTGCCTGCAGGGTCACTTGATCCATGCTTTTTTTTCAATAAATAGTTATTGAACACCTACCAGGTGCCAATTGTAGGGGCTGGGGATACAGCAGTGAACAAAACAACCAAGTCCCTGCCCTCATGGAGCCTACGTTTTAGTAGGAAATAGACAACAAACAAATGAGTTAAATGTGCAGCATGTTAGACCATGATAATGAGATGGGATGGTTCCCTTGACCTTGACCCCCTTCGTGGGTAGGAATGGGAGTGGCTTGTTTCACTCAGCCCGCTGCTGGCCAGTTCTTATGAGAGGGAGCATGCAAGCAAGCGAGTACAGGAACTGGAGAGAATGAATGCTGGAATGGGCCAGTCACTTCTCTCTGGTAGGAGCAGGCTCTGTGCATCCCTGCAGCAGTGTCCAAGCCCCTGCCCTCTCAGCACCCAGGATCTTGTCCAGCATCCAGGAAGAATCAGGTCATCGGGTCACACAAATGGGTTCAAGGGTAGTGTATGCAGAGGATTTAATTGGGTGATGGCTCTCAGCAGCATGGGAGTTGGAAAGGGGATGGTGCAGGAAGAAGGTGATCTTTTCTTGAAGCCGCACTGTCTGAAGTTAGCTGCATCTATTCATAGACTCCAACACTCAGTTGCTGCTTCTCTGCTCGCTGTTCAGCCTCTTGTATCCCCAAATCCCAGCAGGCTGCATCCCCACCGGTCAGCTGCTTGTGTTGCTTTGCCAGCTGAAGTCTTTTTATGGGCACAGGAGACGGGCAGGGCAGGCCAAACAAGCAACATTTTCATGGAAAAATAAAAGGGGGGGGGGGGTCAGCTGTTTTCACTTAGGGCCATGGCTCCAGGCTTAAGGGTGGAGTTTAGCTGGGAGCTCAGCCATTCTGTATCAATGAGTGCTATGGAGAGGAATGAAAAGAATAATGAGTATAAGGGGTGCTGGGGTTCGCCATATATGCTGCGTGTTCAGGAAGACCTCACAGAGCTGGGCAAATTGGAGCAGAGACTCAGTGAAAGTGAGGGAGCAATCTATTTGGCTATCTAGGAGGACGTACCTGAAAAGGCAGAGGCCTAAAGAAGAGAGTGTGCTTGGTGTTCAAGGAACAGCGAAGAGCAAGGAATGAGACCAATACAGAGTGAGCCAAGGATGTAGGAGATGAGGCCAAAGAGGAGGAGTCAGATCAGGACCTTGGAGGCCACTGGGAGGACTTGGAATTTTGCACTGAGTAAGATGGGAGCCAGTGTGGAGTTCTGAGCAGAGAATGACATGAGCTGGCTTCCACTTTAACAGCATCCTCCGGCTGTTGTGCTAAGACTATTTAGGAGGCTGCTGTCATCATCCAGAGCAGAGATGATGGTGGCCTGAACCAGGATTGTGTGTGTGTATGTATATATATTTATCTTTTTTAGAGATAGGGTCTTGCTCTGTCACCCATGCTGAAGTGCAGTGGTGCAGTCAACTCACTGCAGCCTTGAACTCCCGGGCTCAAGTGATCCTCCCACCTCAGCCTCCCAAATAGCAAGGACTACAGGTATGTACCACCACACCTGGCTAATTTCTTTACTTTTTGTAAAGATGGGGTCTCACTCTGTTGCCCAGGCTGATCTCCAACTCCTGGCCTTATGTGATCCTCCCTCCTCAGCCTCCTAAGTGCTAGAATTACAAGTGTGAGCTACCATGCCCAGTCCAGGATGATATTTCTTTATCAGCGGGGGAGGAGTGGAAGTTTGTAGGAGACAGGCCCAGGGCACCTGAAAAAGTCAGATTTTAGTCTTACAGGCTTTAGATGAATGGCCTCCAAAGCAGATGCTCACCCTCAAGCCTGACCCTTCTGGTCCAGTCCCAGCTCTGAAGGCGACTCTGAAAGAAGAGTGACTGCAATGTTTTGAGTAGGGCAGCTTCATTTGGAATAGACATCTAGTCTAGTAGAATAGCTGCTTTGAGGCTGGGTATGGTGGCTCACCCCTGAAATCCCAGCACTGTGTGAGGCTGAGGCGGGAGGATTGCTTGAGCCCAGGATTTGAGACCAGCCTGGGCAACAAAATTAGCCAGGCATAGTGGCGTACACCTGGCATGTAGTCCCTGCTACTTGGGAAGCTGAGGTGGGAGGACGGCTTGAGCCTGGGAAGTCGAAGGCTGCACTGAGCTACCGCACCACTGCCCTCCAGCCTGGGCGATAGAGCAAGACCCTGTCTCAAAAAAAAAAAAAAAAAAAAAAAGAATACTTTGGTTTTGATTGAAAGTGCCATTTGGGTGTTTTAAATGTTAAAAAACAAAACAAAACAAAACAAAACGTTTTTATTGCCATGCTAGAGGGTACAGTGGGAACTTCAATCCCTTATTGGTCCCTCAGTGTTTTATTAACCACGGGTGTCAAGGTCAAATGCTGCTTATTGTCTCTGTTTACATCACTGGAAGGGACAATGCCTGCTGCTGCCTCCTGGAGGCGACTAGGCCTAACAGCAGCTCAAGCTGTAACTTTGAGCTTCACCTGGTATTTTCTGGGCACAAACCATTTGATTCAGCCTGTAGAATTGCGTGGAAGAGCCCCCGAGAATCGAGAACAGAGGAGTGGTTCTAAGAGGATTCAGCTTGTTCCTAAATTCAGGAAACCAGAGCAGTTGGCCCGTGGGTTCCCAGAAGGCCTATTGGATTGAGGCCCACAATCTGGTTTCCCATTCTTGCTCTGCCATTATTTCACTGTATAACTTACTGTGGGAATTTAAGCAAGTCCCATGCCCATATATAAAGCCATTAAACTAGATGGTTTCTCATCTTCCCTTCTTGCTCTGACATTTAATTTTATTATTTTATTCACATTTATTACAGGTGTGAGCCACCACACGTGGCCATGTGACATTTTAAAGTGTTTATGAAATCTGTAAATTAAGTGGGACGTGACTTCCGCATCATCCCAAATATCCTTTATATTCCTGTTCCCTTTTTTTCTCTCTCCCCAAACATCGCTCCCAGCACCCAGACACTGTCCTCCGGCCATCTGGGAAACCACAGTGCAAGGCCCCTCCTGGGCCCGTCTTCCCTTTAGTAGGGGCCCTAAACTTTAAGCATTTTTTCTTCTTTTGCTCTTACCAAAAACGACTTTTCCTAGTTCCACCAACTAATGAGTTAGTGCTAATGAGGGATTATGTCTTTCCATATCTCAGTTTTCTTCTCTGTACAACAGGGTTAATAATATTTATCTTCAAGGTTATTATGAGGATTACAAATAATTTATGCAAACAGCCTAGACACTGTCTGATGTATTCAGTAAATGGCAGACTGTCTTTATTTTATTTTATTATTTATTTATTTAAGACAGGGTCTCATTCTGTCACCCAGGCTGGAGTGCAGTGCAGTGGTGTGATTGTGGCTCACTGCAGCCTAGACCTCCCTGGGCACAGGTGATTCTCCCATCTCAGCCTCCCAACTAGCTAGGACTATAGGTGTGCACCACCACGCCAGGCTAATATTTCTGTTTTCTGTAGAGTTTCAGCATGGAGTTTCCCCATGTTGACCAGGCTGGTCTTGAACTCCTGTGCTCAAGCGATCCGCCCTCCTCAGCCTCCCAGAGTGTTGGAATTACAGGCATGAGCCACTGCGCCAGCCTTGGACATTGTTTTTAAATGGACACAGCTCAAAAAAATCATTTTCTATTAAGGTTTCTTAGAAACCTTTTAAAATTCCCTCCAAGTGGGGTTAAATGTTCTTCATCTGTGCTTCAATGTATATGGGAATGATTCACTGAGTGCTAGATACATGTCCATACCCAAATAGACCACTGTGGTAGGCAGAATAATTCCCCCACCTCTCCAAAGATGTCCATGCCCTAGTCCCTGGAAGCTGTGAATAGGTGATGTTATATGGCAAAAGGGGAAATGAAGGCTTAGGATGGAATTATGTTTGCTAATCAGCTGACTTTGAGATGGGGAGATTATCCTGGAGTATCCAATGGGCCCAATGTAACAACAAGATTCATTATCAGTGAAAGAAGGAGGCAGAGAGTCAGAGATAGATGTGAAGACTGAGGGAGAGGTCCGAGTGACACCATTGCTAGCTTTGAAGATGGAGAAGAGCCAGGAGCCAAGGGATGTGTGAAGCCTCCAGAAGCCAGAAAAGGTGAGAAAAATGAATCCTCCTCTAGAGCCTCCAGAAAGGGGTGCAGCTCCATTGACACCTTGATTTTAGCCCAATGAGACCCGTTTCAGACTTCTGATCTCCAGAACTGTAAGATAATTGTGCTGTTTTAAGCCACTAAATTCATGGTAATTTATTACAGCCACGATTGGAAATAAATACAAACCCTCAGATACATTTAATTGGCACAACAATCCAAGTAGTTAGTAGTATTGTCCCCACTTCACAGCTGACGAAACTGCAGCTCAGAGATGTTAAGTAACCTGCCCAAAACTGCACAGCTAGTAAATAGCTACATCAGTTAAATTCTCTTAGTGCAAGTTTCAGAAAACAAACAAAAACACAAATTGGGCTGAGCGCAGTGGCTCACACCTCTAATCTTAGCACTTGGGGAGGCTGAGGCAGAAGGATTGCTTGAGGCCGGGAGTCTGAGACAAGCCTGAATAACATAGAAAGACCCTGTCTCTACAAAAAATAAAAATTAATGGGGTTTGGTACCACATGCCTGTGGTCCCAGCTACTCGGGAGGCAGAGGTGGGAGGATTGCTTGAGCCTGGGAAGTTGAAACTGCAGTGAGCCGAGATAGTGCCACTGAATTCCAGCCTGGGCAGCAAAGCAAGACCAAACACTAGAACTTATACCTTTTCTCTAACTATACTTTTGTACCCCTTAACCAACATCCCTTCATGCACCCCCCCATCCCCCAACTCTCCTCCAGCTTCTGGTTACCCTCATTCTACTCTCTCCCTCCATAAGATCTGCTTTTTTGGCTCCCACGTGTGCATGAGAACATGTGATATTTGTCTCTCTGTGCATGGCTCTGTGAAAGAAAAATAAAAACTTGGGACCCCCAACATAATGATCTCCAGTTTTATCCATGTTGCTGCAAATGATAGGACCGTATTTTTTTATGGCTGAATAATACTGTATTGCATATATACACTACATTTTCTTTATCCATTCATCTGTTGATGGACACTTAGATTGATGCCATAATTTGGCTATTGCAAACAGTGCGGCAATAAACATGAGAGTGCAGAATCTCATTGATTGATATACTGATTTCCTTTCTCTTGGGTATATACCCAGCCGTGGGATTTCTGGGTCATATGGTAGTTCTATTTTTAGTTTTTTGAGGAACCTCTATGTTGTTCCCCATAGTGGTTGTACTAACTTACATTGCAACCAACAGTGTACAAGAGGCCCCCTTTCTCCACATCCTCACCAGTTATTTTTTGTCTTTTTGATAAGTCATTTTCACTTGAATGAGATGATATCTCATTATGGTTTTGATACGCATTTCCCAGATGATTAGCGATATTCATCACTTTTCATTTACTTGTTCTTTTTAGAAATGTTTATCAAACAATTTGCCCATTTTTTAATTGAATTATTTACTTTTATGTTATTGAGTTGAGCCTCTTATATAGCTGGTTATTAATTCCTTATTAAATGGATAGTTTGCAAATACTTTCTCCCACTCTGTAGGTTGTCCTTTCACTCTGTTCATAGTTTCCTTTGCTTCACGGAAGCCTTTTAGCTTGATATAATCTCATTTGTCTATTTTTGCTTTGGTTTCCCGTGCTTTTGAGGTCTTATCCAAAAACTCTTTCCCCAGACAACCGACCTGAAGCATTTCTCCCATGTTTTCTTCTAGTAGTTTCATAGTTCAGGTCTTACATTTAGGTCTTTATTCAATTTTGATTTAATTTTCATATAAGATGAGAGACGAGGGTCTAGTTTTGTTCTTCTGCATATAGATATCCAGTTTTCACAGCACCATTTATTGAAGAGATTGTCCTTTCCCCAATGTATGTTTTTGGCACCTTTATCAAAAATCAGTTGACTATAAATGTGTATCCTTTGTCAAAGATGACTTGGCTATAAACCTGTGGGTTTACATCTATCTGACTTTTCTATTCCGTCGTATTGGTCTAAGGATCTATTTTAATGCCAGTACCATGCTGTTTGGGTTACTATAGCTTTGTAGTAATATTTTGCTTTGTTTGTTTATTTGTTTGTTTTCGAGACAGAGTCTCACTCCGTCACCCAGGCTGGAGTGCAGTGGCACTATCTTGGCTCACTGCAACCTCCACCTCCTGGATTCAAGCAGTTCTCCTACCTCAGCCTCCCTAGTAGCTGGGATTGCAGGCATGCACCACCACATCTGGCTAGTTTTTGTATTTTTAGTAGAAACAGGGTTTCACTATGTTGGCCAAGTTGGTCTCAGACTCCTGACCTCAGGTGGTCTGCCCACCTCAGCCTTCCAAAGTGCTGGGATTACAGGGTGTGCGTGTAATACTATTTTGAAGTCAGGTAGTGTGATGCCTCCAGCTTTACTCAGGATAACTTTGGCTATTTGGGATCTTTTGTGATTCCATATGAATTTTAGGATTTTTTTTTCTATTTCTGTGAAGAATGTCATTGATATTTTGATAATGGAGAAATATTTAAACTAAATTTGTTTATTATTATTTTTACTTAAAATTTTTTAAAAAATTTCTTTATGCTTTTTTAAAACAAATAGACACGGGGTCTCACTATGTTGCCCAGACTGGTCTCAAACTCCTGGCTCAAGCCCCTTCTCGGCCTAGTTTCTGTCTTTTTTTTGTCTTTTGACACTATAAAATGAAATGAGTGTTCCAATGAGCTGAGCAGAGGAGGTTGGCTTTATGGGCAGAAAAGGGCTGAATAAAGTAGAAACAGAGAACAAAAAGCAGATTGGTTGTTTCAAAGTTACCTTCCTTGTAAGGTAGAAGCAGAAGGGACTTCTTTATCACACCAGCTAAAGCTGGCCTGTTTGGGGATTTGACTACTTCTCTCTCTTGATTTCTTCTAAGGTCAGGTAAATGATTTGATTTAGGCTTGGTGGCATGGAACTTCAGCATGAGTGACTCCATTATGGTTTGGTCTGTTGGGCCTAGTGCAGGAGCTCAATCCAAACCAATGACCTCCTGTAAATTTTATTTAACACCATAAAGGAAGTTCATTGGCTCACATAACTGAAGAGAATTCCAAAGAATGTTCTTGTAGAGAACAGGCAAGGCTTGATTCAGAAACGGAAAGAATAACACCTGGGGTCCAGAATTTCTCTCTCTCTTGTTTGTGCCTTCCATAGAGAATGGCTTTATTCTAAGGTACCACACAGTGGAGGCCACACCTCCAAACTCACCCCTGTGGTGATAAAATGGCTCTAGCAGTTCCAGATGTCAGAACCTCGCTCTCACAACTTGTTGAGGAAAAAAGAAAGCCTCCCTTTCTCAGAAGCCCTAACAAGTCTTGTTGTGAGTTGTTGCTTCTAATTAGGTTAAATCTCCAATTTCTGATCTGAATACTGGATCCATGGTGGACCTGTGGATGCGAATTGGGGAAGAGCTGAATTGCCCAGGGGAAGTTCAGAATCATTTGGACAGGAGACACAGGAAATGACTTATCAAATGTCCACAAAGATCCTGATCACCAAGTTTCTGAGTTCAGCTACTACTGCCTCTCAGTAACATCTTTTCTGACTCCTCAGACACATTGTTACTGTTTCTCTCTCATTGTCCCAATTCTTCAAACTAAGGGACAACCCTTACATCCTGGAGCTAGCCTTATATCCTGTGTCCCCAGCCTTTACCATAAGGCCTGGCTAAGATCAGCCATCAGATAAATGTGTGTTGTTCAATGGGACTGCTCTTTCCTGGCAGGTGAGCCATTCACAAAGTTGCTCAAGTTCCACCTTTCTCTGATTCTGTAAGGGAGCTGCTCTGTTGCCCATGCCGCTGGCTAATGTTTCTGAGAAAATACAAGAACTTCATTTGGTACAAGGTGTGGCTTGTATTATATTTAAGCCAGTTTGAGTTGAATGTTTCTTTTACTTATAGCTGAAAACAACCCAATACCGTGCCTTCTAGGGGTGTTTTGAGGATTTTTTTTTTTTTTTTTTTTTGAGACAGGGTCTCACTCTGTCACCCAGGCTGGAGTACAGTGGTGCAATCTCAGCTCACTGCAACCTCCGCCTCCCACATTCAAGAGATTCTCCCACCTCAGCCTCCCAGTAGCTGGGACTACAGATGTGCGCCACCATGCCTAATTTTTGTATTTTTTCGTAGAGACAGGGATTCGCCATGTTGACCAGGCTGGTCTTGAACTCCTGACCTCAGGCGATCTCCTTGCCTTGGCCTCCCAAAGTGCTGGGATTACAGGTAAGCCACTGTGCTCATGAGATAATGTATGTAAAGTATTTAAGAATTTTTTTTTTTTCCTCCTTTTTTGAGATGGGGTCCATGCTGTCACCCAGGTTGGGGTG